>NW_004567107.1:49219144-49252136 GCF_000260355.1 Condylura cristata
TGAAGGCTTGTACCCCTCATAATATAAAAACATTAGTCTTTTTGTTAATCTTTGGAATAATTGACCAGGAGTTACAGCATATACAGTTGACCTTGAACAAAAAGGGTCTGAGCTGTGAGGGTTCACTTGGATGCCAAAAAAAAAAAAAAATTAAGCAGAAGATATAAATCTAAGGCATTGATAAGTAGAGTACTGTAAATGCATTACCTTGTCTTTATGATTTTTTAAATATTTTCTCTTTTGTTTATTGTAAGATACAGTACATAATACAAAGAACACACAAATAAGAATTAGCAGCTTTTATATTATTGGTCGGTCACAGACTATGTAAGTAATTAAGTTTGGGGGGAGTAAAGTGTTGCACATGAAATTTCAAATGCATGGGGACTGATGTCCCTAAACTGTCTTGTTGTTCAAGAGTCAACTATATATGAAAGTGTTTGAGAAAGGGGTTGAGCAGAAGTCTAATTTTTAAGCAACCAAGATGAGGGAAATTAGGTTTAAATAGAGGAAGTAAAGATGCTTTGAAATCATAGAGGTATAGAGATGGGAAGCAGCAATGGTGTCTGAGTGTTAAGATAAGACAATTCCTAGGCGCAGACATATATGAGACAATATGACATATTCTCTAGAAAAGTCAAGGACTTAACAAAAATAGTTAATCCAATGATAGCCAACCATTTTTCATATATAGAAATAGCATGTTATCATTGTGGAAAATTAGAAATAAAGGTGGAGTACCGAAAATAAAAAATGATCAATCCCTCCACCACTTAGTACTTTGCTGTATACTATCCTTTCAGACTTTTTCCATGTTATGTATAAACATATATACCTTTTGCATATGGTGTTTAAAACTTCTTAATTGCTTTCCCACTTTATTTTAGCTCGTTAGAATTTTCCCTGCTTATTAAAAACCTTTGAAACCAAAGTTTGCTATAGTTGTGAAATATTCCATCATATGGATGCACAATGATTTCTGTTGTTGGACATTAAGGCTGTTTCTAATTTTTCACTTTTATAAATAGAGCTATTGTGAACATCCCTGCACATAAATCTTTGTCTGTATTTGTTTATTTCCTTAGGATGGATTCCTAGAAGTGGAATTATAATGTCTAATGTCATGGATTTTTCCAAGTCTCCTCATACAATAAGGCGTAGTTGTTTGCCAGAATATGTCTATCAACTTACACTCAAAAGCATATGAGATTCTGACAGTGAAATAATGACTATGGAAGTTCAGGTATCTCTAAATAAAAATATCTAAGGGAAATCTTTAACCTTGATTTTGTGACAATAAAGAAAACTCATCAAGAATTATTGTACTTAATTATTGTATTTAAATTCTATATATTTTATCACATATATATATGTGATAACAACTAACACAATTCTAACACAAATAAATGAATATTCTCCAAGAAATAAAAAAAGGTATCTACTTTTAATTGAGAGACTTAATGTGTTTGCTCTATGAAACTCAATTCCTTGAGGCCTGTTCTAAACCATGGTTTCACATGTTGTATGACATAATTCCTACTGATGCTTAGGTTGTAATTGTACATCTACTGAAAATACAATCTTATCATCGACTCCAAATTTTGAATAGCTGGTATTGTTTCCTTTGTTCACTTCCCCAATTTTCTTGTTGTTTCTAGAACTTACCTTTGTACAAACTGTCTTCTCTTCCCAAAAATTCTTTCTCAATTTCTTTATTCAATTTTTTTAATTTTGTTTAGATTTCTGTTCAAATATAAGCTCTGAATGAGCAAACTCATATCTTCCTTTTTCTACGTTACTTTTTCCTAGCAACTATTATCACTCAGCTTCATCATTTTACTTTTCTATGTATCATTTTTCTTTCCATCTACCCCAATAAGAATGAAAACTTCATGAGGCAGGAATTATGTCTGCTTTATGCAATACTGTTGCCCTAACTACCCATGGTACATGGCAGAGTAGCAACTCAATAAAAAAAAAAAGAAAAGAACTATAATAAAGTCAAAATCAAAATCATCAGACAACTATAGGTCAGAGACATTCTGTAAGGGAGGAGAAGAGAGAAGGGCCAGGGCAGGGTTGGGGAGAGCACATGGGAATATGGTGATGGTGTGCAGATGAAGTAGTGGTGGGAATTTCTCAAGGAAACCATACATTGTACAAAAATGGAAGATGATATAATGAATATATTTAAAAAAGAAAGAAATATTTGATGAATGAATGAATGAGTCAAAGAATCTTCCTCACCTCCAACTTCCTTTGATAGAGCTGTTTACCAACTGAATTTGCTATGAAGTCATCCTAATGTGTGATTGTGTAGATGTATTTTTTCCTAAGTTCTCAAGTTCTCATTCTCTGTCTGCCTTCTTCCTGAACTGAGTATTTTTTCCTGTGAAATCAGAGGGTTTAGTCATAGACAATGTAAAAGGAAGAACACTTAAATGCTATTTAATGAGAAGAGTCATTTCCCGCTTAGTATCTAATCTGTAAATTGATCTCCCACCGAACAGAAACATGAATACTGAGATGTTATCTGTTCAACACATTTTATAGATGACTGGACTCAGGGGTCCTATAATTTACTTATGTTGTATCTAATATCATGAGACTAGACAAGAAACCAGCTCTATAATGCATCTGTGGTGATAGGTATTCTGAGAAATGGGGATTCAATCCATCAGTATGAGCAATAGCCTTTCTCCCACTCATAATCTCAGGGAGTGACTTATTTCTATGTAGATTTGAGGTTGACATTCAATTTACCCCCCTTCGTGATTAAAAATTGAGGAAAAATGACATGAAGTAATGCTATAGGGGAAAGTTAAAGGTTCTAGGTTCATTGCCCCACATGGGAAACTGGCTTTTAAAAAAATTCTTCAGAACCCAAGTCCAATAAGAAATTGGATGAGATGATCTCTGTGTGTACAATTAAAATATTCTAACATTATGATCTGTGGTACAAATTCTCAAGTGAATTCCATGGAATTAAAATTCCACAATTGTCTCTAGAGTACAAAGGGGTCTGAGGCATTTCAAAGGAACAGGACAAATAAAAAAGCAGGGAAATTCAGAGTCTCGAACTATCTAAAGGATGCAAATTACTCATTGGAAGAGTAGGTACTAATCAATAATTATGCCACAACTCCATTTTACTTATGGGCTAAAGAGTTTTAATTTTTCAAAGATTATTTATGCATAGAAGAAATGGGGTATGGGAGTGAAATAATTCACTAGAGACAGAGTGGGGAGCAGAATAAGAAGATCTACAGAAATACACTGTAAGGGGAGCAGTGATTGAGACAGGAGAGGTCTGCTGTGACATGTGGGATCTCCCTGGCTGGGGATCCAACTCAGGCCATTGCAGTGAGAGTGCTAAGACTTAGCTCCTATCCCACTATGGAGGCCCCAATAGTTTTTTTTTTTTTTTTTAACTTGTTCTTAAATAAAAGTACTACCATTTCCTCTATCATTTTACTTTTCTTCTCTTTAACTTCAGATAAACTATAAATTTTTTGAAATTCAGTGGTTGAAGTGCTACACTTATTTGAGAAAACAAAACATTAAGGTTTGAATATGCACAGAAAAATATCCCCTTGGTTTCAAAAAGATGATTCTTCTCAAATCGTTTCTTGTCTTTCATTTGCAATAATAACACGGTAGTTAGCTGAACCATTACCTTGAGGGGAACATCTTCAGACAACTTACCTAGAATTTACCTTAGATTCCCACTATCTTAAATGTTGTTCTTTACTCTGGAACTAGAAATAACTATTCCCTCCTTCTCCTAGTATACTTAAAAATGGATGCCATTACAATTTACTAATACTTAGAATAAACATCTCAGGCACTTAGAGATAGTAATCATGGGCCTGATCAAGTTTGAAGATAGTTTATTCATTTTGTGAAGTAATGTGTTGATGGTAATTTGGTTTATTAATTGAACAATATATTATTAAAAATGGCTAATTGTGCATAAAAAACAAATTTCAACTTTCACTTGAAAAAAAAAAAACAGGAATTCTGGTAACAGAATCCTTGCTTTGCAATAATTGGATGGGTGGTTTTCTAAAAGTAAGTATGCCTATTTCATCATCGTCCTTTCTCATGTTAAATAGCCTGAGGCGAACCAAAAAAATTAAGGATAAAATAGCAGCAACATATTTTCATACAGCAATAATCACTCTAACTGAAAGTGTATATGGGCCCTTCCTAGTGGTAAAAGGGGTTAAAGCTCAGCATTATGAAGATATCTGCAGCCATTGCAGCATGAGATCAATTTCCAGCCAGGGAGGTGACCCACATTGCCTCACCCACTGTTCCCCTCAACAGTGTATGTCAGTCCTGTTCTGTTCCTACTCTGTCTCTGGTGATTCTTTCACTCCCCACATCTCTGGTCTGCACCCCAGTTCTTGCATGCATGCATAAATAAAACTTTATAAAGTGTAAATGGACTCAATGTGCTTATATGAATGCACATGGTATATGACAATATTAGGAAACAGATTCTAACTTTCTGCTGTCTCTAGAAAATGCACTTGCACTTGAAAGATAAATATGAACTTAGTAAAAGGACTGAGAAGCAATCTAACAAGAGGATGGCAACAAAAGAAAAGCAGGTGCAGCCATAGTTGCATCAGTCTAAATAGGTGTCCAGGTAAAATAGGTAACAATAGACAGAGATAGACACTATATGATTAAGGGGATAATACACCAAAAGGCAAAGCACTTATTAGTGTATAATTTCCAAATATAGGGGCACCAAAATATTTTAGGAAATTTCTATCAATTATAAACACAAACACAGGAGAAAACACAACTGTAGAAACAGACTTCAACAACCAGCTTTCATCAATGGACAGCTCAACTAGACTGAAAATAGAGACTTAATAGGCTTGAACAAGGAATTAGACTACATGGGCCTAACAGGCATTTCTAGTGCTTTGCACACAATCCCCCCGCCCACCAACCCCCGAAAAAAAAAAAAAAGTTGAATAAACATTCTTCTCTGGACATTCCCCAAAATTGGCCATGTATTGGGTAATAAGACAAGTATCAAAAAATTCATGAAGATCAAAATTAAATCAAACATTTTGTGACCATAAAGGTGTTAAACTAAGAATTAACTACAAAAAGAAAGCAGGGAGAATCTTAACACATTATCTGCAAGTTATCTGCAAGTTGGATTTTTGAAAGCATTTTAGGCTCTGAAAGTATTCTTTTGCATTGACTTGTGTGTTTCTGTTCCCAAGACTATTTTGATTCTTCACTTCTAGTATGCAGAGGTCTCATTTAGTGATACTTAGCCTTCCCCCTTAGTAATCAAGTTACAAAATCATTTACCAAAATGGGAATGGAAATAGTAAGATCACTGTATTTTCTCTACCCTTTGGGTCTAGAAACCATATGCAGAGGATGTCAGGAATTTCCAGAAGCTTTGCTTTTAGAAAAATTAGATTTCTAGTAAATACTTCTCATTTTTCCTAGATTAACATTTTTTGTGAAATGCTATTACATATTCAATGGCTGATCAATGCTAGCCTTAATAATTGTTAAGAGAAAGATTAAAGTAAAAAGTCATAGATCAAAGGTTGTCTCAATTCAAAGGAAAGATTCAAGGTGCTCAAAATAGAACATCCACTGTCTTTATTCTCAATCATCTGAAATGCTTAAATAATAATTTAAAGTTTGCCTGACTATGGATATAAGAGCTGGTTGCATGAAATCCTAACATGACCCCCAAAAAATGTTTTGTTTTTTTTTTTCCATTTCTTCTTGGGTTCCTTCCTCTGGCAGTCATGGGGGTGCTCTTTTCTATGACAATGGGGAAGCCATAAGTCGGAACTTCCTGAGAGGCAATTGAAGTGACACTTGGCACCTGAGAAGACATGAAGGGACCTGAGCTTCCCACACAGGGACTCCTGGAATCAGAGAGTGAATGCTTGTGCAGACTCAAATGACTTCTCCAGATCTGTGTGGTTTTTGGAGAAAAACTTTGTTCTTTTCCTCTCTTAAATACAGTGAGCTTCTAACACAGACAAAAACAAACAAACAAAACTGCAACCAAGAGAAAGAATACTGGACACAAAGGAGATACCATTTCTATGGATTTTAAAGCCAAAGACCAGGTAGGAAGAAACACAACTCTGATTTTTTTCAGTTCTTATCTTAACATTTCAAGATAATTTCCCTAACATAATTAATCTAATTTCCACTATCAGTCTTCTTCCCCAAGTTCACCACCGTGTGACAGTCAGTCCTTGCTGCAAGGCCCACATGCCTGCTTGAGTCTACTACCACATTTGGCTGTAGTGTCCTTCATCTTCTTCCTCCCTGAATTCTTCAGGAAACTATCTATAATTGCTGATGAGGGCAGCCTCCAGGCCACTTAGTAGACAATAGTAGTTCATGTTCTAAAGCTGCCTCATGCAATACACACAAGAAAAGAACAAAGCAAATGTTTCTTGGTGTGGTCCCAAGGCTGTAACCTAGTGTCAGGTTAAAATACCAACAAGACAAAATAGCAAAGTCATGACATGGCTGGCCACACCATATTGGGGCCTCCAGAGTAAAATTAGAGGGCACTGTAATTCCCACCTTGAATATAAGAGCAACAAGTAGCTAGATTCCATGGCATATTGAAATGTTAACTGTTTGCTACCCTTAGCCTTAGTGTATGAAGCAAATCATCTAGAATAATTCAAACATACTTTATATGCTCAATATAAATAAAAGTAACATGTTGTAGCTTGTTAGTATTGCTTTATTCGATATCAAAGCAAACTTTTCTGTAAGAATTGTATGGGAGATGCCACATATGTGTCTATCAAAAAAAAAAAAATAGTGTTATATTGACCACATTGCTATTCAAACATGAAAATTATCACTCATCCCACATTAGTCTTCTTTTCAAACATATTATGTTTTTGTCATGGACCAATGAAACGTAGCATATTTGTAAATTTTAAATTAAATATTACAATTATTTTATACCATAGTTCTCCAGTCTAATGAGTTATAGGGAAATATTGAAGTTAAAAGCTATTTTTAACATACACAATGACAAAAACATGATTAATGTGGCACTTATAAGATTTTTTCCTTAATTTTTAAGGCAAGAATTCTTTTAGAACAAAGATTTCAGAGTTTGTACCTTTAACTAAAAATGGAAATAAATTTAATATTAAATTAACAGGTCATTTGTTGTTTAATGATGTAAAGTTCCAGTAAAAATCATGGCTCACGGAACCTTAAAATATACTTAACACAACATTTTGAAAGGTAGAAATCTTATTTTCCTTCATGGGCACTTAGAAATTATAGTTGAATGAGTTCGTGCATATAAATAGAACTTTTTCTCCTGACTAAAAGTGTTACCCTCCATCTGGCTAACTTCCCACTCAGGTAATTACACCAGGCCTTTTGAAATTACCCCTAAAGTTCTAATTAGACACAATCCTTTTTTGCTTCCTGTTGTAAACTGCCTTGAATCTTGTTCTGTAGTGTGGGTGCTCATACCCATGCCCACTACGTATCTTCCTAACTATTCTTGCTACTTTGAGCTAAATAATGCTCAAAATTGTGATCTAAAGGGACTGTGAAGTTCAGTCTTTTTATTTATTTATTTATTTATTTATTTATCTATCTATCTATTTATTTATTTATTTATTTATGCATACAAGAGCTGGGGTACAGGCCAGTGGTGTGGGGGTGGGGTGGCAGGGTGGTGAGATGATTCACCAGAGACAGAGTGGGAAGCAGAACAGGAAGATCTACTGAAATACACTGCTGAGGGGAGCAGTGGGTGAGACTGCTGTGGAGTGGTCTGCTGTGCCATGGGGGTCAGCTCTCTGGCCTGGCACTGAATTTGTATTGCAGTGGCTGCATGCATACAGCTTCATAGTGATGTGGCTTAACCAGTTGCTCCACCAAGGAGGGCCCTCACAGTCTTATTGTCAAGTTCACTACTGACATTCCAGTTGGGCTTCTGTGGTTAAACAAAGCTACCTGGAGATAGAAAAATAAACAGTCCATGGCCACTGTGTATGCACCCATTGCTTATTTCTCCCCTGAATAATTCTCTACCACCTACCAGGCTCTCTAGAAGAGGGAGCTTTGAACCAGATGCTGAATCACTCTGCCAGTGTGAATGATTATGTTATTAGCAGTTCACTGTATAAGAATAATACCTGCAGCCATGAATTATCTTAATCAGTTCAATGGAATATTTTAAAAAATATCCAAAATGAAGCACCAAACCCAAGAGAGAATTTCCTCTTGCAAAAATGTGAGGAAATGGAACAAAATCATTAAATGTGCATGTTCTCAAATTTAAAGTGGTTAGTGCCATATTTTTCATGAGCGCTATTCAGTCAGACTATAATACCCTGGAAGCTTATATGAAAAATTGTGGGAAAGTATAAAATCAGTACATAAGCCTTTTGTTGAAGGTATATTGTTTTCAACTAAATTTTAATAAATTTGATTTTGAGATACTGATGTTTCTATATAACATTACTGATGGTTAAACAGATATATCACTGAAGGAGCTATTAAACAATTTAAACTCTTTTATAGTTATGATGAAGTGAGAGATTCTGGAAAAAAAATAAATGATGAATTATTTCCTTTCCAGAAATCTCAACTAGCTTGGAGAGAGATCTAAATTGATTTTTTTTTTTAAATGGGTGGTTATTTTTTTCTTATTTTCTGCTGACTAAAACAGAGGTCTATTTCCTATTCTCCAAAGATGTAGCACTAAAACACTACAAATTCAAAGATGAAGGACTCAAGCATGAGTGAAGAAGAAATTTGAAATTAGAACTGTAGGTCCTGAGGGGCTGGTACTGGGCATTGCAATGTTATCGCCAATTGCATCCTGGTAGAGAAGATGAGCCAGTGAAAAATAAAGGGACAAAGTATTCTGAGCTATGTTATGCTTTCATCAAGCATTGCAAATTTATTCTGGTTTTTTCCTCTGTCTTCTGAGTCCAGAATTCTAAAACCAGGACAAGCACTGGATGGTTACTCTGGTGATTTGGCTCTCATTTTGTAAATATTTACATCATAAAATTTAGAGCTTCACATTTAGCTATGATGTTGACACTCCAGCATGACACTTCCAAAAGTTCATTCACATGGGATCAAGGCAAGCATTCCAAAAAACAAAAACGAAAAAAAAAATTGGAAGAAAGAAGACATGATTATAATGAATTAAATGCCTCCCAGTATCTACATTAAGCAGGCTTTTAATTCATAATACTAAAATATCTAGACAGCTAAGGATCCTACATTTCCATGGAGAAGGCACTCGCCTACTTGGGAGGCAGTGTGATGTAGTGGAAAGAACATAATTTAGAGGCTCATAGACCTGAATTCACATCCTAGCTCATACACTTAATAGCTCCATAAACTTGAGCAGTTATTGCTCTCATTTTAAAAACATCTACTTTGCAGTTTCTTGTGAAAACTGGCTGTGATGACAGAAACTACCGCACAGAGCACCAGTGACCAAGAATGACACCACTATGGACCTTCTCTTTTATTAAAGCTGAAGAATTTTACTATTGTGGGAATGGCTTTCTTTAGTAACTACAGTAAGACATTAGTATTTCTAAATAACATTTCTTAGTGACAGTACCTCACATGGTATTTAAAACTGAGTAGTCTTTCACTGAATATCCCCTTTCAATTGATATCTGTGCTTCCCTGACTTACTATTTTACATTTTAAGATATCTTACATTTCCCACTCTACTCCTTGCATTATTTTTAAAAGATGATAACTTAATGCTTTACCAGGTGGTGATGAGCTTTTTAAGTTTAGAAACTATGTTGGTGGTGCTCACATTTAACATGAAACGGCCAATGACTATTGAATGAATCAATAAGTGAATGAAATTACAACAAATGGGTATCCTTACATCAGGAAATTAACCTCATTGACACATCACATATGACATGCTGGGCCAAATGAGGGGAGAGCAAAGTTAATTTCATTAACACTAGACTAAAATTAGTTAAAGACCAACTTTTATTATCATTTACTATTTCTAAATAACAATGATACTAACTTTTAGCAATATTTAAAATGTTGAAAAATACATAAATGTTGGAGGAGTAAGATAACATCTAAGTGATTATCATCTAGCTTTAGTAAACATTGTCTTACCTATTCACATTTCACACTTTACACACAAAACCTCTCTGAAAGGAAACTCAATATAGGTTGGCCAGATATCAGGTCCCCTTTTAAATTCCAAGATACACAAGAATCTAATCAACTTGAATATAAAGTTCAGATGACCAAAATCTTCAGTTAATAGTAAGTGGTTTTAATGATTACAATAACCACAATAATAATAACTAAAATAACTAATCTGGGGGAAATAAAATAAAGATGAAATGAAATTTCTGAAAAACAGAAATTTATTAATCAGAAGGGAGGTAATGAATATTGAAGCATTTAAGGTACTATTGTGGTATTAAAGGGAATTTTGCGAATTATCTTCTGTTTACCCCACTTGATATAATATCTACTCTTTTCTACCTGGCGTTAGCCCCCAAAGGTTGACCCAAATGTATTATATCATCATAAGCCTAAGTCTTCTGGCTGAGTTAGAAGAGGGAAGAAAGTCAAGGAATCAAGTGTATTCATTCTTCTTGTTCTTTGTTTTTGGTTTCCCCAGGACTGATTCTATCGACTGCTAGATTCATGGAAAGAGACACAGTCCTTCCAGCTTCCTATAACTTCTGTTTCACTACTTTGCTTTGAAACTAGGAATAATGACATTCTGGCTGCTGCTTCACCTAGGATCCTGCAACCTCCCAACCTTCCATGTAAATACACTAATCTCCTCCATCTTTGTAAATATCTCTCTGATGAATAAAGCTCCTTTGTGAGGTCTTAATTTGAGAATATTGTTGCTCTCCTTTTGAACTTTCACTTATAAAGAAGACACATTTATTGAGCAAATTTATGATTTTAAAAGTTAAAATTTAAGAGTTGTCATATAAAAGAGTAGAAAGTGAATGACAAAACTTACAAAGTAGTGGGAAATGAAAGATTAAAAATGCAGGAAAGAGATGGGACAAAATATGGTAAGCTAATAGCAAAAAGTAAAATTGTAGAAAATAATTAAGGGAAATTTCTAGTGTTGGTTATATAGACTTGATTATATTAAACTCATCCTTTACGGATTAAAATCTACAAAAGTGAAACAACAACAAAAAGAAAAAAAAACCAAAATCTTTCATTCCTTTAAAGTCTCAGTCTGTGTTTAAAGTAGGCAGAAACTGTAGGAAATAATTGTAGAAAAGGGGAAAGTTTCCAAGATGCACTCCTCATGTACTTGGCCCTTCCTCTTAAGGAAACTTAAGAGGCACTTTCCAATTAAAAGCAATTGTGGAAAATAGTATGGATGTTTCTGAAAATATTTTTAAAAAAGTCAAGTATATGATTCAGCAATTTCACTCTTAGGTATCAATCCAAAGATTATCAAAACATCAATTTGAAGGGAGATACACAAACACACACACACTCTGTCTCTCTCTCTCTCTCTCTCTCTCTCTCACACACACACACACACACAAACACATACACACATGCACTCATAAGTTCATTGTAGGGTTTAATTATAGTGGTCAAGCTATAGAAACAGTTTCCAATGACAGGTAACAGGATAAAGAAGACAGAATATAAACAAAGTAAAATACTATGCAGCAATAAAAAATATGAAACTAGGCCATTTGTGACAACAAAGATAAATTGAAGGAGGTTATACTGAGTGAAATAAGTCAAAAGAAGAAAGATAAATACAGGATGATTTATGATGATTTTTATGTTACACTTATTGGAGCAAAGTAACAGAATAGAAAAACTAAAGAAAAACAGATCCTTTAATTATGACTGTGGAACTGAAGCTACCAGATAGGTAAAGTGTTTCTCAGTATTTCCATCTAAGTATCTAAGCCAGAAATTTAACATTGAAGTAACATTATTAATAACAGTCTTATTTGAATTACATTAACTATCCCACTAATTTTCATTTTCTTATTCAGAACCCAATCCAGGATGCTACAGTTCAGTCACTTTCATGTCTCTTTAATTTCTTCTAATCAGGGCACTTTTGCAGTTATTTTTTGTCTATTATAATCTTAAAACTTCTGAAGATGTATTGTCCAGTTATTTTGTGAAATATTTCTCTGTTTCCCTAGTATTTCCTCATGACTGGATACAAGTTATGCATTTTGGAAGAATTGTCATAAAATATGTTGGACCTTTGCAGTTCATCATATCAGTAGCAACATCATATCAGTAGCGACATCATATAAATATGTCTATTACTGGTCATGTAGCTTTGATTGCTTGATAGTCTGCCAGCTTTTCTCCATTGCAAAGTTAATATTTGCCCTTAGTAATTAAGAGGTATCATTTTGGGTAAATACTTCCAGACCATGCAAATAATTTGATTCTCATCATACTCTTACCTACTAATTCAGCAGTTATTGAAGATCTTTATCTGTAACAATTATTACTCTGCTGTTTGCCAAATGGGGCTTTTTCTATTGCTATCATTCCTCTTGCATTAATTACCTGGAATTTTACTGCATGGAACACTTATCCATCTCACCATTGATTTAAGGATTTAGCTATTTATTTATATCATATTTAAGTCATGGATATTTCTTTCATTTTATGGGTCACAATTCAACATTACATTACTTACTTTCTTCTTCAAATGTCTCAAATTTAAACATTGGTAGCTAATGTGCTTCTGAAATGCCCCAAAACTTTTTTAGTGTACCCTTAATTTTTATAAGAAGTTGATGAACTTGGCATATAAGAAGTTTCAAGTTCAGGCCCTCCCTGGTGGCGCAGCAGGTTAAAGCATAGCACTGAGAATCTAAAGCCGCTTCCTCATGAGTTCAATTCCCACCTGCCCAGGAGGTGACCACATGGTGTGGCAGACCTCTCCTGACCCGCCTGCTGCTCCCCTCAGCAGTGTACTTTGTCTGTTCTGCTCCCCACTCTTTCTCTGGTGAAGCCTCTCACTGCTCCTGGGCCTCTGACCTGAACCCCAGTTCTGTATGCACAGATAAATAAATCTCTTTTTTTTTTTTTAAAAAGTTTCAAGTTCATCAGAATACAGATGGATAGGAAACATTCAGTTGAGAGACAACAAAGTTATAAAACACAGAAAAAAAGTCTAAAAGACACTCAGAATATGAACAAATGACTTACAAGTTATGGAACAGGAATTCCAAAGGACATTAAAGAAAATTGAGAAGAAAATTTGCAATAATAGTGGCTGAAAATTTTCTAAAACATATAAAATAAATATATAGGATGATCAAAGAGACAACATATCAAAGCAGAAAAATATTTCAATGGAATACAAGTGATAATCCAGAAATAGACTCATAATTACTGACTATGAGAAAAGCACTATTATATTGTAGAGGATAGTTCATTTTTTTTTAGTAAATGATGTGAAGTTTACAAATACATTGGATTAAACCAAATCTTGACTCCTTCCTCACACTACTCTCAAATGTCAATTGAGAATGAACCATAGACATAATATGAAAGAAAATAAAGATTCTAGAAGAAATCATAGGAAAATCAACTACAAATAATAAAAATAATAATGACAACTCAGATTTTATAAATTTTTAAAAGTTTTGTCATCAATAGACTCTGATGAGAAAATGAAAAGACAAGTCACAGACTAGAGCAGTGTATTTGCTGCAGATATATCTGACACAAGATTAGTCTCTAGATTCATGATTTCCATATTTCAATATAAATAAATAATTATATCTTTACAAGGAAATGGACTTGAGCCTCCCTGGTGGCCCAGGGATTAGTCTCAGTGTTATCACCAATATGGCCTGAGTTTAATCCCCAGACAGGGAGCTGACACACATGTCAGAGCAGGCCTCTCCTGTTTCGCCCGCTGCTCCACTCAGCAGTGTATTTCACTACATCTACCTGTTCATTCCACATTTTGTCTCTGGTGAATCCTCTCACACCCACACCTCTGACCTGTATCCTAGCTCTTCTATGTAATAAATAAATCTTTAGGAAAAAAAAATATTTTAAAGAAGTTTCATTATTAAAAAAAAGTAAATGGACTCAAGCAGGAAGGATATTAGAATGGCTAAGAAGCATAAAAAGATGTTCTTAACATCTTTATACCTCAGAAGAAGCTAACAAAATGAAAAAAAAGATAACACTACATTTCTACTGGTAAAGCTTATACATCAGCAAGATATGAATCAATCAGAGCTCTTCTTATATCACTGATAAAAGTGTATGATTGAACAAATACTGTAAAAGTGGCATTTTCTACTAAATATATACACTTTTCATATGATTCAACAATTCTACTCTTAGTTATGTTCCCAGAGAAATAAGATATACCAAAAGACACAAAATATATGTCCTTAACAATTTTATTTAAAATGGCTCCAAATTGGAAACAGCCCAGAGTTCATCAAAAGGAGAGTGGATAAATTGTGATATATTCATACAATAAAATATTATAAGGAATTAAAAATATTACTAGTACATTCCACAATGTAGCTAATTCTTGCAGGTGCTATATTGAGCAAAAGAAGGCAGTTTTTATTGTATGAGTCGATTTTTATAAAATCTGGAGCAGGTAAAACTAATTGATGATTACAGAAATCAAGTAAGTGGTTAGCTATAAAGTGAATTATATGCTTTGATAAAGTAAGAGACAGTCATTTGGTGTTCTGAAATATCCCATACAATGTTTTGTATCATTTACAGCTAAATGATACATTCTAAAAATCATCAAGCTTTAACTTCAAAGTATGTACTATATTACTTTTTTAAGTGAATGAAATCATAAATCACAATAAATGTATGTGGACAAAATTCATCAACAAACATATTCTCAAAATATAAAATAGCCCATTCATAAGAATTCCTACAGCATAAAGTAACTGAAAAGTTTAACGCAAACAAATTAAAAATGGATCATAAAAAATATCTAGTTAAGTGGTTTTTAATAAAAATGTAGAAGACAAAGACCAACAAAGGAAGATCTAACTTACCACATATTGAGACCTACTATGAAATTACAGTAATTTAGATACAATAATACTGGTAAAAATAAACCGTAACAATAATTAAGAACATATTTATATATAATATCTACATATTATAAAACCTATGCATAAAGGAGTATTTGATGTATAGCTGAGAAAGTACCCTATATATAAATTGACTGGCAATGCTGAAAAATAAAATAAAATAAAATAGTATTTATCATTTACATCATAAAAAAGTATGCATATATCCAGTTAGCTACATCACCAAAGTTAAAAAGTTACAACTATAAATAGTAGAGTTGTATGGAAGAAAATATCTTTGACATTTATAAAATAAGAAAAAATATATAGAAAGAAAAATGATGTTACTTTTAAAATACAGTAAAATTAAATTATAATGACTGAAAATATTAGCCACAATGGGAAAGAAATATTTTCAAGTTTTATAGATGACAAAGTATATATTTGCAAATTACATTTTTAAAGCTCACAGTAAGTTGGACTTAATGTGTATACAGGTGCTTATAGATAATGATGCAAACCTAAGACATAAAATGTTAGAATGCAATATTACTTAAATATAAATTTACCTTAAAATTTATAACTAAAAATAAACTTATTTAAAAAATAGCAAAAATAAAAATTCCTGACATGAACATCAAAGGACAGACTCCTTAAAATTGTGAGGCAAAGGATATGACAGGAAATAAGCAAAAGTTAAATTGGTACGCCTAATTAAACTATGAAGAGATGACAAACTCACTAGTAGAAAAATGCAAATTCAAATAATGAGAATTAATTTACATGCATCAGCTGGGTAAAATTATAAATTCTAACACAAAGTGTGTGGAAAGACTGAAACTCATCTATTTTTAGTGTGAGAATACTTAGAACAACCAATTTGTAAAGAGAGTTGGCAATAGTTAGTAAATTTTAACATGCACATAAGTTATACCCTGTATGTGAGGTCCAAATGTCCACATCCTAATCCTTAGAACCTAGAAATACGTAACTTTACATGGCTAAAGAGAAACTGTAGTTGTAATTGTGTATCATGAAATGGGGAAATAACCCTAGATTATATAGGTGGGTTCAATATCATCACAAGGGTCCCTGTAAATGAGAGAAGGAGGCTGCAGATCAGAGGAAAAGTGATGACAGAAGGAGAGATCAGAGTGATTCAGTTGCTGGCTGTAAAGATGGAAGTGGGCCACAAGCCAAGGAATGTGGGCTGCTTTCAAAAGTCAGAAAAGGTAAGAACATAGATCTTCCCCTGGAGCCTTGCTTTCTAAAGGAATGTAGCACTGCCAACACCTCAGTTTTAGTCCAGTGAGCCTCATTTCAGGTTTCTTACCTCTAGAGCTGCAAGATAAAAGATTTGCATAGTGTTGAATCACTAAATCCGTAGAGTTTTTTCTTTTTCTTTCTTTCTTTCTTTTTTTTTTTTTTTGCTTAGCAATAGAAAAGTAATAAAAACGACATTTTCATTTCTAGCTATCTTCTTAAAGTATCTGAAGACATATGCAGGAATGTTCTTGGAAGTATGGTGATAAAAACTTGGAATCAAACTGTCTCTCAATAGGAAAACAAATTGCAATTTATTTATATTTTGCCCGATTGAGTGATAATTAAAAACTTACTAGGTGAATATTTTCAACATGGAGACATTTCAAAAGTATATTCTCCAATGATAAGGCAAGTGGCAGTGACAGAGGACAGTATGCATTAATTCTTATGGCTGCAAATTTAACTAAAAATGTAGTGACTTAAAACAATGAGAAGCAATTACCTTACATTTATGGAGTCAGTGGTCCAGTGTTAAAATCATGTTGTGGGTGGGGCTGGTTTCTTCTGCAGTCTCCACTTCCTTCCCTTCCCTAGCTTCTGAAGTTATCTATATTCCTTGGTTTGTGGCATACTCAGTGAATTATTTTGCCTTTCTACCTCTGCTTCCTTAGTCACACTTCTTTTCTATAACCAAATCTCCACTTGCTTTTACCTTATCAGGATACTGTCATTACATTTAGGGTTCAACTGGGTAACACATAATAATCTCCCATCTCAAAATCCTTCATTAGATCATACTGCAAAGTCCTTTTGTCATTAGTAACACTTACTAATTCTAGGGTTAAGACTAGCAAGGGGAGAATACATTCATGGCTGATTAGAAAGGTATTTAATGAGAACTGAACCCAGTGATGTGGGATATGAGGAGATCCGGAACAGGTAGGTAGGATGAAATAGTGTGAGTTGAGTATATATATTGGGGCCATCATGAGAGTAAGGAGCAGAAATATAAATTCCAAGGATAGGACAGTGGCCAGACGGGATGATGAATTTCAGATGTGGAAGTTTCATATGATGCTAATGTCCAGGGGAGTTTTCTAACTTAATGGAAAAGTTGATGGAAGATAAGAAAGCAAGAAAGCATGAAATTATATAGACTAGGTCATCAGCACAGGTGTTTAGTAGATTTTAACAACATAAGGAGCTTGAATATAGAATAAAAATATTATTCAGGCATTAAAGTCTAAAGTAAATCAGGCTAATAACTAGGATTCCCTTGATTAATTAAATAGATTGTACTATATCCCTTGGTAAAGGAAATCAATACAGAAAGGCGTAGCTTTTGGCGAGTAAGATTTCCAACCTAGGTGTGGATGTGTTCAATTTGAATTCCTATCTAGAAGCAAAATAGGTCAATTAGATTAGAATGTTAGAAGAATAAACTGGGTTTTACAAGTTATAGATAGAGAATTTAAAATCAGATATGCCTAGTAGACTGTGCATATTATTTAAATATTCTCAGACTATTTATATATTATGTGTCATTGCTTGTACTTTATATTGTCTGAAATTATTAGCATTTCATGTGGGCCTATCTCCTTTACATTTTACACACACATTCACAAATTCATACACAGGCACAAAGAATTTTGAAAGCTGACCATCAGTTTATTGATTCTCAGATGATTAATTTTGCTTCTACAGTCCTCATAGAGGAACTTGAACATAATAAATAGGCTTCCCTTTCATTTATGAAATATGCAAATATCAAATCTAATTTTAAGTCATTCTGAGAGCTTTTCATTTTTTTATTTGTTAAGGTAATATTGGCTTGCAACACTAAAATGATTCAGAAATAGAGAATTCCACCTGTTCAGATGTATGTTTTCATACCTCACCCTCCACCACATAGCCATAGCCCTTCACCAAAGTCCACTGTGCAACCTCCCACTTTTCTTCTCCACCCTCCCCCTCACTCATCAGTTCCTGCAGTTATACAGTCCCATTTCTAGGATTTGGTTTTGTCTTATTCTTTATTTCCCTATATTCAACATATGGATAAAATCATGGGTATATGTCTTTCTCCTTCTGGCTTATGTTGTGTGTGTTTAGCATATTCTCTTCCAGTTCTGTCCATGCTGTTGCAAATGGTAGGAGTTTATCTTTTTTATATATATACAGCTAAGTAGTATTCCCTTGTACTTATATGCTGCCTCATCTTTGTAATCTACTTATCTGTCCTTGGGCACTTAGGTTGTTTCCATAACTTGGCTACTGCAAAATAATATGACAATAGGAACACAAATTCCTTTAAAGTGAGCACTTTTACATTCTCCAGGTAGATAACTAGTTATAGAAATTCTGAATCACATGACAGATTTTCAATATTTTCAGAAAACTTATGAGGGTTTTATTTAAATGCAGATAACACAGTTGGCACTACTGTATTTTGATGATGTTAAGTCTACTCTGGTCACTCAACTTGGGAAGGAGATTCTGACACAACTGACATCTAATTCTTTTCCAAATGTTTTATTTTTTAAACTCTTGTTAGTGTAACTTAAGTATATTCTATTACTGATAGATTGTACACTGGTAGAAAATAAAGAAGTTAGGCAGAATAAAGAAGTACAACAAATTGATTCACTTTTGGTTTAGAAATTTATTCCCAAGCTAATTGCTTCTTCATGTATAAGACTGAGCCCTGACCATCGACTGGGTAAATAAGAACATGTTTGAATGTCTATAACCATGAGGGAATTAATATAATCAATTTTCACACTGTATCCTAAAATCATGTACATGGAAAAAAGCAATGGACTTAAAATCAGAAAAACCTGCTTTTGAGTTTTATTCTTTCTTACTCATTTTAGCAAATTCCTATCTCTCTGAACTTCAGGGTATTGTTTCACCTGGAAAATGAAGATAATGAATTGGAAGATATTAAACTATATTAATTATGATGGCTTTCTACAAAGGTGTAAATAGCATTAGAATTTAGATGGAACTGTAACTTCATTCCATGTGATCACAGCTGTAGGATAATCTCTAGTGAGATTCCAATACAAGTTAAGATCTTAATTCCTCTAATAGCTACTACACTCTTTGTACAAATGGATTAATTCACTCAAAAGTTCTATTCATTAACTTTAAAGCATACCAAGAGAAAAATGAACATAAAACCTCAAGAGGTTGAACAATAAAAGAGAAGTGTGATTCATGGTGGTCTTTGCATTTGTGGTGATTGGTTTGCATTTAGTATTTTACCAAATCCCTCTCAGTTCTCAGAAACCTGAACACTTTTGATGAAAACCCTAAAAATCTTAATAAGTAATCAGTGAAAAAAAAAATCCAGTACACTCAAGAAGGGAAAGAGAAAAAGATGGGTCAGTAAACCTCTCCTCTGAAGAGGGCTTTAAAATAAGCCAATAATGGAGGTTCTTAATGGTTGCTGTTAGTGACAGAGGTAATTGTTGACCTGGCTGTTCTTACAAACACTGCTCTACCATCTACCCTAATTATTAGTCCTGTTCTTTCTATACTGTTTGGCCAAAAGTTGGTCTGTTCTTAATTTGGGGTCTGCTGCATGGGAGTGCTTAGCATTGCTAATTTTGGAACGAATTACTTGAAGTGGAACCTTTAAAAGCAACTAAATACCAAAACCTGAATTCCTAGGTCAGTTGTGTGAAGATTGCTACATTATATTTTTCAAAACTAAGATGTCCTTGTAGACATGTTGTGATTTTGGAATCTGTGTCACAAGAACAGATGTTAAAATACACAGCTATATGTCACACAATTTTACCAGCATTGGGTATATATAAAAATGATGATCTTTAATCTGACATTAAATATGACATTTAATATGACATTAAATCTTTAATCTGACTTAGCTAAAGAATACTACTGTATACCTAAAACTGAAATACAGCAATTAGAATTTCATGTGTTTGCAATGGAAACCATGTGATGTTATTAGTGTTTGCCCTAGAAATCTTCCCATTTGGGACAGGGGTTTGGTCTTCCTGCCAGGTTGATGGGAAAGCAATCTGTTTCTCCCCCTGCTTGATGTGCTCTGCATACAGTACATGCTCTGTGTTCCGGAGGTGGGCAAGGGCCTCTTGGAGGGAGCCCAGCTTTGCACTTTGTGACAGTGTGGATTTAATTAGGCTATATATTGTATAGAGGTTGCAGCAGTACAAATAGTTGATTTGCTTATTTTTACTGCAAGATGTCATTGTTTAAATACAGGCAGGGGTAAAATCTTTTTCATTTAAAAATCAGTGTTATTTATTAGATTGGGGGAAAGGGGAGGACAGACTCTTATGGATTAGCCACTGGAGAAAAGAGTATCCATGTAAAGCATCCCTTAAGAAGATTCTCAATTTTAGGTTATAACTAATAGTTTCTAGGCTATTAAAAATTTATGAATTTCAGACTCCTGAACTTTTATTTTTCACATCCAGTTCAGCAGCAGGGAACATTCACTTTGAGCTTGTAGTAGAAATGTGTGTAGGAAAGAAGAGAACTTAGAAGGCTCACTGAGTAGGAACTCAAGGACCAGGATGCTGTTCTCCTAACTAGTCAGGTAAACTTGTAAGATTTAATTCCTTGTTTATAAATTTCAACAGGTGTGGAATTATGGACAAGTCACTATTTTCTTGAGCTTCTATTCATTCACATTTTAAAACAAACATGCTAACACTCACCTTCTAGAATTGTGTGAGGATTAAGTAAGGACATACACGCAGAGAATCTCTCCAATGAATCTAAAATACAGTAGCTACCTTTATACAGGTGACTAAGCACAAGGATAAGTGCTGCCATTATGTTTTATATTGCTATTAAAGTATTGCAGGTCACAGAAACGTTTACTTGAAGGGCTACTTCAGCATGCACCTGCCTAATTTAACAATCTACTATTTCAGACTTTTCTTCCTCAAATTAAAGTTGTTTGAGTTGGTTGGATGGGGAAATAGAAAACATTAATCCTAAGTAATTGTGGCATCTTAGTTAAAGTACTTTCTTCTCACACAAATTCTAGATATAGCCCATAACCAGGAAATGTATTAAAAACAGGAGCTAATCGAATAGTACACTGAGCATAAAGTACAGTTTTTTTTTTAACTTGGCCTATTTTCCTCTGTTCTGAGGAAAAATTTAATATTAGCAAGAACATGCTCTTTGGAGGATATATTAAAAATGTAGCACTTGCTTTTTAAGTTAAATGTACCTGACACCTTTGCACATTTATCACTTGATGAGATAATTTTGTATGATCTTCCTCATCTCTCCCATTTCTTATCCTTAAACATTTTATAATTTAGATGTGTTTGGACATATGGAAAGAAAGGACAGCAATTAAGAAAGCATGTGATTTACCTAACACTAACAAATTACATGCCTTTAGAGTAAGTTATGATTTGTGACTTTTTCAAAATGGATTATCAAACTTGGCATTTTCAGAGTTTTAAGTAGATCCTTTGAACATCACAGCTAACGCTTCACTATTCTCCACCTGGAAACCTACCTATCTAGAAAGAGAAAAATATGCTTTCCTACTTTAGTTGTTGAAGAACATCTTCATATGTTTTATCAGTAAAACAAAACATACACATTGTGAAAAGGACAAAACATGCAGAGTGTGAAAAGAAATCATGTAGCTTACATAGGCACATATTTTTACATATTTGTTTCTAAATGTACAAACAGGATCTGCTCTACAAAATGCTCAAGGATAGTATTTGTTTCAAATTTATGTAATCAGCCATGTTGCAAGATGGTATTCAAAAAGAAGCTTAAAGATGTGTTGTGCTTGTCTCTTAGCTAACAATCTCTCTCTCCCTGTGGACCAGAAAGCAACAGAGATGAAATATCAACATCAAAATATATAGTAAAAGAAAAAAAAAATGTCTTTGTGCTTTAAAATATAATCATAACTAAAATGTAAGCTCCAGCCAGAAGAGAACATTTTGGATAAGAGAAAAACTGTTAAAGTTCAAGGGATTCTGGCTTTTTTGTAGATCTTAACATTTATAAGCAGATTTCCAGGTAGGATAACTATCAAATTATAACTTGAGTTCCATTCTTTAAAACTTACTGTTGATTAGAACCCTCAATAGAATACACCAAATTTCTCTTTCATATAGCCCTTTTAATGGTCCTTTGGCATGATGGATCTTGCACTTGTAGTTTTAATGATCGACATTACCCTTCAGCACATGATTATCTGAATTGTGAACCAGTACATACAAAAAATGATGTGGAAAACAAGGCCTCTCCAAAGAGTGGCTGGCATAGTCTCCCACCAGCAATCAAAACCAAGAACTTTTAATTATGAGAGAGAAAGGGGTGGGAGGGAAAGAGAAAGGAGAAGAACAAAGGGAAGAGTAGATGTAGGAGGAGTAAGGCACCTCAGAACCTTGAAAAATTAGATTATTACTGGATTCCAGCTCTAGAAGTCTTTATTCCACATGCTAGCTTTTAAACATTAATGTGTCTCTTAACATGATTTAGTATTCCAAAATAGAGATTACTCTGAAATAACACAACTTCTTGGCCCGGCTGAGGAAGACTGAATCATCCTTTTATTAGGAAACTAGTTTTTTCCTGGGTTACTAAAGGCGTTTCATAAGGTCACCATTAACACACTTACTGGCCCTAATCTGAGAGAGATAAGATCAAACACCCAATAGAGCAAAGCAGATGGTATGTACGGATAAAGCAAATTATGCCAGTGTCTTTATAGCCATGGTGGGAATACACTGTCTTGCTACCTGTGTAGTCCACTTTTTTTGGCAGACATAACTTTGCATAAATTAGCTTCTTGCTCAATTTTGGAAAAGCCTTCTTAATAGTATGACCTCTAGAGAAATTGCAAAGTCTTCTTCAAATCAAAGGCCGAGGCAATATGGAAGATATTTGACAAAAACTAAGTGGTAGAATAAAAAAGGGAAGGATTAGTAGTCAGAATAAAAATATTAAACACCATTCACCCCAAAACTGTTAGAATTTATAAACAAATCCAGTAATGTTAACAAATACAAAATCAACATACAGAAACCTGTTGTTTCTATACTTTAATAATAAACTTCCAGAAAGATAAATTTAGAAAACAATCTCGTTTATAAGTGCATTAGAGAAAGAATAAAATATCTAGGAATAAATTCTTTAATCTCCTGGGATTCTTAGGTACACCAAGAATCGTAAGGAATTGATGAAAGGAACGGATACATAGTGAACTGAAAAGACAGTAATCACTGAAATGATTTCCTCATTCTATATTGGAAGAATAATATTGTTAAGATATCAATGTTATCAAAAACAATCTCAATTAAATGTAATTTCTACCAAAACCCCAAAGCAACTTCACACAGAAATTAAAAAAAAAAATTCTGAAATATGTATAGCACCATAACAATGGTGACAGAAAATAAATGTCAGTTTAAAATTCTGTGATTACAACATTTCCACTGAAAAATAAAAGCATAATAAAGTAACTTCCAGGAAACAAAATAAGATTTTACATGGAAACCCTCATTGAGAGAGCTATCAAAGTGCACACTTCAAAAGGAAGTTTACAGACTAAAAATGTAATGGGATTAGAGAAGTAATAACAAATAGGAAAAAGATAAATACAGAGATGTAAAGAAGCAGTTACTATAAAAAAAGATAATATAAATTATTAATGTATAACTGTTTGAAAAAAGGTGAACTAAAAAGAAATGGCCCATATAACAATTAAAAACTCATTGAGTCTTGTTTTATTAGTATGGTTTGCTGTATGTAGATTACATTCATTTTTCAAAATGTTTCTAGAATAATTCTCTGTCCCACTATCATTAACTTCATTGTTTTCATGGTTTGCTATTTGCTGTGGTACTAAGGGAGCAATTCCTGACCTATGTTTATAATGACTGAACACAACACTTCATATTGCATGGATGATGTCAAGAGCAATTTAGGAGCAGTCAAGGTAAGCAGAATACCACACTATGCAGAAGATGTAGGGGTTCCTACTGGGGATTAATGAGGGGGTGAACTTGAGAAAGAATTTGCAGTACTGACTTATATATAGTATTGAGATTGGGGTAGCCCTTGGTTCTGACAGGAGGAGATGATTATTGATTATTTAAATAATTTTGTGGGCTGGCAGGGAACAAAAACTCACTTTTCTGGAGTAAGCAGAATTATGTCTGGTTCTTTTGCAAAAGAAGCTTGATGGTTGGCACAGAAGCACATGTTGGAGGGGAATTTTCAAGAATTCTTTTCAAGGGCTTCCTGGTTTCTCCCAAATGTCAAGCCAACACTTCTATAGGTTCTCAATTTTCAGCTTTATAGCACAATTGCTGTCTAGTATAAGGATTAGACCAATCCCTGAAAGTAATATGCAAGCTTTAACAACTTTTAGGTAGTTACTGGAGAATGAAATAAAGTAGAAATGAAAAAAAGACATCATGCAGAGTGATGATTATATACATATATATATATATTTCTTAAATGGGTTAGTTTGAAAAGAGGGTATAGTCTCCAAGAATTGATGCTTCTTCTTCAAGAAGTATCTGTGTCTGTGTGTGCTTGTGTATTTGTTTGTATCTGAAACTAAAGGTTCATGCTCAGCAGACTCAATGGGTCCAGCTGCTTGCACACCACTGGGAGACCTCCCGTGTTTATCAGAGCCCTAGTGGAATCTCTTGCTGTAGGATCTGGAGCCTGCTCATCAACTACTAAGGCTTAAAGAACATTCTGATGAAGTGAGTAGGAACAAAATTAAATTCCGTGGGTGGACATGTCCAAAAACCGTGAGCCAAAACCAGAAGGTGGAGGTCCAAAGAAAGAAGATGCTCTAGGAAGGAAGAAGATCTGTGGATGAGAGGAAATTTAGGAGAAATCTGTTCTAGAAGGAACACAATTCTGTATATCAAAATTTCACCCCTCATGTCTCTGTTATCTCTGGCAATTAGTCATTTCTAACAATTTGATCAATATGAAAAACATATCTTTCAAGCCTTAGAAAATGATGTTAGAACCTGGAATTTGTTTTATGAGATTATGAACAGATCCTCTGGAAAGTATGTAGCATTTCTGATACATTTGGATTAGCCTAATTTTTTTTCTGGGACATTAGATTTTCCTCACCGAGCCATCAGTCTGTAAATAAACCAAATGACTTTCTTGAGCTTGGCTAACAATATTTTCTGTCCACCTTTAGTTTCCTGTAAAATCCACCCAAAGAGAAATCTAAGCTTTCTTCCTTGCAGGCAAATTTGAAATAAAACTTTGACATGTGCTCACAATCAACTCATCTGAGAAGCTGCTTTAAAAACAGGCAAGTATCTATTTTTCATTATAAAGAACACATATGGTAGAATTTATTTCATGACTGGAACCATTCTCCTATAGTCAAATAGAACTCTCTAATTAGAAATGTAGCAAAAGCACAGAAGAAGTAGGAGAGACAGAGCAGTTAGACTTAGCTACTGAAGATGAGATTTTAACCTAGGGAGTCAACCTTGCAGAAGGGTACAATAGCTTTAACATTTCAACCTTTCCATTTGTAAGTATTTGAGAAAAATCTATATCTGATTTAGTGACTGAAAGCTTCCTATGGTTTCAGAAAATGAGAAAATAACTAATAAAGGATTTGAAAAGTCTCTTGCAGACAGTCAAGAACCAGGCAACACATCAAATGGGATTCACCAGCTACAGTGGTTTTACTTGATATAACTTCCCCACAACTTCCAACTGGGGATATTTGTTAATGCCTGGAGACATGTTTAATTGTCAATGTCAATTGGGTGTGGGGGTGTGTAAGTGACACCCAGTTAGTTAATAGAGGGCAAAGATGGAGCTACATAGCCCACAATGCATATAAGACAGTAAACTTATCTAGTCCCAAGTGTTAGTGTTCCGAGGTGGAGAAACACTGAACTAAAATACCAATGATCATGCTTAATGATAGTGTGAAAGCTGGCCATGGAATATGTGTAAAGTGAGTCTAAGAGTGGCTGGGAAATGTGAGTGGTAAAAGAGAAGCTAAATGATATTTTTGAAGACTTATACAAAGAAAAATCTTATGGAAATGATGTTATCCAAACTCAGATGAAACTTTAAAAAATAATGGTAGGTTACTAGTAAAATCTTTCCTATTTTAGGGAGGTAATAAATTTCAAAGGGTTAATGTGAATATCTATGGGAGTTCAGAGGAAAGAAAGAGAAAAGGAGATTTAAAAAAAGGAGAGGAAGGGAGGGGAGGAGTTGAGTAAGGAATAAAAGGCGAAGGGAGTGGAGAAATTAGTAATACTCGGCAAAGAGGTTTAGCTGGGTTAAGATTCTGGCTGCTATTTCTGAGAAAAAGCCCTTTCCTCAGGGAGGAAACCAGTGACTGTTTTCAGGATTATATCAGGATAAGGTTGTATTCCAGTGAGGGTCTATGAGTGGGAGCTGGGGAATTAGATTATTCGGGAAATTGGGGGCAGGGGTGCCAAGATAACCAGCTCAGGGAAAAAGAATGAGAAGTAGAGCCAGGATAAGCAGAAAGTCACATGGAGAGGCACAGCACACGAACTGCGTGGTCATTTTGGCAGCAGGCTCGAGAATCCCAGGAGAAATGCTGTGCGGATAAGACTGTGGGCACAGCCGCGTGGTAACGCCGGGGATCAGGGTGCTCAATCGCGCTCCTCTGGCTCATCAGACCCAGTCTAATTTTATCCCAATGAAACGAAAATGAAATGTCATTTGACATTTCCTTGGATGTCCTTGTGTAATGTGTAATGAACTCAGACAGGAATAAACCTTGTTAAGACTCAGTTCTCAGAGGAGTCAGCTACCTGCTCTATCCATGTGGACCCCAGAATCCTGACATTAAAAAGTTGGTGGGTCCATAGAGTGCAGATAATTTTCTAAAATAATATCTTGAGAGTAATTTTATTCACATAGTTATTAAGGCAACAGAACAATTGATTGGAAATGACTGAAACATGGGATTTTTACATTTTCATGTTTTAGTCTCAGAATCATCTGGGTTACCCATGCAACAAAAAGGAAAAAAGACTCAAAAAGTTTAGTAAAATAAGTTTTCCAGTGGTAATCTGGAAAAATAAACTTACAGGAATCATGAATATAAAGGACCTTGACAAATAAATAATAATGATGATATGAAGAAATGAAACGGGTGTCTGTCATGCACATTATAAATTGTTGCTATTTTGTTTAACCTTTCCAGCCTGCAAATTCAGGGTTTATTTATTTTATATGACAAAACTAACCCACAAAACGTGTAGATGGGGATACAAGCCCCAAAGTACCTGGGAGCATAATTTTACATACAATAGGCTTTTGTTTGTAGGTTTTTGGTCAATAAAAGGACTACAAATGGATTTTTGTTGTTAAGATTTATAATTTATTGATGCATACAAGAACTGGGACATAGGCCAGAGGCACATGGGATGAGAAGATTCACCAGAAAAAGGGTGGGGAGCAGAACAGGCAGATCTACCAAAAATACAGTGTTGAGGGGAGCAGGCAGGCTAGACAGGAGAGATCTGCTGTGACCTGCACCCTAATGGGTTAGCTCCCTGGCTGGGTATCAAACTCATGCTGAGTGCCTGGGAATTGCCTGATAGTGCTCCTTGATGTCAAGATGAGAGATTGAGTCTCCCCACGGGTGTGGAAAATGGAGAATGCCAGAAGCAATACACTTAAAATTTCTACAACAACAAAAATTAGACCTGTAAAGACTGTTCCTTAAAGAAAAACAAAAACTACAGAACATGGGAAATTTGAGCCACATATGGAAGAGTCTTGTAAAGACTCAGAGGATAAGAAAGCTTCTGGAAACTGTTAACTACAATTATCAGGATACAGGAAAAAATATTTATCAGTAAACTTAAGCTAGATTACATGAGGTAACAAATATTTCCCAAACATTCATAGCTTATAACAATTAAATGCAGTTCTTGCTCAGACTAAAAGTCTCTTACAGGTCAGTTTAAAGGCTCTGCTTATCTGTGTCTCTTAAGGGACCAGACTGATTGAACTTCCTTTTCTCTTTCTGCTTCCTTTACTGCAAAGTCAGGAAAAGGAAACATGGAAAACCAAACATTGACTCTTGAAGTTCTACCCAGAAGTGACATGTATCATTTTAACTCACAGTGTCTTTGCTAAAGCAAGTCACAGAGCCAAATTTGAGGAGTTATTGGAGAACAACCTTACTGTGAGCACAAAATGAGGAGACAGACATTGAAACTTCTCTAAAAACTCTCACAATTAACTCTTCTGGTCACAGATGGTTGGCATTTCTTTCTGCTAGTAAATTATATTTTTACCTCTCCCAACCTTATCCAATCACTTTAGGCTAAAATTCTATACATATTTCCTCTTGGTGAGGAAAATGTTGAAACACAATGTCAAGTTACCCCATTCCACACTCTGCTTGTGTAACTGTGAAAAGGAACAGGTTTCTAAATATAGTCTTTCCCTGCTATCTTCAAGTAAAGTTTGATTTGATTTGGGAAGTTATTTTGGGGTCTTGGAGTATAATTATCATTAATTTATATGGAAAAAAATACTTGAAACTTCTCAGACCCAGAATATAACATATCAAGTCACACCAAATATGAACTTTCCACATATGGATAGCAGGGAAAAGCCTACAAACATTCTAGTTGAGAGAGAGAGAGAGACTGAGAGATTGATTCTACAGTCCCTCTTCCAAGCATTCTAGATTCTACTAGATTGTTGTTTAAGGGTACTCTACCCTGGAGGTGGGAAATGTTCTTTCATTAGCACTTAATTCCAACCCCTGAAACAATGCCATACCTTTACTTCTCTTGATTCTTTAGTGATGTCCTCTCTTTTACATTATTATCAGTTTTGTTATTCTTCTTTGGAAGAATGGTGGTGGCAAATGATAATTTTCATAATAGCCATAAATGATAGGCTAACTTAGTATGAATAAACAGCAATTTACAAGTTCTGTGTATTCATATATATCAACATCTGGCTATCTCAACAGATGTTAGCTAGATCATGCACATTTGTTGTAGCTATAGATACCTCCACAAATATACATATATGAGATCTTTATGGTTTAGATACGTGTGAGCAAACACTGACACCCACATAAAAAGAGAATTTAAGACTTTAGAGAAAAATATAAATGTAAAATAACTAAATCTCCATTTTAAATTCAGGATTTTGCATGTGTTACTAATCTTGAAAACATCAGTTTTCTTATCTTGATTTATTAGGAACAATATAAAATTAAAGTAGAAGAGGTAAACTTGAGACTGTCCAAGCTTTTTTTTTGAAAAGTATATAATATTGAAAAGAAATATAAAATCACTAAAAACATATAAAATCATCAAAAAATGTAGTATTTTCCTAGGAATCAATAATTACATTTAAAAAAATAGAATAAGTAAATTCTGAGAAAATGTATGAATTAAATTTGTTTGTATTAAAACTTACTTTTTAATTAAGTGGAAATGACAGATTATTTCAACAATGAGGTCAATATCAACTACTCCTACATTAAAAACAAAACAAAACAAAACAAAAAAAAACAACAACAAAAAAAACCTTGGATACCTTGTTCTACAATGCATATAAAGATTAACCCTGGTGTTTAAAGAGATAAAAGAAATCATAGGACTACTTAAGAGAAGACATAAGTACTAGTATTGCCATGTTAAAGTGTTAAAACCCTCTAAAGGTAATATACCAAATTAGGAGAATATAAAGAAAACTGACAGATTGTGCAATAATAAATTTGTGATATTTTATATGAAAAAGAAGACTGCCAGCTATTTGAATAAAAATTAGCAGATTTTTAAAAAGGCTATTGATATATTTAAAGGAAAAAGGAAAATTTTCAATGCTTTATAATCTCTGCAACAAAATAAAAAATACTGCAATGTAGTGCAATGGAAAGTGAACAAAAAATAAATACAATTGAGAATAAATAGTAAATATTCCAAATAAACAGTAAATGTTTCAACTTTACTGGTAACCTGGAGAAGAAATGTTTACATTGTTTAAAAAGGAATAAAGGGAGGGAGAAAGGGGAAGACAGGGGAAGGAGAAAAGGATTTGGCAAAGTGTCCACTTGAATTCTACAACAATGGCTAAGGGCAGGTCAAAAGTCAGGAGACAAAACAAAACTAAAATCAACAACAAAGGTCAGAAAACATTTGGTGACAGGAATACCAGGAAATAGGCACTTTGATACATTATAGATTTGAGAAGAAATTTTTAAAATTTTCTGGAAGGTAACTTAGTAGTATTAGTAAAGATAAACAGACTTTTTATGTTCCTGTATTATATCTATTTCTCCATATCTTTTTATTCTGTATAAGTAGTATAGTTTACTTTGCAATAGCAAATATTATATTAAATTATGCTATTGTGCATTTTTTTTAAAGAAGTAAGATATATTCATAACATGGACTATTTCTCAACTTTGGGTGTTAATTTTTTTTAAAGATTTATTTATTCATACAGAACTGGGGTACAGGCCAGAGTTGCAGAGGGTGAGAGGATTCACCAGAGACAGAGTGGGGAGCAGAGCAGGCAGATCAACAAAGTACACTGCTGAGGGGAGCAGGGGGCAGGTCAGGAGAGGTCTGCCACGCCATGTGGTCACCTCCGGGGCAGGCGGGGATCGAACTCATGTGGAAGTGACTTAAGCTTCTTAGTGCTGTGCTTTAACCCGCTGTGCCACCAGGGAGGGCCCAGGTGTTAATTTTTAAAATAAATATGCACTATTACAGAAAGAGTCCCAAAAGATACTCCTCAATGAAAATAGAAAGTTGTAATATCTACTTAGATATTCAAATTTTAGAGAAAAATATTTGTATGTATTTGAGTGTATACAAAGGGAAGTAGAGTTCCTGGTAAAACATACTTTTGGGAGGACATTAAGAATGAGAAAAGGAGGTCTCTCTCTGGTGGTGCAATGGGTTATAGTGTAGCACTAGGAAGCTGGTCACAGCCACTTCAGCATAAGCTTCAGCATGAGTTCGCTCCTGCTCAGGGAGGTGACCTAACTGGCACAGCAGAGCTTTCCTGTTTAGCCCACTGCTCTCCTCAGCAATATATCTGTTCTACTCCCCATTGTGTCTCTGGTGAATCCTTTCACCACCCCTGCATCTCTGACCTGTTCTCCAGTTCTGTTTGCATAAATAAATATTTTTTTTTTAAAAAAGGATACAACTATGGGGATCCTTCTAAGTTGTCCTTATATAATATGAATGCTTGATAATAAAATTAAAAGTGATTTGATGGGGACTTCTGCTTCTTTCAAGATGAAATTTCAGCAAATAGATTTATATTCTGTGCTGAAATAGCAAAAATTAGCAAACTATATGAAATAGTAGTTTCAAAATACTAGATATTAGTCAATGTATAATACTGATTCCGGAAAATTAGGAAACAGCTGAGATAAGCACTACAGTTTTCCCAGACTGCTTTATAAGATTTCAAAGCCACAGCGGAAGGCAGGTGGATTCCTCGAGAGGAGGGGATAGATAACCAGACTAAGGAGATGTGTGACTAAAGTTTGCAGGATAGTGTGCTGAAAGGGAGGAGGACCTCTAGACATCTAGAGAAGACTGAGCACTAATAAGTGCAAGCTCTAGAGTTTAGGGAAAGAACCATCCACAAGATTAACATTAACAGTGCCCAATCTCATATAGTATGAAAATAGTACCTATTCTCACCAGCCAGAGAAGTTACCTTAAGATTCATGGGGCCCTGGATAAAGTTTATGGAAAGAGATTGCTTAAGAGCTGGGAATAATTAGTGCTAGATTGAGTACAGGTTTGGCTTCTCAAACACATCTGAAACACTGTACCCAAAAGGATAAAACCATCTTCAAGAAACTTAATTACAGCCTGGAACAAGAATATTTATAGGAAAACAAACGTTTGCAAGATCTTGCCTCTAGTCAATACCAAATATTCAAAGAAGCAGGAAAATACAAGCCACAGTGAGTAGCAATATAAATTAATCAAATTCAACATAGAACTAACAGATGAAATCAAAACAATTATTATAATAGTATGGCTTAAATCCTCCAATAGAAATATAAAATATAAAAAATGCAAAGAGAAATTTGATAGATGAAGAAAATAATTTGAGTTTTCCTACTCTGATGGGGGAAAAACTCATCAAACAATTTTATGTGTATAGTATTGGTGTGCCTGAAAGGAGAGGGTTAGTAGGAGAAAGGATATAAAAGGATACAATCATAGATGCAGGGAGAGCTACAAATTTCAAGCACAGTGAATATAATACAATATAACAAGGCACTTCAAATGATGCTACTCAAAGTCAATGATGAAGATAAAATTTTATTTTATTTTCTTAAAGATTTATTTACTTATGCATACAGAACTGGTGTACAGGTCAGAAATACAGGGGCCGTGAGAGGATTCACTACAGTCAGAGTGGGGAGCAGCACAGATCAACTAAGTACACTGCTGAGGGGAGCAGTGGGCGAGATAGGTGAGGTCTGCCTTGCCATGTGGATCATCTCAGGGGCGGGATCGAACTCAGGCTGAAGTGGTTGTGGCTAGTTTGAGTGCTGCCCTTTAACCCACTGCACTACCAGGGAGAGCAACAAGATA
>NW_004567107.1:49252936-49262619 GCF_000260355.1 Condylura cristata
CTTCGTGGATCTGCCTGTTCTGCTCCCCACTCTGTCTCTGGTGAAGCCTCTCACTGCCCCTGTACCTCTGGCCTGTACCCCAATTCTGTGTGCATAAATAAATACATAAATCTTTTTTAAAAAAAGAGAGAGAATTGAACTGAAATCAGATGGGTTTTTTCTTATTCTAATATCAGGCCAGTTGCAAGAGGTGAGAAAAAATGAAAGAGCTGGAATTATGGATTCCCTGTGAATGCTTAAAACTCCCACAGGTTTCCCTCCCAGGATAGGTCTCACACCAGGGGCTGCTGGGGAGGGGTTGAAATTAACAAAGGGACAAAGGGTAGAAGAAAAGCAAAATTCCAAGCCATAGCCAGGGAGGAAGGCAGAGCCAGGAAATCCCAGAAAGCAGCCTGCCATATATGTAAACTACACAGAAACAACCAGAAGGAAGCCAGTGTAGTGAGAGAAACTTTCCTGAATCTCATCGCACTCTAAAAGTTCCCAACAACCAATTTTTTGTTAAATGCAATGGAGAAATATAAAAAGTCAAACCTCATACAAAATTATTTTAAGAAAAAAGAAACTTAGGAACACAATAAAAACCCTACACAATAAGACTACTTAAAAGACACGACCACCAACAGAACAACAAAAAACAAAGGTCACGTGAAGACCTTTTTTCAGACTTGATCACTAGAAAACACACAATTAAAAAAAAAATCAGGTTGAAAGGTACAAGATGAAAATACTGATCTACATAATAGGAATAAAGAACTTTGGAAATGTTAACTATATCAGGAAATCTACACTTTTTCCCTATTATTTCAGTCTCTTTAAAAAGATAATTGACTAGTTCAAAAATAATTTACTGAATAGTTTATATTGTGTAAAATATTTAAAGTAAAAATATAATAAATAGAATAGGGAAAAGAGGACAAATGTAAATTATAAGGCAGTGAGATACAAAGGAGGTAACACAGGAGCATAAAAAAATACATTTTTAAAGCAAAAAAAAAAAAATTAAAGAAAGAGACAAATAGAAATCAAGAGAGGTGGCACTCCCTGGTGGCACAATGGGTTAGGACACAGCACTGCAAGCTAGCTGTAGCTGTACCCAGTACCAGTTCGATCCCCAGCCCTGGAGGTGACCCACATGGCGTGGCAGACTTCTCCTGACCCGTCGCTGCTCCCCTTGTTACAGGGTACCCCAGAGTGGACTGGGCCAACTGTCTGTGGGGACTCACCCGCGCGCTCACAATTCAGTTATACTGCAGGGACACACAAAAGGGTCAATAATGGGTTTATTTACAAAAGGGGAAAGGAAGGAAACAACCCAGGGAAAGAGAGCAGGGTACAAAGTAACTGGAATACCTTATGGCTAGGCTGACTGAAAACACCGAGTCACGTGTTCAGGAAAGCTGCTTCCCAAGCAAGAGAATGAGAGAGGCAATCACACCCTATTTATCCCAAAATGTCCCAGAATTCCTCCTAGCTCCACCCTTGGGTCCTCACCAGGGTTCTCTCCCTGGTACTTCTGGGAGTTGTAGTTTCCAATCACTAAAGTAGGGGGTAGAGTCCAGACAGCTGGAGTAGGGGGTATGGTCCACAAAACTCTGCAGAGTTCCTTTAGGACAACCTCCCCCTTAACACCCGCAGAAGTGTACTGTTGATCTGCCTGTTCCGCTCCCCACTGTCTCTGGTGAGTCCTCTTGCCACCCCTGCAACTCTGGCCTGTACCCCAGTTCTGTATGCATAAATAAATTTAAAAAATCAAGATGATATAGTTCAACTAATTTGTCCTCTCATTAAATGTTCAGATCTATGTTCAGTTTCTTTGTCTGTTTCTTTGTTTGGTCTCTCTATATTCCACATATAAGCTAAACCATCTAGTATTTATCTTTCTCCTTCTGGTTCACTTCTCTAGAATAGTCCCTTCCAGTTCTATCTATGTTGCCAAAATAGCATATGCTTATTATCATTGTTGATCCCTGAGTAGTATTCCATTGTATGTGTGTGTATGTGTGTTTATACCACAAATTTTTAATTCTTGATTCAATCATTTGCTCTGGGGCATATTTTGGCTCCTGTGTCCATATCTTGGCTATTATGAATAGTGTATGAATAGAGTTTCTTTTTCTCCACATCCTGTTTCTTGGTTTTTGGGATATGGCCCATTCTTATAGTGTAAAATGGTATTTCACTGTGGTTTTGATTTGAACTACCCTGATAATGACTAATGATTAGAAACTTTTCATACCTATGCCTTCCATCTGAATGTCTTTAGAGACACCGTTTTTGTTCAGTGTATTTTTTTGATTTGCTCATCTCATAAACCATGTGTTAAACTGTGTTGTAAAATATGAATAATATACCATTGCATAATGTTTTAAGTAGAGAATAAAAGAGCAGTAGAAAAATAATTTTTAATTAGCCTTTGACTTTCCTGGATTATCTTAATATTGGCCCTAATTTTGGTTTGAATTTCTATCTTTTCAATTGTATTATTATTATGATTTTTTTAAGGTAACATTTGCTGACAACACTATAGTTTTTAGGAATATAGGTCACATCAATCTAGGTGTTTATGTCATACCACACCCACTACCAGTGCACCAGTATACTACTAGTGCAACAATAATCCACTGGGCCTGCCCCTTTGTTCCCGACTTTCACAATCTCCACCTGGTAGACTCAGTTTTGTAATCAGATTTCTCTTACTTATTCCTTTTTTTTTTATTCCACATAAATATCATTCTATGGTATTTGTCTTTCTCCTGACTTATTTCACTTAACATTTCCCACTCTAGTTCCACATCCATGTTGTTGCAAATGGCAATATTTCATCTTTTATATAGGTGAGTAGCACTCCATTGTGTACCATATTTCCTTAATTCACTCATCTGTTGTTGGGAACTCAAACTGTTTCCATACTTTGGTCATTGTTAATAGTGATGCATCGAATGTGAGAATATAGATATCCCTACAAATTAGCATTTTTGTGTTTCTGGGGTTGATACCTTCATATGGAATTGCTATATAAACATGCCCATACTGCTTTCCATAGGGGCAGGACTATTATATTACCCCACCAATAATACATCAGTATTATTTTATTCTATACCCTCCCCAATACTTATTTATGGTATTTTTGATATGGTCAATTCCCACAGATGTGATATATGTGTGTGTGTGTGTGTGTATATGTATGTATGTGTGTGTGTGTATATATATATATATATATTAGTTTTGATTTGCATTTTCCTGATGATAAGTGATAAAGAGACCTTTTTTTATATACCTATTGTTGGTGCCAGTTTTAAATTAAGAAAATTAAATGTTAGTCTGGCCAAGACAGAGTCACCTCTAATATTTTGGAAATTGTACAACAGGAATGGCATGGTGGTAGACAGAGTGCAATATACTAGATCTGTGATTTTTCAGTCAGGGGAAATTTTACCCCCCAAAGGACATTTGGCAATATCTGGAGGCCCTTTGGACACAACTAGGAGGTGAATGTTATGGCATCTAGTAAATAGAAGTTAAGGATGTGGCAAAACTTTAAAGAACATTAAGTTCTTCACCTCATACGAAAAAATTATCCAGTCCAAAATATCAATGTTGAGAAACTGTGCCAAGTATTTCACTGAAATAGGAAATAGTCAAGAAATAATTTCACTTGAAGCTGATCTCTGTAGAAAAGTGGTTTCAGATAATAATTTAACAATGTAACATATATATTACATATACTTATATTTCTTCATTAATATTTGTTTAAAAGGAGTTCATATATTTAAGGATAAGCTAGTGTCACAAATAGTACCAGGAACTAAAAGTAGGATGTGTAAGTACACAGAAAGAAACATAAATGTAGAAAGTAAAATGTAATAAGGAAAGCATAAGAATAAAATCTATAGTTAAGAAAACAGTTGGCTATAAAACAAGTCAATTTCTTAAATCAATAAAAGCTGAATATTTGAAATATCTGTGAAATGTGTGAAATACCAAAATGCTCATAACAGTTTTTAAGTCAAGGAAAGAAAACAAAGAAGGCAAACAAAACATTAGGTATAAAAGAATATTGATCTACAAAAACAGAAGAAGTTAAAAATTACAAATGAATGCTAAATAAAAGTCTATAACAATGATACCAATCAGGTAAAAAAAAAGTATGTAAGTATGTGTGTGCATGTAAATTTTATATACAATCATAAAATATGTAATATGGTTCTGTATATTATATATACAATCACAGAACCATATTACATATTTTTAATGCACCTATAAACAAATACAAAAAAAATGATGTTAGACACACTTTAAGAATAATGGTTACCTCTTAGGAAACATGAGAGGGGGAAGGTGGAATTGAAGCTTTAGCTCTATGTACAATCATTTTGTTTTTACCTTTAAAAAGAAAAGTCCAAAGCAAATTCAATAAAGTGTTAACATCTGGTAAATCTGGGTGGTCAGTATTTTGGTGTCTGTTATCTTTTGTTCTGACCTTTTCAAAATTTATGCAATGTTTCATAATTCAAAATATAGAGAAAATTTTAAATAGCTCTTATTTTAGAATTTTGGCAAAGGCCTCTTTAAATAGTTAGATAAATTAAATCTCCTGAATTTTTTTTCAGGCCTATTTTCGCAGTCAAATAATTCAAATAGATTAATCACTGATGACTACTAATTTTAAAAATATATTCCACCCTGATTTCACTTTGATAACTGGTAGGAGAAAAGTAAACATTTCTTGGGAATACTCATTAGATAAATGTCACATATCTGAATTCTGAATCTCACTCTAGATAGTAAGGCATTTCATCTTATTGATTATTGGACAACCCAGAACAAAGCCACGAGCCAAGCTCTGAGTCCTGGCAATTACCATTAGTGCTCTTTCTCCTCAGATGAGCTGAGGTTTTTGCCAAGTTGGCCTTCGCCATCACTCAGGCACGACATTATGCATAGTCTCAGAGTTGTCTGCCCCAATGGTCCTATTCAGTAATCCCAGATCCAATCAATGAATTCTCCACAACTGCCCTCAATATCTCATGGTTCATCAGCTAATCTGCATTTGTACTCTGCAGACACTTCCCTGCTCCTGCTGCAATCTAGGGTCTGTCTGCCATTTTTGGAAATTACCCAAGTCCTCTAAGTTTACTCGGTCTTGGTAAGTTTTCACCAACTTTATATAGAAATTGTATTTTCCCTCACCTCAGAGCTCATCTCTTTCCTCTTAGGGATCACTCAACTTAACCTATAACCAAATAGTTTAGAGTCTCCTCAAAGAGAGGCTTGGGTCATGCCTTGAGTTCAACTTTCATTTTGATCTGACTTGCAAGAACAGTTAATAACACTTTGGGGTAAAAAGCTTGGAAATGAGAACATAAAATCAGTTCCCTCCTTGGGATATCTGGAGGAAAGAAATACACTCCTATTATTAGCCTTCTATAGCAGCTTGAATAAAAAAGATCTATCAATATTCTGCCCATATTTTGCATAATGATTGTATGATCTCTATTCTTTATATAATTTCTGTGAATTGTCAGATATAAAGTCATGTACTCGTTGAGAAAAGTCTTCTGTTCAAGTTTCACATTTCAGTTAGGGAGGTGCTCCTCTTGCAATCCCTAGCTACATGCCAGGATGCCAATGTACAGATGATCTACCTTCAGTTTGCTAATTCATTCTAGCACACCTTGTGCTTTTAGCATTATTTGTTCTTTTACCTCTGACCTGTGTCTGTCAAAAGACAATTTGAGAGTAGGAAACTCCCTAAGGTCTTCCTCAGGAATGATCGAAGCCAAGACTTAATTGAGTTTCTCTGCTATCTCCTTTCTTTTTCTTTTTCTTTTCTTTTCTTTCTTTTTTTTTTTTTTTTGATGGACCTTTTGCACTACATCCATCTCATTGTTTTTGGCTGTCTTCCTCCCTCTAATTTACTCAAAACATTGCATATTATGTGCTTTGCTGTTGCTCACAGAAAGCTCTTCAATTTTTTTTGGAGGGGTTCTGTTTACTTTTGAGTTTACTCTGACCGCCCATCATATTTCCTAGACGCCTTTATTACTTCTCTTGGGAAGTCTTTTCACTTTTGAAGAGATGCTTTCTTCCAGAACAGCCTCTTGGATATTTATTACAAGTAAATCAGGCAGCATTGTGTTTGAATGCCTGAGGTTCAAAAAGAGAGGCACATAGTTTTCCTGGGCCTTATAACTTGTAATAAGGAATTGGTGATTTTAAAGGTCAAAAGACTTGGCATGTAGGTATTTGAAAATATATGTATATATGTGTGAAATATGTTTTAATTTTTCATACACAAATGCCTAGTGTTCTATTATGATTCTCTTTTCTAATACTTTTTTTTTTTTGCTATTCTTTCTCAGATTTTTAAAGCACTTGTTTCATGAAAATACTGTAACCATATCACAGTACTTAACTGAACTAGCTTATAGCCCAATCTTGTTCATTCATTGCTTATAGGCCAATCTAGCTGATTGGCCACCTACTCGCTGCTATAACACAAGTCAGTCCTAAACTTGGTGACTTCAAATGACAAGTAGTCATTATTGTTCATGAATTTATGTGTCAGTTGAGCAATTCTGATTTTTTTTTTTTTGGGATTTGGCTATGTCTCTGTGTTCAAATGTGGACAACTCTTGAATAAGTTTATTTTACTATTTGGAGGCCAAATGACTGTAAGGTAGTCTGTGATGACCCAGCTGGGGACAAATGACCTCCTACATGATTTGTCCATTCTGCTACTGGCCATCCTAGCTTATTTAAATTTTGGTGGCAAAGCTATAAGAATTGAAGGAAGCAGGAAATGTTTCTTAAAATCTATATTCTGAACTGGCAAATCATTGCTCCAGTTATATTCTAATAGCCATGTGTAGATACATGTATAGACACATAGGCTCCAGAGTGCATGTGTAAATACATAGGCTCTAGTTCTTAAAAGAGACACTGAAGAGTCATGTATTTTTTTTTCCTTTTAATCATTTAAAAACTATTGTGCAGAGTCATGTTATAAGAGGTATTGATACAGGGAAGGAATGAACTAAAGTTATTTTAAAACTAAGTTGCCATGATAGTTAATTTTCTTTAATTAATTCTAAAAATTAAACTAAACCAAAAACATATTTACTGAGTATTTACTATGAACAAAACACCTGTTGTCACACTGGTAGGACACTATTCTGAGTAAATTAAATGTTTAGGTAAACTAGAAGAAGATGAAAGTTAAGCACTATTAGCAGTTTTGATTTATGGGTAAGCTATGATAATTTTTTCTGAGTTTATAATTTAAAATCTGGAATAAATTTTCCCATAGATATATAAGTGGTAATTTGGAATGCACACAGAGCCAGTTTAAGCCATAATTTATGATGTGCAATATAGGGTTCAATTATACCATAAATATTATGGGAAATAAATACCTTTGAGGGAGGTTTATATTTAAACATTTGTTCCTTAATTAGTACTGAGGAAACATCAGTAAATTTCTCACCACCATTCTCCCCACTCCCTAATTTGAGGATAAAATCAGAAAATGACTCACTTTGACTATAGTGCATACCTTTACATGCTAACGACTTTTAAAGTATTATATATGTAATATTTACTATAACTCACTGAAGACAACATTAATATACCCCTTTTTATAGCTGAGAAAATTAACAAGTAGTAATGATATACAACTTGTCCAAGATGACTTTGCAGGCAATGAGTCTAACTGCAAAGCTCTTGATTTTCTCACCATTGCACTCTTCCCTATAAAACAAGTAATGTAATATAACGTATAGTAGTTGAAATGATATGAAACTCATGAGCTAAGACTGAAAGTATCTATTATCTACAAATAATCACAGCTTCAGAGATGGGTTGTAAATATGCTTCAAATATAGCTATTTGCCTCCCAATTATATGTTAGAATATGTAAGCCTTCCCAAGTGGAATTAAAGGAGCAAAGTCATCTTTCACTTGAAATAATGTAAACAGAGTATAACCTTATCTACTGTGCATCAACCGTTATCCACTGTGTATATCACCTGGTATAATTATAGGAAGAATATTGTTGATGATATGAAAGTATCAAAATAAAGAGTTAAAGAGTAAAAACCTACCAAAGATGATCAACTTGAAAAATACTACTCCTTAAGAAATGTTAAATTTTTTATCACTGTCATGGGATATACTGTTGCAGAAGGGGGACAATTGATTTAAAAATTTTACAGGGAAAAAAAGAACATTTTATATTTATAAATTCCAATTTATAACCCAATATTCTTTTATTACTTACCTGCTTCTCTAAAAAACATTATACCTATTTTGTTTTTCAAGTTACCTTGGGTAGGAGAAGCCTCAGTTAGCTAGTGATCCAAATACTTAGATTCTTTCTCCTACACTTAAATATGAGTTTTCTGTATGTGTTTATTGGTACATCTTAAAAATCCATTTAATCAACATATGGATTGTAAAAGTTTTAATCTAAGGTAATTTAATTCAACTTGGAATTGATCCATTTTGCTGCAACAATATTAGTTTGAGTCAAAAACTTAATATCTACAGAACAGGTAAGTTATGTAAAAAAGGCAGGTCTAAGCATTAAAGAATAAGGTAAAGTAAGGGTAATGGTGAATAATGAGAATACAGGTCTCCATAATGGTGTTCTAATTCTTACTAACAGCTGTAATGCTAATAACCAAACATACTAAGATTTTAGACCAGATCTTGAAAATTAATTCTATGGGATTTGTGGACTAACCACCAAAGCCTTGCCAGTTTCTAGCCACTGTAAACAAAATAGGAAAGTCCTGTTATCTTTAATACCCTAGAATTACATTTTGATTTTGCAAAGCTAAGCTTCATACTCCAAACCAAATGTTCTCTGTATAAAATATTGTCTGTGGATGTGCAGCTCACTAGTGTTTTTCAGACACTTAAGTGCATTAAAACTATATTACCAATTTGGGATGAATTTGCATCTTTACACTTCATGAACATGGTATGTCTCTACATTTATTTAATCAGGTTTATACAGTTTTTAAAACATAAGTATTGTGTATGTCTTGTTGAATAGGAATGGAAAGAGTAAAGATCATAGTCTAGTTTCTGAAATTTTGGGGAAAAAACGTTACACATATAGGGTTTCATTTTAATTTTCGAGATACATATATAGGGTTTTTGTAAATGCCCTTTAACAAGTTGAATAAATTTTTTCCCATTTTCAGAGAATTTTTATCATAATGATTGTTCAAATTTATCAAATAATTGTGCGTCAACTTATATAATCATGTGCTATTTCTCCTGTAGTCATTAATATAGCAATAAATATTAAGCTAGCCACTTAGCATTGTAATAAATCTCACATGGTTGTGCTCATAAAATTTCTATGTTGATGAATGTTATTCACTCACAAAACTATGTTTTATCTATTCATAAGGGATTGTGATCTATAATTAATTTCATTGTTGCCTGAAAAATCTGAATAACACTAGCTTAATGCAACAAATTGGGAAGTATCTCTTTCTCTTCTATTTGTAGAAGAGTTCCTTTGTCTCTCCAGATTGCCATAACAAAATACCATAGATGAATAACTTATGAAGAACATAAAATTCAAGCCAGATGTCTGAGATCAAGTTTGGAAGAGCATCCTCTTTTGGTTGAAGACTTCACCTTGTGTCCTGACAGGGAGTTCTGTG
>NW_004567107.1:49263535-49279441 GCF_000260355.1 Condylura cristata
TTTTTTTTTTTTAATTTAGGTCCTTTATTTGAAATTCTTAGGTCATTGATCAGAGACTTTTCCTCTTCTCTAATGTATACATTTAATGCTGTAATTCCCTTTCTCAATACTGATTTAGTATTAATTTTTATTGTCATTCAGTGAAATGTATTTTTAAAAATCTCCTTTGAAAATCCTCTTTGACCTATGGATTACAGCAAATCTTTACTTAACATCACGGATGTGTTCTTGAAAACTGTGACATAAAGAGAAACGACATACAGGAAAACAGATCCTGAAAGAACATCATTTTGTTAAACTTTGGTTCAACTGCTTTAATCTTATTGATGTTTTAACTAAGCAATGTTGAATGCCATGAGATTATTTGAGGACCTGCTGTATTTTGATTTGTGATATTCAGCTTCTAAGTGTTTGGAGTCCCATAATAACCACAAAGAAAATAACTATAAAAGATACACAAAAGAAAAAAATGAAAAATGGTTCAAAATATATCACTATAAAAATAAATAAAATATAAGGAAAGACAGCAAGAGGGGACAGATAAAAATAAAATATGAAGGATTATATAAAAATATATTTTAAAAAGAAGATATAATTTTCATCAGTTCAAAAGAAAAGCAAAATAACTATAAAACAGAATATGATAGCAGTAAATTTCTATTGCTAATTAAATGTACGTGGATCGATCTCCCCATTCAAAAGACAAAATTGACCTAGATATTAAAAACAACAACAAAAAACCAAACTCTACCCATATGATGTCTCCTAGGCACATACTTTAGATTTAAGAACATATATAGACTAAAAGTGAAAGAATAGAAAACACATTCTATTCAAATAGCAACTAAAAGACAACAGGGATAATTATTATTATATCAGAAAATTGACTTTAAGTTAAAAACTGTCACAAAAAACAAGGCTATTGCATCAAGAGAAAATGATCAATTCACCAGGAAGATATAACAATCTTAAGTATATATGTACCCAGCAACAGGACATTTAAATATATGCAGCAAACTCTAAAGAAGTAAAGAAGGATTTGGCAAAGACATAATAATGGTAGATTTAATGCCTTTTCAATAATGGACATACTGTCCACACAAAAGATCAATAGTAAACTAGAATACTTGACTAATACTACAAACAGAATAGGACCAGTAGATATTTACAGAATATACCAACCAACAACAGCATAATGTATCTTTTTCTAAAGCATAGATGAGTATTTTCCAGACTAAGTAAGATACTAGGTCACAAGACAAGTCTTAGCAAATATAAGAAGTTTGCAATAATATCAAGTATATTTTGCAACCAAAATACAATGAAACTAGACATAAATTTATGATTTAATGTCCTGCTTTCAATAACGGATATACTGTCCATACAAAAGATCAATAGCAAAATATTGCTAGTTATATCAATATCAAACTATCTATCAATGGAAGATAACTGGGATATTCACAAGTATGCTGAAATTAAAATCACACTCTTGGACACCCAGTGGGTCAAAGTAGAAGTCAACAGGAAAATTAAAAATAGTTAAACAAAAATTGGGCCCTCCCTGGTGGCACAGCAGTTTAAAGAACAGCACTAAGAAGCTAAAGCCTCTTCAGCATGAGTTTGATCCCCCGACCTGGACCTGGAGGTGACCCACATGGTGCAGCAGACCTCTCCTGACCTGCCCACTACTCCCTTCAGCAGTGCACTTCATCAGTTCTGCCTGTTCTGCTCCACACTCTGTCTCTGGTGAATCCTCTCACCACCCTAAACCTCTGGCCTGTGCCCCAGTTCTGTATGCATAAATAAATGTTTAAAAAATATTTTTTTTCAAAAATGAAAACATAACATATCAAAAATGTATGGGACTTAGCATAACAATACTAAAAAGGAAGTTTGCAATGATAAAAACATGAAATTAAAGATTCTAAGTAAACAACTCAATACTAGGAACTAGTAAAAGAACAAATTAAGCCCCAAATTCCTAAGCATAGGTTATAATAAATGTTTAAAAAACAGAAACAACCAATAGAGCAAAAAAAATTCACTGAAAATTCACAGTTGTTTTCTTCTTTTTTAAAGATTTATTTATTTATACAGAACTGGGGTGTAGGCCAGAGATGCGGAGGGTGAGACGATTCACCAGAGACAGAGTGGGGAGCAGAACAGGCAGATCCATGAAGTACACTGCTGAGGGGAGCAGTGGGTGGGTCAGGAGAGGCCTGCAGCGCCATGTGGATCTCCTCCAGGGCAGGCAGGGATCAAACTCATGTGGAAGTGGCTTAAGCTTCTCAGTGCTGTGCTTTAACCTGCTGCACCACCAGGGAGGGCCCAGTTTTCTTCTTTTTTAAAAATAAATTTCATACACATTTAACTGTACTAAGAAATAGAGGGAGGTTTCACATAAAAACTATAAACAAAAACAAAAACAAAAAATGACATAAATAAATGTGACAGAAAAAGAGGATCATAAACTACGGTATGTCAAAAAATAAAAGTATTTTCTAAAAGAATGTACAACCTTTCAATGCTGAATCATGAAGAAACAGAAAATCTGAACAAATACATAATGAGTGAAGATTGAATCAGTAGTCAGTAATCAGCCCAGAAAGAAAGTCTTAGGACTAAATTGCTCCAGTGGTTAATTCTACCTCATATTTATAGAAGAATTCATTTTATTTCTTCCCAGTTCTTTACTACCAGGACCTTGATAGTAAATTAAAAGATACTACAAGAAAAGAAAACTCTAGCCCAAAATCCCTGATTAACACAGATGCAAAAATCCTTAAAAAAAAATAAAATAAAACTAGTAAGTTGAATTCAATAGCTTGTTTAAAAGATTCAACAATCACTATATTTCAGGTTAAAAAAAAAATGATTATGCACTATGGCCAAATGGTTATAACCCTGAATGTAAAGATATTTTAACATACAATGTGATAGTACATATTAACAAAATGAAAGTTAAAAATCTAATGACATTTCAATAGATGTAGAAAAAATTTAATAAAACTCAGTAACTTTCATGACATAAATAATCATGCAAAACACATGGATTAGAACATTATTTCAACATAACAAATATCATATATATGAAAATACCACAGATAATAACATAATTGATTAAAAACCAAAATCCTTTCCTCTAAGATTAGGAACAAGATGAGAAAGCCTACTCTCATTTATTCTTTTCAACATAACACTGGATGTTCTAGCAAGACCAATGAGGCAAGAAAAATAAATAAAGGAATACAAATCAGAAAGAAAGAAAATTATCTGCTTGTAGATAATATAACTTTAGTTATATAGATAACTAAAGATTCAACAAAAAAATGAAAAATAATGAAAAAACAAAAAATAATAATGAACAAGTCTCATAAGTTCTAGGGATACAAAGTTAATACATGAATATTGTTTATATTTTCCACAGCAAAAATAAATAATCTGAAAATGAAACTCAGACAACTGTTTCATTTCTAATATCAGAAAGAATAAAATCGCTAGGAGTAAACTTAAGGAGGCAAAGACTTGCATCCTGAGAACTATGAAACATGGCTGAAAGTTATTACCAAAACATTAATGGGTGAAAAGGACTCATGGATTAGAGAATTTAACATTAGAATGTTCACACATACTAGAGCAATGTACAAATTTAATGTAATTCCTATCAAAATCTTATATGAACTTTTACACAAACAGAAAAAAATATACCTCATGCCCATATGGACCTCAAATAGCCAACAGTCTTGAAAAAGGAGAACAAAGCTAGATACATTATTATAACAGATACATATTATAACAAAGCTAGCTACATCTCTGATTTCAACAGATATTACAGAGCTAAGAAAATCAAAATAGTATATATAGTACCAGTGTAAGATGAGTCACATATCAATAGAATTCTGTAGAGAACCCAGTATGTAAACCAAATATATTTAAGGCCAACTGATTTTTGACTAGGGTATTAAAAAAAGGGCCCTCCCTAGTGTTGCAATGGGTTAAGGCGCAGCCCTGCAAGCCAGCATCAGTCGTTTCAGTGGGGGTTCGATTCCAGGCCCCAGAAGTGATCCATATGGCATGGCAGATCTCTCCTGTCTCTACCGTTGCTCCCCTCAGCAACGTGCTTTGTCATTCTGCCTGTTCTGCTCCCCACTCTGACTCTGGAAAATCCTCTCACTGACCCTGCACTTCTGGCCTGCATAGATAAATAAATCTTTAAATATATAGTGATGTTGGACTCATGTTATACCACACACAAAAATCAACTCAAAATAATATCTTCAACATAAAACTTAAAACTATGAACCTCTTAAAAGGAAATATAGGTAAACTTTCATGATATTGATCTTAGCAATAATTTCTTGGAAATGACACCAAAGCTGCAATCAAAGCAAAAGTAACCAAGTCAACTTGTTAACTAAAAAACTAAAAAGCTGCTGCACAACAACAGAATCTGAGAGTAAAGGCAACCTGTGTAATGGGACTGAATATATCTCACAAATATTTCTCCCTTAAAATTATATGCTAAGTTATGCAGATATACTTATAACCATCAATTGTGTCAAAATAATTCAATTTTATTAATTATATTTATTCATTATGTTTATTTGTCTTAGAGCTAACAATAAATTTAGAATTTAGATATTGGCAGGCAGCACTATAAAGTAGATTTCTAATATTGTGTTTTGAAATTATTAGCATATTTGAAAGTGTACAGGCAATAACTTGAATTTTGCAAATAATTTTCTGTATTTTACAAATTTTCAAAGTATATTTAGAACTAGCTGCATAGCCAGTTGGAAGAAAGTGTGAAGGAACAAGAGCGGAGGTGGTTAGCGAATGTCTTTTAGTATATGACTGGACTCCAAGTATATTTAATACGCTGTGGGTGTACCAGTTAAAAGACTAATTGTTAGCATGAGAGAAGAAATGGAGACAAGTTTAAAAACAAAATTATAAGAATCATTGATTAATTCTCTTATCTTTGTAATACAATGTGTGATTAGTTATTCAAATCTTGAAGTATGTTTGAGAGAATGAACTTATTAAAATTTCTTAGTAGATATTTTACCTATATTTAGTATTAAAGCACCACTATTCTTAGCATAATTATTCCATTTTGCTCCATATAATTTCATTGTTCTTGGTCTAAATAGCGACAAACTAATTTTTCTGCCCAGATCTGCAAGGATGAACAATTCAGATGATGGCATTTCCCACAGGTTACATCTCAACAACCATTGTTAAGAAAACACAATACAGCACCGAAGTATAAGCAAGAATCAGTGAACATCTCCCAAGCCTCACCAACTTGTGGGTAAAAAATGGGGCCAATTTAACTTCTAGATCTCTAGAACTGAAAATCATAGGCTCATTTAGATCTACTTTATATTGCCAGGACCTTGCTCACCTTCTGAAGTAAATAATTTAGATCTACTTTATATTTCCAGCATCTTGCTCACCTTTCCTAGGGCTGCTGTAACAAAGTGCCACAAACTGAGTAAACACTTATTTTGTCATACTTCTGAAGGCAAGAAATTCAACAGCTTTGAATGCATTAAGGATCTGTTCCAGAGATCGTTCTTAGTGTCTGGTAATCTGAGGATTGGCTTGTAGAGGTTTATCTTCATCTCCATGTCTTTATATCATATTCCCTCCATGTCTGTCTCAATATCTAAATTTTCCTCTTATATAGGGATATCAATCATACTGGATAAAAGTACAACAAATCACCAGATTTTTATTTGGTTACTTTTATAAAAGCTTTATTTTCAATGAAGGTTATATTATAAAATACTGGGGGCTAGCACTTCAACATATCTTTTGTAGCATAATATTCAACTCATAACATGTGCTTTTTTATCTTAGCTTCAGTGGGAATTTCCAGGTCACGTATGGTATGAGTTGTCTAGAGTTACAAATGTTGTCCCTATATACTATGGGTCACAAACTCCAACACCCTTCTAGATGGCAACTCTATTCAAATACTAATACTTCAATAGTTCAAATGCTAATAGTATACTAGCATTGGGGATACAATAAAAATAAATAAAAAAAGAAATATGTGTTGCATACAAACAAATAATGATATAATTAGAAAGGATATTAAAAGACCATGGCAGGGTATTAGGAAAGAAAATTATAAGAGAGCAAGGGGCTCCCCTACATAGGGTAATGATGGTGAATGCTACTTTGTGGTGAATGGCTAACCTAGACCAAAAGAAAAAAAAAAAAAATCAAGGTTGAAAAACTGATTAACATTTTGTTCTAGAGAAAATAATGTGTGCAGAGGTCCTAAGTTTGGTTAAAAAATCTATTTTAAGATCTGAAAGGCAAATAAAATGTTTAGATTTTGCATACCCACAGAGTGACAAAGACACCCTAATTTACACACCAAAGAACGGCAGAAGTAGGACTGGATCGACTTTCTCCTCACCAGAATTGCACTCTCCCAATTTGGATTGATGCTCATTAATTACTGTTGGTCATATCTGCCTTCTATCTCTACTCTTGCTTATGCTGTTCAGATTCTGGCCCCCTTGCTATAGAAATCTGTAACATCCCCACCTCCAGTCATGACTTCCCAAAATTCATACTTCAGATGCCAGCAATAGGAGAGAAACAGTTGAATCTACTCAGCTTAACACCCTTTTGAATACACACCTTCTAAAGCACAAATTAGAAGCCTCCTTTGTGAGAAATACCACATTCTGACTTGGTTCCCCAATCAGGCCAATTATCTACTGTCCTATCTGTGGCCTCCAGCATGGCTCATACTTTTTGTAACACGTCCCATCATACTGTGGTTATGCATCTCTACTTGGTGTTCATATTGTTGCCTTGGTCTCAGTTACTTTAGTGAAATCTTATCAATCTGTTAACATCTAGCTGATATTAATGCATTTCAATTATGCTTTCTCTGGACATCCTAGCCCTTCTTGACTAATGGACCATACCAATGCCCCGAATGGAGACCTCAGCACATTGATATTAAGTGGTTTGTGGGTTGGGTCACCCAGAAGAACTGTAAGGAAAGGACTGTGTTTCTCTGCCTCTGTACATGCCCTATACCTGTAATACATCACACAGTGAGTGTTAACATACTCTGCTGAGCATGTGGGTGAACAGAATTTCCCAACATATAGTTAAAAAAGTAACTTCACAAGCTCAAAACTATCCATGGAACAACCATCCTCCTCTCAGTCAGTCCTTTCCTCCTTTCTCAAAACTCCTTATTATACCAACAACTCTTAGATCTCTGAGGCCTCACCACTCTGTCTCACCCTGCTGGAAACCGAACCTTAGAAGTTTTGAATTGCATTCTGTTGCTACAAGAAAATCATAACTTTTTTTAACTCCTGCATGGAAATTTCTACTCATTAGTACCTCTACTATTGTTCATTGATGTCTCAGTGCCTCTTTTCCTGTATTGCTACAGGAATCTCTATGTGCCTTCAGTTAGAATGTTCCAGGATTCCAGATCTTCATTCCACCTTCAATATTTAAAACAGGTGTTGTCTGTACATGTACATCTCTGCATCTTTCCATTTTGGTCAGAGCAGGCAATAACAGGGGGACTGTATAAATAGCCTCAGTCAAACTTAAAGGCTCAGAGATCTATTAATGTTTCTGAAGTTTGTTAGAAACTCTTTCTTTCCAGCACAGCATATGTATAAATTTATGTACTTGGATAGGGGAAGCATATCCTTAGGCAAAAGTATAAGGACTTACAGCTTGTTCTTTTCTGAGACAGCACCCTGCTAGTCATGCCCATTGCTGTGCTACATTCTGTGGATATTTTGGGGACAAGTGTCAAGACATGTTTCATGAGCACAGGTGTATTCTATTTGTGTCAGCATCTGCAAAATAAAGAAGGCTCTTGGAAGAAAAAGAACAGACTCCTTTACCAACTTCATTGAGGTTTCCATTCAAGAAGACTTTTCTTGGCATTTCCCTAAGCACAATCTAGCAATGGTCTCAAATGGGGAATACAGAGAATAAGTGATTCTAAACCCAAACAACCCAATGTGAGAACTTGCTAGATTTGGAGTGAGGGTCAAAAAAGAAGTTGGTTCACACTTTAACACTACTTGTCCAATGCAGATGAAAGCTGCCTGCTCCCTGCCAGCTCACACAATTGAGTTCAAGTCTAGGGGAATGTTATAGTCACATTTTTAAAAATTGTAAGAAATGATAAGAACAGCTCAATCTTAAATTGTTTCCTTTTTTTTCTGTCACAGAAACCTTTTCTGTTTTCTTTATATAAAACTTACCTCAGTTGATAGCAGTGCATTTTGCTAATTGACTCATATATAGTCAACTATATATCTTCCCAACTACCCTCTTAGAATTTATGAAGATAAGGACTTTATATTGTTTATCATTTCATACCTGATGTCTTACTTAGTTGCTGACACATCTGTGTGTTTGACACCTATTTACTGAATAAACAAGAATAAAACTTCCCAGACTTGTTTTGAGAGTAAAATGAATGAAACATATATAAAATATCCAGCTCAAATCTTGGTCCATCGTGTTTCTCAATAAATGATGATACCCTCTCCAAATGCCGAACTCACACAAATAAAACTTAGATGACGGCCCTCTCTGGTGGCACAGCGGGTTAAAGCACTGCACTGAGAAGCTTAGGCCACTTCTGCATGAGTTCGATCCCCGCCTGCCGCGGAGGAGATCCACATGGCGTGGCAGACCTCTCCTGCCCGCCCGCTGCTCCCCTCAGCAGTGTACTTTGTCGATCTGCCTGTTCTGCTCCCCGCTCTGTCTCTGGTGAAGCCTCTCACCCTCTGCATCTCTGGCCTGTTCCCCAGTTCTGTATGAATAAATAAATAAATCTTTAAAAAAAAAAAAAAAACTTAGATGACACTAAACTTCTAGGAATGAAATTTGGACATAATAACCAAAAGATTACAACTAATGTTTGGAAGCTTTCTGAAAGAAAATGAATAGTATATGTAAATATCTGATGTCTGAAAACACTCTAATAGCCAAAATTGATATTATCTCTTTTCCCAATTACCATCTACATTGTAAAGCAGATTAGTAACAGAATGCTAGAAACATAAGCTATACTGGAATTGGAACCAGACATCAGAATCTCCAGCCTGAGCTAATTATTGATTTTTCCCAATGAAACTATGTATCGCTTTGCAAAGATTGAAATATTTCACTGGGGTGAAACATAGCACCTCCTCTTCCTTTGCTTCCTTTTGGAAAGCTGCAGCAAATCTCAACTAACAAAAGTTCTGTATTTAAAAAAAAGAAGTATTGGGCCTCCCTGGTGTCCTAGGAGTGAAGTCTCAGCTCTAACTACCCCAATGGCCTGAGTTCGATCCCCTGTCAGGGAGTTCACTCACATGGTGCAGCAGAGCTCCCCTGTCCCAGCTGCTGCTCCCCTCAGCAGTGTATTTCAATAGATCCACCTGTTCTACTCCTCACTCCATCCCTAGTGAGTCCTCTCACTCCCCACCTCTGACCTGTACCCCAATTCTTCTATGTGAAAATAAGTAAAATCTTAAAAAAAAATTAAAGAAAAGTAATCCTGATTAAAGTTATCAAATGAAAGTTAAATTTATCTTATACTATCAGCTACAAGAATTGTAGGGTTAGCTACTTACTTCCTTGGTCACTTTCCACAATAAGAAGTCATTTTATATTGAGAGCATAGAAATAAGTGAAAACAACAACAACAACAATATGTGTTTCACAATGGCCTTGCTATCCTCAGAGAAATAAACAAAATGATAGAAACAAATTCATTTTCTTTTACAAAGTGAAAAAGTATCAAAAGAGTTATTGTACAATCCCTCAATTTACAATTAAGGAAACTGAAACTTCAAGAAATTAGGTGTGTTTGTAGGTAGAAATGAACAATCCTAATCTTTCAATTCACTGAGTCTATTGGTCTTCAACTTTCATGATTTCTTTTCTTCTCTTTGGCCTAGTTTCCCATTAGAATAACTATTTCCAAACTCCTTACCATTCAGCTTTTGCTTTGGGACCAGATTCTTTAGCAGATGGCCCAGAGATTGAGGCTAAAATAAATTAAAATCATTCTTGAAAAATTTGCATTGTTTATTACCATTATTGCTAATAATATGTGCTTGTTGTTTTTTTACCCCCCTCAATGACATTCTGTGTAAATATTCACTCCAAAATAAACTCTCAATCAAGACTATTCTCCTCTCAGTGTCCAGGAATAAGCAGTCTTCAGGCTCAAAGAGGAAGAGAGCTTTGATTCCCTCCCTCACCCCTCCCTGTCCCTAAAGATTTCTCTTTGCCAAGGCATTAAAGTGAGATAGAAAAGAATGAGCTGGTGGAGTTTGGGGTAGTCGACCCAACACTCTTTACCAGAACACATGCCTTTCACCATACATATTCTTCCACAAAGTTAAGAATTGAAGATCAAACCACAAAGAATTCTGTAGTGGAAGGGTATATAATTACAGTAAAACTTATTAAAACTAGTTGGCAGGTGTTCTATGGGGTACCCTGTCCTTTCTATTTATTTAAAAAGCAAGAGAGAAAATAGCAGTGATATGCAGTCCTAAGAAATTATGTCCAGTGACATCATGAGAAATTTTGCATCCTGATTTCCAGAATTAGGCAAGATCCCCTGAAACTGAGACAGTAATAGATAGCAAAAGGCTTCAGTTAATTACTTCATAGATGTACTTTCAGCCTACCATGTGTCAGTCCCTGAGTCAGAGACAAAAAGACCAAAGGAAAACAGAAGAGTCAGTTTTTTATTCTTGTCCAGGGCTTACCCAAGTTACCCTGAATAAATACTGGGCCTTAGGGTCTTCTTTCATTAGAAAAATGTCCTACCCTTCAATTAATACCTTTCTTAATAACCTAGTATGTCTAGGGAGATACATATTATCCTTAACATCAAACATTATTCAATATAGATTAGGTACCAACATACATATAAAGAAATAAAATAGGCAAGTTAGTGCCTATTTAGTGGAAGCAAGTGGTACTTCTGGGGTTCTGGAATGTTCTATATCTTAATCTAGGAGAGGAGTTATATGGGTGTGCACATATATTAAAATTCATCAAGCTATATAATAAAGGTCTGTGTCCTATTCAAAGATAAACTATTAACTCAAGGAATATTTTTTGTGTATGTATGTATATACATATATATATATATGCATATGTGTTATGAGTATATACATACATCTATATGTAGATATGTGTGTGTGTGTGTGTGTGTGTATAGTCTCATCAAATTCCAAAAATGATTTGAATCTTTTTCAAAGATATATAAAATTCCAAAATAAATAAGGGAGAAAAGCTAGAGGAAGAAAAATAAAGACAGGAAATAAAAATAAGTAACTAGATTTAATGTTATTACCCCCTAAATGCCCGTCATTAAGTTTTACTTGTTACTTGTGGTGGGCTACAATTCTGGCTCTGAGCCTACACAAAGAGGGAGCCATGACTCACAATGACCACAAGATAAAAACAAAATAGCAACTCAGGAGAAATCCAGCTATTCTTGGTTTTGAGGACTGAAACATTTTTCCCATGAGCTCACAAGGAAGGACACTGAAATATCCCAGACCAGATCCTCAACAACTTCCATACCGTAAATGCCATATAGCACTTTGTATAATGTGGTTCCTCATAAAAGTTTGTTATGTGTTCCAGTCGTATAATGGAAGAACACAGTTCAGTAAAAGCAAATTACACAGGGGCCAAAATGATACAGTCCAGGCTAGGAAATGTCACATAAGTAGAATAGACATTCTTACTGTTCCAAAGCCAGGCAGCGGCAGGGTTGTGGTCTGGAGAATTTGAGAAAAGCTTCCTAGAGAGCATGGTCAGCGGGCCCTTGGGCAAAGCTCAACTTAACATCAGTTAAGTTGACGGGGATGAAGAGAACCCTCCTAGCAGTAAGGGTGTAATGCAAGCCAAGGAGTGGAAGGAAGAATGAAAGGGACAATTCAAAGAAACAAGTAGACCATGCTGACTTTTGATGATACAGGCAAGGAGGCTGAAAAGGTAAGTTGAAGTCAAACATACGAGGCACCCGGGCATTGGAGGTACCAGAGGTCAGACTAAAAAGGTTAATTCCTTATCTTAGACACAAAGGGTGGAGGAACACTTGGCTATTTTTGGCTTCTGGAAGGAGGAGTGTTATGATAAAAGCTATTATTTGGGAACATTAATCTAGCTCTTTTTAGCTGGCCACATTTAACAAGCAAGCAAGAAAAAAATAAGTTAGAAAACTCTTCCCCAAGACCACTGGACAATGCCTCTGTGATGACACACAGATGTGTCCTTATTTTACCTACATACAAGGTCAAAGGCCTGGCTGAAGGTAACTGTCCCCAAGGCAACAATGAAGCCACACCCATAACCACCAGCTAGTTCTCTCTGCTGTGCCTTAGTTTAAATTTAGGTTGTGGTTTTAAACAATAACAAAAAGCAGCTAAGGAAACTAGGGAGGAAGTTTTGGATCTTTCTCAAAGCAACATGGAAAAGAAGGGAGAGATGGAAAACAAAATATTTTGGAAGGGAGTGGAAAAGATGATCTACTCATGTGCTTAATGCATACAGAGAAGGAATGTTTATGCTTAAAAGCCAAGAGCAGAGCTGCCTTCTCTGCTGCCCCGCTGGCAAGGAAAGGCACAGACCTGTGTATAGGGGCGTAGCTGCCTCAGCGCTCGGCTGCTATTTACTGGGGCATGCTCAGGGGCTCCAACTGTCTTGCCTTTAAAGAGAAAGCTTGTTTCCTGCTGTTTCTGGATCCAAGGCCTGCTGACAGCAGTTTGCAGGCACATACCACCCCATGTGCAGTTCCTTCATTCCTTTGCTGTGTTTGCAAAGCTGGCATGCCTCACTGAGCATATTCACTGTTCTATACCTTGCACAAAACCTTCAGATTCCTTTCTGAAATGCCTTTGTGTCTCTGTGTGTACTTGAATCTCCAAGCCAGTGATTGTAAGCCTCCCGCTTAGCACCTGAGGAAAGTTGAAACTAATGTTAGGGCGTAAAATCCTTGCTTTTGCCCTGAGTTGGTTGAGTAACAATGTGCATGTTGGGTTTTTTTTGTTCTTTTCCAAAAAGAGAAAAATCTATCCCTGTCTTTGGAAAGGAGCATGACAAGAGGCTCCACCTGCTGGTCTAGAAGGCTTCTGAAAAGGTGAGACCCTTGCAATGTTGCAGACTAGTAATTATATACATTTATTTCCCTACCAACCCCAAGGTCTTATTCCATCTTTACTTTTCTTCAGTGGTTCTGGTTTACTATTTGTTTTTCACTTCTAAAATGGAAAATGAAGTAATCTTCCCTTCCATCTTATAGTTAGTGTTGAAAATCAAAGGGGCATCATTAAGGACATGAAGGCCTTTGTAACCACAGTGTCCTATGCAAGCAAACTGAAGAATTGTTGGCTTGGTGGAGCTTTGCTGTGGATAAGTTTTAGAAAAGTCCATGTCGGAATGGAGACTCTTTGGTAAAATCTTTGTTGACAAGAGGAGATTCTTCAAATTGCAGTACAGTGGGACACTGCTCCTGCTTCAGCTCCCATCATGTTCCTCTTAGCCTCAGCCAGTGTGGCTCTGGTGACGGTGAAGGTGCTGGGATGTTACTGACAAAGCAGCCTCTATGGCAGCTCTCCCTGTGACTTCACATCCTGTGTAACGTAAGTGATGAAAAGGGTCCCTTTATTTTATGTTTATGTACTGACTCTTTTCCACCCTACCAGCCACATAGATATGTGGACTGGGAGGAAGTCTGGAGATTGCACAAGGTAGTCCTCACATTGCAAGATGAGCAAAGGGTAACTTGAAAAAGGGACTCACTCCAACTCTCACAGCTAGCCAACTGGGCTAATACTGTTCTTGAGTTCACAGATGGCTAGATCTAAACTTAGCTGACTCTGGTAGCTCTGAGATAGTCACTCACCTTCCCATGACTTTGTTTACTCATTTAAAAAAGAAATGGAAAATGATCTTACCTTAAAGAATTCTAGGGTAGTGTTGGCAAGAATAGGAGTTGCTTTTCTAGTTTACATCTCAATTTTTAATATTTAGTTAGAATTTAAAAAGCTTGAATCAAAGTTTACATTTTAGAATTGCTTAATATGAATATTGAATTGCATATGTATAATATATATTATAACAATTTTGTAACATGTTCATTTTAATGGTAATGATGTATAACTATAATAAATACTTACAGTAACAAAATTTATACCTACAAATAAAATATTAATGTTTCACCAATATTATGATAAAATATGTTCAATAGATAATTTACAAAATAAACACATGCATATTATATAAATTGAACTATCTACAGTATGTCCTAGGCACTGGATACTATTATTGATATTTTTGTTAACAAATTAAAAATTAACTAATAAATACATTATTTTTTTCTTTTTTCAGAGCACTTTTAGACTCCTATAGCAAAATTGAGCAGGAGATACAAAAAGTTCCAAAATACACACTGTCCCTACAGACCCACAGAAGCCTCATCTATAGAAATTCTGCAACGCAGTAGTACATTCGTTAAGAATCGCCGAACCTTCACTGGTAACATCGTTGTCACTCAGAGTCCATTTTTACACTGGGATTCAACATTGGTGGTGTACGTTCCATGGATTGGGGGCAATTTATAATGACATGTATTCACAATTGTAGTGTCACAAAGAATAATCTCGCTGCCCCAAAACAGTCTGAGTTCTGCTATTCATCCATCCCTCCACTCTAACACCTAGCAATCAATGATCTTTTCACTACCTCAAAAGTTTTGCCTTTTCCAGAATATCATATAGTTTGTCTTACACAGATTGTGTCCTTTTGAGACTGGGTTCTTTAAATGAGTAGCATGCATTTAAAGTTTCCCATGCCTTTTCACAGCTTGATATCTCACTGTTTTTTAACATTGTCTGCAAAACCAAGGTTTATTATCTTTACCTACTGAAGGATACATTTACCTTCAGTATATTTACCTACTGAAGGATAGCTTGGGTACTTGCAAGTTTTGGAAATTATAAATAAAACTACTATAAATGTCCATGTGCACATTTGTGTATGGACACGAGTTTTCGACTCATTTTGATATTTATCAAATAGTACAATTGCTGGATCATATGGTAAAATGTTTACTTTTGTAAGAAACTACTGTTTTCCAAAGTGACTACTATTTTGCATTCCCCATCTGCAACACACAAGAGTTCCTGTTGCTTCACACCCTCACTAGCATTTGCTGTTTATCAGTTTTCCAGATTTTGGACACTCTAATCCGTGTGTAGTGGCACACCACTGTTGTTTTAATTTGCAGTTCCCTGATGACATATAATGGAGAACATCTTTTCATGTATTCATTTGCCATCTGTAAATTTTCCTGGGTGAGTTGTCTGTTCAGGCTTTTGCCCACATTATTCTGACTTTTTAAAAAAATAGTTTTAGGTTCACAACAAAATTAAGGTGCAGAGATTTTCCATATATGACCTAACTGCACATGGGCACAGCTTCCCCATTATCAACTTTCCCTATTAGCAATACATTTGTTACAACTGATGAGGAGCACAAATAAGATTATGTGTGTGTGTTTGTGTGTGTTTGCATTGAATTTTACCTGCTTATATTTTAATGCATTTCTAAACTGCATTTTTACACTCTCCCCCCCCCTCCATCACACCACCACCAATTTATGTTTTGGGTGGTTCATTTTACAGCTTTATGTTCTATATTTCCCTTAACTATTTTTTTAACATTAGCTTTTTTTTGCTAATCTCATATATTGTATATATTATTCATCATCCTGTTTTGTAGGTGGTCAGTCAACTACTTTTACTGTGAGTACGTATTATTATGTGCGTTATTTTCCTTATTCTGTGGTTTCTCCATTTATTATTACTTTTTTTTTTT
>NW_004567107.1:49280426-49284773 GCF_000260355.1 Condylura cristata
CACCTCCGGGGCAGGCGGGAATCGAACTCATGCGGAAGCGGCTTTAGATTCTCAGTGCTGTGCTTTAACCCGCTGCGCCACCAGGGAGGGCCCAGGTGGAGGGGTTTTACGTCACTTCCTCAGCCATGGTGTGAGCAGGGACACAATTGTCATATGGGTTCCCTTTCAGCTAGTATGGGCATGGTGCTTGCATAAGGAAGTGCACACAAGAGGTATAAAGGGAGCTGACAGGCTGACAGTCTTTGCACTATCAGGAGAATGTGGCTGGGAGTGGTATCTGTTTACTAGCTGTCAATGCTCTGTGAGGTCATAGAGTACTTATTAGCTGGCATTGGAGGTATGGCATGCCTCACAGCAGGTAGGTAATCTGGCCTACCTGTTGTCTCTTGGCCAATTGCTGACTTAGCTAAATCCTAGGATGGGGGTAGTATGGGAAGTATCTGGGATTTACCCTTATTCTAATACTATAGTGGGTTCCAAGATAGTGCCCACTGTGCAAGCTTGTGGGAAGTTTCCAAGATGGTGCTTGCTGGTGAGGATAATTATTTCTTAGCATTACTTGCCTCTCAATGCTGCCAGTATCTGGGACTCCTTCACCTATGGATCTGGAGTTGTTCATAACAATGTTATTGCTTTGGGTCTGAGGGCAAGTGAGTCTGTTCAAGACTAAGGGCTGGTCCTTAGTCTATATTTTTTCATCATGTTGGGGCGCAAACCCATTTGGCCATCTTTGTTGGGATTCTGGATTCTATTATGCTGGGCTATAGGATAGGGTGCTCATTGTTAGGCAGCCCCCTCCCTTTGTTCCCAAAGGTGAGGTTCCACACCTTAGAACTATTGTTCCAACTGACAATTAGCAATTGGCTGTCTTCCCATTTGCCTCTTCCTTGGCAAAAGCATCTCTTTGGCTCTCATATCCCTCTGGGTCCTGCATTTTTATCATTTGGAAACTACTTGTATGGGATTTACATCTGCTTTTGTGTACATCAGTCTATATTTAGGTATGATCATGGGAACAGGTAAACACAGGTATTTCCTATCCCACCATCTTGGGCTTCATTTCCTTTAGGCATTTTTTATCAACTATAAAAATGTTTTATATATTTTTATTTGTTTTGCTAACATTGTGTTGAGGACATTTTCACATCTTCACTCATGAGAGATGTTGATCTATAGTCTTCTTTTGTTGTAATGTGTTTGTCTGACTTTGGTAGCAGTCTCTCTATCTTCTTCTGAAAGACTGTAGAGAATAATTTCCACCAAAAAAATGCATAATTTTTCCTTAAGTATTTTTTCCTTAAATCACTTTGCTCTGGTGTCTATGTTTTGGACCATTATTAATTATCAATTCTATTTATTAACTAGATATAAATTAATTTAGCTAGCTTATTTCTTCTTGTGTGAATTTTTAAAGATTGTATCATCCAAGAAATCAGTCCATTTTATTTAGGTTACTTAATTTGTGTATGTAGATATAGGCATAGTCATCCCTGATGTTTAAATGTCTATGGGATACACAGTGATGTCCCTACTTTTATTTCTGGTATTAGCAATTGATATTTTATATTTTTTAAAACTTGATTTTAGTTTAATTTCTACTGTTATTTTTCATCTAATTTTTATTTCCTCTCTTCTGACTACTTTACATTTAAGTTTTTTCTTCTTTCTAGTGTCTTAAATTAACATTTGAGATTGCTGATTGCAGATATTTCTTCTTTTCTAATATACACTTTAGTACTGTAGTTTTTCCCATTAAGTATTATTGTTGCCACATCCCACAAATTTTGTGTTTTTATTTTCAAAATAATCTTAATTTCTCTTCCGATTCTTTGATGCATGTGTTGTTTAATCAAGTATATTGGGGCTTTCCAACTATCTTTCTGTTATTTATTTCTGGTTTAATTTCATTGTAGTCTGAGGGTAGAACACTATATTGTTTCCATTTTTGAACATCTGTTGAGATGTTTTCTATCTTGTTGAATGTTGCAAGGACGTTAGGAAACTATGTAATTTGCTGCCTTTAGATGAAGCCATCTACAGGTGTCCGTGAAATCCAGCTGATTGATGGTGCTGCTGCATTCAGCTCTGTCCTTCCTAATTTTCTGCCTGCTGGGTCTGTCTATTTCTGATAGAGGAACATTAAAATCTTTAACTATAATGCTGGTTTTATTTATTTCTTCCCTGTAGTTAAAACAGTTTTTGCTCCATATTATTTTGCAGGTTTGTTATGTTTTCTTAGAGTATTTGTCCTTTACAAATATGTAACATCTATCTCTGAGTCTACTCTTCTGCAATTAATATAGCAATTACTGCATTTTTTTGTTTGTTATTAACATATTTTTCTCTCTCCATTCCCTTGTGGTTTATCTACATGTAGTTTTATACTTAAAGTGTGATTTTTAAGGAATATATACATACAGTTGGATTTTTTTGATACATCTTTTAGTTAGGCATTCAGCACTCCAAGTGATTATTGATATAGCTGAATTAATATCTAACATATTTGTTGTTGGCTTTTGTTGCTTTTGTTCTTTATTCCTGTGTATGTGTGTTTTTCCAGATTATTTTTGCTTTTTGTGGTTTTAATTGAGCATTTCATGTAATTCCATTTTCTTAGCATATAAATTATAAATTTTTAGTGATTCAAACCTGGTTATATATTTTACAAATAACATAAACCCACTTTCAAATAACATAACCTTGCTTCACAGGTAGTACAATTATTAAATTTAATATTTTATAACACTATCATTTCTTTATATATTTTTTATTTTCCATCTTATCCTTTAAATGATTTCAGTAGCTTATTAATTTTCAGATAATGCTATAATGCTTTGTTCAAAAGCAAAATGACACTTTTCAAAAAGCCCCACAAAAATGTGAACCACACCTATACACAGAGCTAATCTGTACTCCTATCTATCATTATAGGTGATTCTCCCATACTGAATGAAGAGCCTTTAAGGACCAATCATCATCCAGATGTTTTCATCTCCTTTTGGGCTTCAAATGACTCTGTGGATATGCACAGACAACAATGCGTATGTACTTCTCTTTATTATCTTTCAGCAAATACTAGGATGGAATTAATATACCCTTAATGTCTTTCTGCCCCCAGAATCCTCTCCTATCCCCTAGTAGTACCACCCTAATAATCCCTCTCTGTCCATGCGATCACATGTTCATTTTGGAGCTCATTAATTCATTAGTTAATCTCTGATAAAGAGGTAACTAAAACATGACATTGTTCAGAAAGGTCACAAATTTGAGCCCAACACTGCTCCTTACAACTTAGCAAATTAGTGAATCCTGTTTTCTATTTTTGTCACTTATAAAATGAGGTTCATGATAAGATTGTTATCATACACTACCTCATAAGGTTGTTATATGTTTATTATGTTATAATAAAACTAATTTCAAGCCTCAGTAGATCCAAATTTCGATCTTTGTTCCATCATGAGTTCTTAACACAAGCTCTCTGAATGTCATGTATTTTTTTTCTTTCTTTCTTTTTTCTTTTTTTTTTTTTGTTTCAGCAGAATGAAGAGAATAATAGCTGTATCACAGTAATGTTAGTACAATAAAATAAAACAGCGATTTAAAATAGCTAACCCCGGGTCCTCCCTGGTGGCGCAACTTGTTTGAAGTACAGCATTACAAAGCCCACCACAGCCACTTCAACATGAGTTCTAGCCCTACCAGGGAGGTGACCCACATGATGTGGCAGACTTCTCCTGAATTGTTTGCTGCTCCCCTCAGTAGTATAGTTAGTCCATCTGCCAGTTCTGCGTCTCACTCTGTCTCTAGTGAAGACTCTCACCCTCTTCCTGCACCTCTGGTCTATACCACAGCTCTGTATACATAAATGAATGAATCTCTTAAAAATAAATAAAATAAAATAGCTAGCCCTGACAAAATGTTAGCCTCTTTTCCTTTTCCTTATAGTTACAGATTTTCAGTAATAATGCACCAAGATTTGAGTCTCATAGAAATAATTTCCTTTGAACAGGAACAGCCCACTGACTACAACTTTTAGACCTAAAGGAATCAACTATACCATTCTAGGCAGGCAGAGAAGACTAAATTTTGAGGTAGAGAACTATGCTCTGTATACAAATATTTGTACAAATAGATATTGCATCAACTCTAAATTACTGCCCTACTGTCTACATATTCCCAGAATCCTTAAGCTGCTACATTTCAAAATATGAAATTACCCATGATTTAGGATATCTAGAAATGACTGGACAAGTATTCTTCATTCATCATGAGCAATTAGAACTTTTTCAAAGGAATATTAAGATGTTTCCTTCATTGCTATTCCAATTTTGACCATTTGCATCTCAG
>NW_004567107.1:49285017-49308418 GCF_000260355.1 Condylura cristata
GAAGTAGCTTTTGATTCTTAGGACAGTGCTTTAACCCACTGCGCCACCAGGGAGGGCCCACTACAGTGAATGTTTTAATCCGTGTTCTGCATCCACCGAGCTCTTTGCCAAAGTTTCTATTTATCCTTGTGTATCTAATACTAACTACAGCTCATCGTAAAAAAAAATGTGTTCTATTACTTTTTGTTGAATGAATAATGCAAATGATAAGAACTAATTCTTATTAAGCACTATGCATGCTATAATCCTCAAAACATGTTATGAAATTTGTATTACAATTACTAATTTAGATATCAGGTCACAAGGACTGAGAAAGTTGTTGCCTCTACAAATATGGTAGCAGGTAGTAGCAGTGGTATTTTAGGTTAGGTTTGTATGGGTCAGTGATGTGTAGATTAAAGTTTAATGGTCAGGTTTCTGAAAAATAAGAACCCCATTTTATATTATACATGAACTCCAATTTATATCATACATGAATACACACACCATGGTAGATCATTTGAGGTACCAAGATAACACAAATGGGATAAAAAATGAACAAGTTATTCTGAGCTGCTATACTGTGGCTAAGGTTGCTAGCCAGACTGCCAATCCTGTCTTCATGGCTGAGGAGCCCAATAGTTAGAACATAACCATTCCCTGTAGCCGTTGGGCCATTGGTTACCTTTGTATTCCAAACTCTTTTGCAGCTGAAGGAGCTACCGATAAATCCACTCATCAAGAATGCTCTGCATACCCCAAAGATGCTGGGCTACTTCTGCTTTTTAAACATGAATTAAGCAGAACAGGACATTTTAAAGTCACAGAAATCAACTATGCCAGTCTTCTGATTTCTCTCGTTACAAAAAGAGCTGAGAGAAGCAATATCCTGTTGGTAATTTATCACAGGAGCCTCTCTTGAGCTGTATAGCTGTTTTCTGAGAGGCATGGCAGTTGATAAGTTGTGTTCATGTCCAAATAACAATGTTGTTATGTGAAGCTGCTTATCATTAGTGTCTTCAGGCAGAAAAAATGTTTAGAAAATCTAAGAGTCCCTAATGTTTCCTTGGGATTGTCTGGGATGACTTGGAATGCTAGCTGAATCCACACAGGATGATTAGAGAGGAAGCTTTTCGGCACTCTTAAAAACTCTCACGTTATTTTCTCCCTTGGGAAGTTGCTCAAGAACATGTTGTATTGAGAGTGCAAAGCTGCTAGGTCACTGGAATAATTTCTCTGTGACTTGGGGATTTCTCAGAGCCAGAAATGTTATCCAAGCTTCATCCCTGTGACTGAGGAAAATTGCATCAGCTGCTCACAGGATACCAGATCTCAAAACGACATCTATTGCAGCGATGCCCTGGATGGCAGATGTTGGACTGTGGTTACTGAATGTATGTGCAACTGACAACACTGAAACCCAATTTTTCTCTCTGGCTTATGAACAAAAGTTTGAAAAAGTAATTGGGAAAAGATCATGTCAGAGCAAAGTAATTGCCAGAAAGAATATATATATATATGCAGATTTTTAGTGTTCATGTATATATAAAGTCGGTGTATAGGATACTACGTGCGTATGTGTGAAGCCACATGTGGGTGAAAGGAGATAGGCAACTTATGAAAGGGGTCTTCAGATTAAGATCAAGAGACATTACTCTTCACTTATGTAATTATCTCTCTCTATGTCCTGGTGCCATTACTCAGTTTTTCTTGTCTGTAATTCTCTTAAGAGCAAGATTGGGGTTTGAAATTTATTGAATAACTTCCTTACTTTTTTAAAAAAATTCAAAGTTTCCAAGGGGTGAAATTAAGTACTCATGCTATTATCTTCAAATAATGGTTTGCAAAAGACATATTTCATTTTTTAAAACATGTATTTATTTATGCATACAAAAACTGGAGTATAGGTAAGGAGTACAAGGGGGTGAGAAAATTCCCCAGAGACAGGATGGTAAAAGAACAGGTAGATCTACTGAAATACACTGCTGAGGGGAGTAGTGGGCAAGACAGGAGAGGTCTACCGTGCCATGTGGGTCAGCTCCCTGGCCAGGGATCGAACTTGTGCTGCAGTCGCTGAGGATAGCTTCATAGTGCTGTGATGTAACTCCTTGTACCAAGACATATTTCAAAAGAAATAAAATATATCTAAATTGAGGACTGACGAAAAAACTATGCTTTTTTTCCCCCTCTGACCAAGGATGCATCCACATACATCTGGATAAAAATGAAAAAAAAAGTACACCAATCACCCAGATGGTTCTAAGTGTTTGATATCTGTCATCATACAGGCCAAACACCTGGATGATTGCATTCATTTTCTCCCTTTAGCCAGATGTTCTGAAATCATGGAGATATAACATAGATAAAAAGAAGTTGCTTTAAATGTACAAGTCAAAGTAATATGCAAGAAAAGGTAGAAAAGGAAGAAAATGAGCAAATTTTGAGTGCTTACTCCTAGCAAGGTATTTTCCATTTAATTTTCAGAAGAATACCATGAAGCATTATCCCCAAGTAGCACATAAGGAAACTGAAGAAACAGAAATTAAATTTGTCAATGACACAATTTTAAGCAGTAAAAAGTTGGGACCTGAATTTCTTTATGTGGGGAGAACTATTAAAAATGAATATATAATAAAGTTAGGAGCTGAGAAAGATAGAGTTGTTAAATAAATAAAGTACATATATAAACGAAGATACAGAAACAAATGTTAACTATTGTTCATCTTAAGGATTTTTTCTAAAGATTTATTATTTATGCATATAGAACTGGGGTACAGGCCAGAGGTGCAGGGGTGGTAAGAGGCTTCACCAGAGACAGAGTGGGGAGCAAAACAGGCAGATCCACCAAGTACACTGCTGAGGGGAGCAGGAGGCCGGTGAGGAGAGGTCTGTGGCGCCATGTGGATCACCTTTGGGGCAGGCGGGGATCCAACTCACGCTGAAGTGGCTTTAGCTTCTTAGTGCTGTGCTTTAACCCACTGCGTGACAGGGGATGGCCCATCTTAAAGACTTTTTTTTTTTTTTAAAAATTTATTTATTTGTGCATACAGAACTGGGGTATAGGCCAGAGGCTCAGGGGCGGTGAGAGGCTTCACCAGAGACAGAGTGGGGAGCATAACTGGCAGATCGACGAAGTACACTGCTGAGGGGAGCAGCAGGCGGGTCAGGAGAGGTCTGCCACGCCATGTGGTTACCTCCGGGGCAGGCGGGAATCAAACTCATGTGGAAGCAGCTTTAGATTCTCAGTGCTGTGCTTTAACCCGCTGCGCCACCAGGGAGGGCCCATCTTAAGGACTTTTTAACCCATACCTATAACAGGTGCCCACGGAAGGGACAAAAATTCAGCTCAAGACAGTTGATGTACTGTTACCTAAGGTCTCTTTCTCACGCTTTGCTTTTTTTGGCTCTGCCAGACGGTCAAATTGAACACAACCAAATCATTAATTATTGCACCTCCATGGAGTTAAGAATTTGGGATGACTTTGTTATTTTATATTTTAACTAGCATAGCTCATTATACAAATGTATGCAAAATAACATGCAAACATATGAGTAATGATTTTGTAGGAGGAAAAATCTGAAAATTAGATTTTAGAATTCCTGGTAAATAATTTCGGGGGTAAACTTCCCTCTGACATAGCCAAGGCAAGTCTGGTCCAGCCCATGCTTCTCAACGATGGTTTGATCTCTGTGGAAATAATGAATCAGATTCTTTCCTTTTTATATGCCAAGAAACATAAATTCCTAAACCCTTCAGAAAGAAAAGTTCAACACGCCTCCTACAGGACTGCTCTCCTATAAGGTAGAATTGATGATTCACAGTCAAGAGTTACTAATTCTGATCAGAGAGACAATATAAAGAGCAGATCTGATTTACCTTTTCAGAGAATAATTAGGGGTAAAGATACTCCACTTTCCTACACACTAAGTACAGAAGAATAGTCCTTGTAAGATTAATGACTTCCCAGATTGAGGAAAAGATTAAATGTCTGGGTCTTAAGGATGATCATGCAAATCCATGGAGGGAGGTCTGGTCACAAGTTTACAGTACCCTAGTTCTTGACCTAAAGGTTAGAGCACTGGGAAAAAAAAACATCCATTTTTCTGAATAAATATAGGAATGAGAACTTATAGGGTAAGGAAATGGGGGTGAAAGAAGGCAGATGAGTGTATAAATGTTATTTCAAGACTATGAATAAGTAGGTTGGAGATAATGCACCCTTTGGAAATAGCAAATATTTTGAAGTTATCAGAGAAGAAAATAAATCATAGGACAGTTTGGAATGCTTTTTAGGGGCTGAAGTAAAAGGAAATCGAATGTCTTTAGCAAGATTCTAGAGAGAAATTTTCTATAACAATCTTGTTTTTAAAGATTTATTTATTTATACTTACAGAACTGGGATACAAGCGAGAGGTGTGGTGGGTGAGAGGATTAGACAGGGTGGGGAGCAGAACAGGCAGACTGTCAAAGTATGTTGCTGAGGGGAGCAGCAGGTAGGTCAGAAGAGGTCTGCCAGGCCATGTGGGTCATCTCCCTGGCCAGGGATCAAACTTGTGCTGCAGTGGTTTTGGAGAGCTTCATAATGAGTGTTTTAACCTGTTGTGTCACCAAGGAGGGCCCATGACACTATTTTTTTAACTAGAAAAAATTATCAAATCACCTAGAGGCAAAAACATCGTAGGAAATTTAAACTCCTATCCACAAACATGTAGCAGACAATGGAAGACTATCTGTCTATACAGTCAGACAATTTTGGACCTCTCCCTTATATGAGGATGCTGAAAATGTTTAAGCCTAGTCTTGCCCCGGTCTCGTTCAACCAAAATCTCAGCATTATTTTAGTCTCACTCTCCCTGATTGGTAGAGTCTGGAAACTGAGTCTGTCTTAATATGGATATCTGATCACCCTGAGCAGAGTTGTCCTAATCTAATGATAAGCGCGACTAAAAAGTACTAAGCATTGAGCTTACACTAGTTATTCTTCTAAACACTGTACATACATTTTCTTATTTAGATCTCAAAAAAGTCCAATGAAAGAGATATCAGCAACTCTTCTGTAAGTAGATGAGGTCAGACAGGTACACTTAACAAGAAGTTAAGTAATTTGCTTCAGGATACTCAACTAGAAAGCAGGATTATACAAAGGGCCTGAAGCCAAAGACTGTTACAGGTGGCACTTCCCTGGAGGGGGTGCAGTTAGGATTGATAGCCCCAGGTGAAATACAAGGATATATAGGTGGAGGTGGAGATGCAGAAGAAACTCCCAGGATTCAGTTTTTGGTAGTTCAGCATCTTTGTATATTTAGTGAATCTGTGGGTCAGCAATGTCCACCCCCACCATACTGATCTTCCAGAAAACTGTTACAGGACTCTGAAGGACGAGGAGGAGCTTCCAGCAAACGACCTCAGAAAAGAAAAGTTCGGAGGCTTTGCAATTAGATGAGGATGAGCTGTTCCCAGTTTTGCTGCTGTTACAGCCTGGAAGGGAAGGTAAAGGGCTGGAGCCAGTCACCTCACTGAGCTGTGTGAGTGTGGCTGCTTGTTGGGTAGTTTGGCTGCTGCAGCTGCTGCTTTAAGTGTCGCTTGTCTGGTGCTGTGCTGGGGCATCTTGGTTGCATCTCCTGCTGTGTCTCCTGCTGTCTTCATGAGTTGGATCCCAGCCCATAGTCTGGCTGCCACGTGCTTCATGTCCACAGTGGTGGGAAGATGCTATCTTGGGAGGCTTTGTGTTTAGGACTTGAACACTGGACACTCCTTGGGTGAGGTTAACAGTCACTGGTGGCCTCATTGACTCTTGATTTTCCCTGGTTTGTTAAATAAATCCCATTATTATTATTCTCTGAACCTGAGTAGTCTTGCAACTGTGCACGTGAGGAGTAAGAATTAAGACAGTGACTGGTCAACTATTTGGCACTGTTGGCCCGTTTCAGTGCCCAAATAGAGCTCTGTATCAGTTCTTACTAAAACAAAAATTCACACTAATCACTACTACATAGAACTGCCATAAAATTTCACATGTCATCCCTACCCAACACATACTCAGATTTTCCAAGCTATAAGATTCCACCAAGGGGTGTGAAACTCAACTTTGACTGGATCATCTTCCTATAGGGTCTGAGTGACATTTGTCACTCTGTCCCCTGAGACTGAAGAACTACAAAATTCAGCCAAAATCATCGTTGTACAATTTTCTGGTCATACATATTTTACTTCAGCTTCAAGACTGGTCCCTTTAGGGGTCCTGTCTGGTGGTGCAATGAGTTAAAGCACAACACTATGAATCGCTATGCAGCCAGTGCAGCCACTGCAGTAGGGGAGTTTGATTCCCTACCAGGGAGCTGACCCACATGGCACAGCAGACCTCTCTTGTCTCGCCCATCTAGGGAAGCCCATCTAGGGAAGAAATATCCCTAGATGGGCTTGATACAAGATGACAAATACCCAAATTACAGTGCCAAGGGATATAAGAAAATGTGGGGTGCTCTCATTGGCTCTGCATCTAAAGGGACCATTTTTTGAAAAAGACTCATTTATATTCATATACACAAGAACTGGGGTACAGGCAGAGGTGCAGGGGTTGGGGTGAGAGGACTCACCAGAGACAGAGTGGGGAGCAGAACAGGCTGAAATAGACCACTGAGGGGAGCAGGCACCTCTGGCCTGTACCCCAGTTCTTGTGTATATGAATATAAATGAGTCTTTTTCAAAAAATGGTCCCTTTAGATGCAGAGCCAATGAGAGCACCCCACATTTTCTTATATCCCTTGGCACTGTAATTTGGGTATTTGTCATCTTGTATCAAGCCCATCTAGGGATATTTCTTCCCTTTTCAAGCCCTACAACTTCTTGATAATCCTCCATATAATAGTCATTATAATTTATGACCAAATAGGTATCAGAACACAAAGCTTCTGACATCTATAGACCTACAGTTCATAAGAGAGGAAACTGCTTATTTCATTCATCATCGTCATGAAAAGATGCATCCACTTCACCTTAAGGAAATACTCAGCCATACAGTGGCCATGTTTCTTTCTAGATTAGAACCTCAAGCTTCATGTTTCTCTCTATAGTAAGTTTCCAGGTTTCAGATACAAACCACTAGAAGTAAAGTGTATATAAGATAGCAAGGTATCAGTAGTTACAGAAGCAGATCAATTTCTACGTCAAAAAACCTAAAGGTAAAACACAAAATTCAATAAAGAAAATGTTGAAGAATGGACATAAAGGTACTAAGGGAGTTCAAGTACATATGAATGCACAAGAGTTACGTTATCAGCAAACACACACATTACATTAGCCTTGCTGATTATCTATTTTTATATCTATCCAACTCTGTAACATATTTTCAAAATTTTTATTTAAAAATAGCATTCATAGAAAAGTACACGAGTGATCAATTTACCATTGATATTTTCTTTTACAGAGTGAACACCTCTCTATAGCTAACATCCAGATCAAGAAACAGTTCATTTCAGTCCTATAAAACCCTCCTCAGGAAACTTTGCAGTCACTATTCATTCACATTCTGCCCAAGGGTAGCCAATCTACTGTGATTTTTTTTACATGGAGATGTGTTTTGCTTGTCTTGGAACTTTATGTAAATATAATCATGCAGAATGTATTAATTTCTGAGCAGCTTTTATCATCTGAATGTTATTTTCTGAAAGTCATTCATGTTGTTATACATTATTGTGGTCCCATTTAGCATTTTTCTATCATATTCCATATGAATATATCATGATTTCTTTTGCTTTTATAGTAGATAAATGTTTGAGTTGATTTTTGATTAAGATTGTACTGAATGCCCAATTCATTTACATGCATTTTGATGAACATATGTATTATATTGTTCTATTTTCCCCAGTAAAATATGTTCACATTAATAACAAATTTCTTCCCATTTGTTTTAGATTATATGTCCAAAATGATAAGATGATTTACTTTTGTATCTTAATTCTGAACTCCCTAGTGCTGGCAAGCCTTTTCAGTTTCCATTGTATGCAAATTTTTAAGTAAATATCTTCATTTTCCTGATAAGTCATTTTAGAACATTAAATATTTTTGAGTATAAAATATTAGACTAAGCTGTTCATCTCTAACCCTAGATTAGCAATGAAGATTGTGGGAAGTACTAAAATTTGTTATTGTTACTAAAAGGTCAGAGGGATTTTTTTTTAAACAGCTCTTTCCCAGCATTTAGTTTTATATTTTGTCCTTGCCATTTCTCCCTTGTGTCTATAACATTCTTAAGTTAATACAAATTTTATTTTTTTTAGAAGGAAAGTGGTCATTGTATAGTGAATTTATGTTATGTATTAGCCCTCCTGGTAAATTTTCATTTTAAAATCTGCTACAAAAGGAACTCTCCAAAGGAGTAATTCATCATTAGTACAAGTTTCAGATCCTGTGATCTGAGTTAAGTAGATACTTTGGTTTCGTAGAAACTTCCCAGACACCTCAAAAACATAATGTTGGCATGTATGTTGCATTTATAACTGAACTGGACTAGCCCGTTGACGACTTGTTTTAAAATAACTCCATATTTAGCTGTGGATTATTTAATCTTTATGATTCATAACTTTAACTTTTTGAAATATCCATTAATAACTTTAGCTAGGACTGAATATGGCCTGTGGCTAAAGGAACAACAGGGAAACTTAACTTGGAACATTATTCCTTCCCTGCCATATTCTCATTCCACATTTTCATTTGGATGGAAAAATCTAACACAAATCTAGAACTTAATGCCTGGGAGAAGGCTTCCTGCTTTCTTCAATACTATGTTTTCTTTGTAGCAATAATTGAGTCAAATTTCTTCCATAGATAAATATGTTGCTAAGCTAAACAATGGAAAATAGTTACTAGATTTTTCTCCTATGAGACCAGAAGATACTTGATAGAATAAAGGAATCAAGTCAGACATTAACAAACCTTTAAAAATTGGTTTATCTTATGATTTATTGGTGTTAATAAATAATGTCTGATGATTTATGGATATAATAAATAATATCCAAACATCTGATTATGTAACAATCTATCTAGAGAGGCTTTCCACATGTAGCATCTCAATGCCCATAACTTTTCTGTGGTGGAATTCTCCTATGAGCTCAGTTTTTTGGAATCTTTCTCAAGACAGTTCTTTAGGTATCTGCTAATAATTAGTCAAATTAGATACATGAAATGAAAACTTTGCCATTCTTCATCTAGGAAGTGAAAGCCCAAGTGGTAAAGCAGTCCTGGCAACCCCAAACAACTCAGTGAAGAATGTTACTATGTGCATTCTCCTGATGTTTTTAGGCCTCCTTGAGAATAGGAAATAACATAAACAGTGGCAAAAGGGCAGGGCTATGGGGACAGGAGAAGTGTTTTACACGGAGAGGAACTAGGAGCAGCTGGGAACATGTTAGTGATCAGAATAAATAGCAAAAACGGTTATTAACATCAGCATTCTAAGCAGCAGCTGAGGCTACATTGGAACAGATAAGATTAGATACCTTGGAAATCACCTGGGACAATCACAGTTGAGAGAAATGCATTTGATCTAGTTGATCTATTTCCTTCTCAGAGCTTTTTAAATTACTGGATTTCAAAATTTTTAATGGAAAATACCTAATTAGATCTAATGTTTACATTAAACTCATACTTTCAAGAACTGAGATATGAAACAATTCAAGAAATTTAGGTGACAAACAGAATATTAGAGAAATAAGATTTTTTCTAGGAGAATCATTTTACACATCAGCATTCCAGGTAATTTATGTCCTCCATTTTCAGGGAGAGGAAATATAACTCTTTACTACTGAAGTGTGTTTAGTGGCTTCTTTCCAAAAAGAATATTATAAGAGATAGGGTTGGGAGGTGACTACAGTGGAGAAACCTGATGAAAACTACTTCTGTCAGGCGATGAAGGGCGGCGTTGACAATGACAAGTCACTTTGATAGCGTGTACCCTTGATACGATGTGATGAGAATAGCACTTTACCTCAGTGATGGTCCCCAAAACACAAACCCGACTCTAATCCTGAGGAAAACATCGGACACATGCCAATGGAGGAACGTGCTACAAAGTACCTAGCAGCCCTCCACAAGGTCAATCCAAAGTCATCAAAACAAAGTCTGAAACTATTACAGAAAGCACCTGAGGTGACAGGACAACTACATACAATGCAGAATGACAGATGATGGGATGGGAAGGGGGCGGACAGAAAAAGAACATTAGGTAAACTCTGAGGCCAGCTGCATAAACTATAAACTTTAGTGAAAATGATGCCTCAATATTGATTTATTGTTTGAAAATGCACTATTCCGTGGTGAGATGGGATCAATGAGGCAAACTGCACAGGGTATCAAGAATTACAGAATTTTCTTATTCTCTTCCCAATATTATTGTAAATAAATCAACAAACAAATAAATAAATAACAAGCAGGACTACTTTATACCTATATGTGAGGATTATGGTATTAGAGGCATGAGCCCTTGGAAAATTTACAAGAGACTTGTAGATCTTCACCTCTGGAAGTTTTTAAAAGTATGTTACGCCATTTTCTCTCTCTAGGAATTGTTTGGGTCTGCTGCCATTTGAAGATATGTGGAATTAATAAATGTGACTCCCTTCTGTTTCCATTATTTTATGGTTCTACAATTTATTTAATAACAATGGATGCCAGTTACAAATGGATAATAATTTCCATTCTTATTAACATTCTTCAGACTTGGGTTAAATCCTGTATTTGCATGATAGTAATAAAAAAAGCATTTTCACTTATGTATACCAAATGCTTACTTTTCTAACAATGCGAGAGAGATAAGTTTGTTTGGCATGGATGTCTTTCCAAATAATTTTTATTGCTTTATTGCTTCTTAGCACTTAGTTATCTTCAGGTGCTAGTAAATTTATTTATTTATTTTAAGATTTATTTATGCATTTAAGAACTAGGGTACAGGCCAGGGATGCAGGGGTGTGAGAGGATTCACCAGAGACATAAAGAGGAGCAGAACAAGCAGATCAACTGAAATACAGTGCTGAGGGAAACAGTGGGCTGGCTAGGAGAGGTCTGCTGTGGCATGTGGGTCACTTCCTTGTCTGGGATTCAACCTCATGCTGCAATGGCAGTGGAGAGCTTCATAGTGCTACCCTTTAATGCCTTATACCACCATGGAGGGCCCTGCTAAGAAATTCATAATAAGGCTTACACAGAGCTCTCCTGACCCCTCTCTAAAACATACAGGTACACCAATGTTATGGAAGACACCAAATATTTACTTCTATATAAATATTTCCCCTCAAAATTATATGAGGACATGAGGAGTGAGGCTTGGTACTTATCCACATTGGTTGTTTTCATCTCTACATAAGATTAGAAAAACGGAAGAAGGATTTGTAGTACAAGTTTAAAACTGAAATGAGCCTACGAAAACACAGAGGCAGGGTGGTTCTTTGTTTGTAGTATCTGGCATTGCATACTTTTTGCCCTTTATTGCAACCTCTACTCTTATTCCTACCCAACCCCTCCATCACTCAAAAGCTATGTATAGGTCTGTGTGTATATTTTTATAAAAACAAACTTGTGATTATCCTGCATCTTCCATGCTTCACACAAGCAAAAACGCTCACAGTCCTTTAGGGAAGGACATGTTTCACACCTCTGTTATAGTGTAAAACACAGCCCGAATGCTTAATAAACTTCAGATAATATAATCAGTATAATTTGCACAAGGAGCAAGTAGCTGAATCGTGGACAGATCCGGCTGAAGTAAACTGGCGATCCCCCTAGACCCCATATTTCATCTTCTGTTTTCTCCGACCACTGTTAAATTTCCTTTCTTAGTGAGCTGACCAGGCTGTGTTGCAAAACTGTAAATGAATCCTTCCCTTGCCCTTGAACTTGTTAAGCTCCCCAGCTTCTACTACTCTGTCTGGCAGGCTGTTTCACATCCTAATGACTTTCTGCAAGAAACAGAACCTCCTGATATCTAACACGCCTCCCTGTCATCCCCTATTAGGCAAGTTTACTTCTGAGGCTGATGGTGAGGTTTTTCGTGCAATTTCTCTTTTGATCAAAGTTTTCAGTCCATGCTAAGTGAAAAAGAAAGAGGATAATGGGAAGGAGAAGAGAACAGTGAGGGGACGAGGGAGAAAGAGAGAGAGGAGAAATGCTATAAATGTGGGCCAGTCCCTAATTATAATTCAAGACACCGGCAATTTAATAAAAACAACTCCTCCAGAATGCAGCCATAAGGAAAGAGTTTCCACAATCTGTTCATCTGCATAATTAGTGATGGAGGACCTGGGAACAGTTGGAACATTGCTGAGGAAGGCCCAGGTCACATTATTGATAACATAAATAACAAAGATACAGATTTCTCCAAACTACAAACATCAGAATGTAACTAACAGCAACCTAATAGGAGCACAGAAAACAAACAGAAAGCAGATAAACTCTGGAGCAGGGCAGGCCGAAGACTGGAGTCAAGCACATCATTCATCAATCTAAATACCCTCAGGTTTCTTAGAGTCACCTAATAAGAAGAAAATGGGAAGACCTCATCAATGGTACTATCTGTAAGAATATGTGCCTACAGCTGTGAGGATGCACGTTCCAAGAGCCAGACACCGCCTTAACGCTTTTACACATAGGAACACAATTCATTTTGGAAAAAAAAAAATTTATTGCTAAACTTAGTTATTTAATGGCCCAGTGGAGACCTCACGAGCAAGCGCTGGAGACAAGGTCTGCAATTCAGAACTCAGCTGAGGTCTATCTTAGGGCTGATAAGTATTTCAATATTTTTTTAAATGAGTTCATTATTCTTCTCTGTTATTAACTGATGCGCATTCTTAATGCCAATTTGAGAAAGGCTATAAGAAACACAAGAGCAGGACCTTCTTTGTGTTTTTAGCCTCTGTTCCAGCTCTTACTACTAAGCTGAAAAGATTGTTAAACTTTTGACAGGTGAACCAGAGAAGAACAAAGCAAAAATAAGAGGGAAAGAGGCACCATAATTCTCCCATCCAAGTGCTATGACTGTTTTTGCAAGTCCTGGGAATAAATTTTTATGTAGATGGAGACAGAATTTCCAAAGTATTGTTTTCAATTTCAAACTAAGTATTTAATCTTCACAAAGGTAGTAGATTCTTAGGTGAAGCACTATTAATAGTTTAAAGTGTGTATAAACTACAAACCCTGGCAAATTGGAACCTTTTATATGTTCAGATGGTGTGAGAACTTCTTCACTGTAGGAACAAAGAACTGTATTTGAGCCCAAACAGTATGGATGACAGCAAAAGATACAAGTAAAGAATTTTCATTGTACATACCTCCGTCACGCACGACTGTCCCTAGGGTAAATACGTGAATAGTTTCAACTTTAACAATAGAAAGGAAAACAGTAATACTTTTAAAAAGTATATGTGGCTTTCTGCTTTAAGGCTTTAAAAACCACATACATACCTGCGGTTTTGAAATATCCTTACGACACCGGAGGGGACGATCCTGTCTGACTGGGTGAATGAGATAAAAGGAAAGTCTGTCCTTTCAGTAGGAAATTAACCTATTCATGTAAGTTGTAAAAATTGGTCATGGGATCCGGGATCCAAGACCTCTGAAGTCTAAACATCCTTACTCAAACTAGGAAAGCACTTTTGAAATTAGGTACTGAATCGCTAGCATATGAAACCCACTCATTGCATTATGCATAGCTCCTTCAGCAAATATTCATCGAGCTCCTACTATGTGCCATATATTCCCCCAAATCCTGAATTAAGCAGTAAAAATAGAGACAGCATTTCCCCTGTTCTGTAATTAGACTCCTGTGGATTAGCAAGCACCCTGGCAGTTACCCACCCCGCCACCCCCACTCACATATCTCGCATTCCTATAGTTTTTGTAGCTTTGAAAATGATGCTGTCTTGGGTAGGTTGCTTAACTGCCAACTGAGTCAACACTTTTGTGAGAAAGCACTGAATGAACTCTTACAGGTGGTAAGAAGTGAGATGTGGGAAGCCTCCCAGAAACAGTGTATCAAAAATCTGAACCTTTGTCTAACTACAGACAAGAGGATAAGGTTTGATGTCATGGATACCTACAAACTGTGTATGTGTCACAGAGTAATCTGGATCAAATGGACTGAGATCATTATATGTTAGAAAATTCTGAAGTGTCTGCACTAAATGGATCATAAAAGGTGACTTAAAACAGTGGTTTTCAGATACTTGGATTTCAAACATTGGTAAAATTAAAATGCAACAACAAAGAAAGGGAACTATCATGGGAGAGCCAATTTCAGTTTCAAACAAGGACATCAAAAGACAATCAAATGTGTTTAAAAATAGAGAACTTACCAGAATAAATTAGAATCCTTTCTAAGAACATAAAGAGGACATTTATACCAACACACCTTCACTGCTGCATCAGAATAAGGTCAATTAGACTGTAGTCAGAACTACTGCTCCCTTCTCCCACCTCAGCTAAAAACACTGTTATATGTTTTCCATGGGTAGGCATCTCAAAGGTGGCTTACTATTGTACCAGAGGGATAAAGAAAGTTTCTGATACTCTTGCATCATCAATTAATGCTCCAGAAGTAACACGCTTCTCACAATTCATTGGCAGAAGTAGTCACATAGCCAAGCAGTAAAAAATTTACCATGTGCCTGGTAGACCCGTAATATCTGAGAAGAAGCACATATTTGAAAAACAATACTAATGAGTGCCACAGCCCTACAGGAACTATCCTTTCTTTCTAATTTCAATTTCAACTAGTGAAAATATGGTCACATTCTTAGAGAGCTCTCAGTCAGCACTGAAGGATACCAAAGTGAGAGAGAGAGAGGAAAGAGGAGGAGATGAAGTTAGAGGGAAGAGAAGAAAAGAAAGGAAACAGAAGGGAAGGGGACAGAGGGGGAGAAAGAGAAAAACAAGCATTTACAGGCCAAATAAAATACTCTCTGGAAATTAAGAACTGTCTTGGGGGTATGTGTAAATTATCACGATATAACCAACAGTGAAGTTGTAGCTAGACAATGTGGTCCATATGGTCAAAGGTGAAGAACCGAAAAACCCAGATGTCAGAAACAAACACATGGGACAAGCGACTGCACCTCCAAGTCTGTCCAGTAGCATGGACTCTTTGCCTGAGCTGTCAACAATGTCGTGCTTTATAATTCATTCTTAATCCATCCCCTCCAGGATGATTATTTCATTGTTAACTCTGCACCCAAACATCTGAACAGGTCTGAGTCAGCCTCACAAAACCTGGCAACATCATGTTGACCCTAAAGATTGCATAAGAAATAAAAAGCTTAGCTTCCTATGCTGTGTGCTCATTCGGTCACGGTTGTTTTGCTCTGCCTTGTTGCTTTTATCATTGTTAATACATGTAGCAAAACCAACTCTGAAAATTAAGTTAAAGCTCTTTGCTCAGTCATTCTATTGAGCTGTGAGGCAGGGGAGTATTATGCTGTTATATGGAAATTCTGATTTTCAAAGTAATAAACAAATCTCAAAGGAACGAGAAAAGAACTGTTGGACTCAGGCCACACTCTGTGTGGGCTCAAGAAACTGTATTTGATGATGGCAAATTTCCTTTTCAAAAACACCCTCAAACAAAGCTTAAGTTCCAAAAATGTTTTCTGGGCCAGACTTGTAGTAAATTTTCCTTGGACGGCCTAATGCAAAATGAGGGACAAATGGAACTAAAATAGACTTGGTACCCAAATGAGGGAATAAGAGAGTTCAAACAAATGTGGATGGCAACTAGATTTAAGCCTTTGATTCCATAATTCAAATAAATAATAGTCAATTTGCAGGGGTAGGGAGTGGAAGGCCATGTAATAAAACATGTAATGAGTAAGAAATTAACTTAAAATTCATGATAAAATTCTGTCTGAATGACATAAAATTAAATGTAAATCTCTTTCCTTACTTATCTCCAAGAATCCTATGTTCTTCCTCCTGAATGTAAAGTTGAGAGTTTCTAATACAGTCTTAAAAAACAAACAAACAAACAAACAAACAAAAAAACTGCACTGTCTCTTATTATTGTGTATATTTATGTATATTTTTCATCTACCCAGATGGGGCTTACTATATATAGTAAAGTGTTTTTCATTTTGAGTGTTCCGGCAGCAATCTTAGAAAATAGAGATAAAACCTGGGTAGACTTTTATTTCCTGCTGGAATTTTAAAAATATCAATTCCCTATCCCTTTAAATGCATTGAGAAACTGCTCCTATAGATGCCTAAGAATTTTGTATAGCACTTTGCACTGGAAAAAAAAATCCTCTTACATTAAAATATTTTGAGATTCTATATTATCTACAAATGAACAGAATTATTCTCTGTCCCGAAATAAATGGCCAAGGTACTAGAAAAATGATCTTGAACAATAAACTTGGCTTTGTGACTGGTTCAAAGGCATCTGTGAGATGACCTACTCTTACAGTATAGAAACCCAAGTGAGTTTATAGTCTCAAAAGTTTTTTTAGAAACCTGGAAGTTAGGGGGGAAATGAAATAATTAAAAGCTTGGGAAATAGGAGCTGCTTCCCCATCAGATTTTCTGAACTTTGATCTGAAATAGAAAGAGGCACATTTTGAAAACAGCAGCCAGACAGAGCTCTCTCAGCAGACTCAGCTGTCTCCTCATAGTAACTCCTCAGATGATCTGAGTGTGCAGGAACATTGTAGAGTTTAGTAAGTTTGAATCAACTCTGTAGAGATAAATATATTTACTGCTGAGACAGACTGTGAGAATGTACCAGTTAGAGAGTAATAATTACAGTGAAAAGTGATGTAAAGGGGAAAAAAAATATAGCTATCTGTGGAGAACCCACTTGTCAGAAAGAATTCAATTTCTTAATAAACTCTCATTAGTAAATGTTCCTAGAAAGCATCCCTCCCCTCAAGATAGATCATAGATAGGCAGGTAGACAGATAGGATATAGATGATAGGTGGATAGAGAGATCACTACCTCACAGGAAAAAAAAAAAAAAGGCATTCACCCAAGACTTAGAGTCATCAGTGGGTTGGGCAGAGATTCAAATATAAGTCTCTGATTAGTACACAGTCCTCTTCCCACCACAGCACAAACCATCTTCAAAAATTATCTATTCACTAAAATATGCGCCAAGCCCAGATGGTCTTACAGATGAATTCTATCTAACATTCAGTGAACAGATAATCCTTATGTTATTCAGAAAATGTCTGACCATAGCAAATGATGGAAAGCTTCCCAATTCAATTTACAAAGCAAGCATAACCTTGTTTCCCAGACCTGATGTGGAAGGAGTAAAAAAGAATGCTATTAGAGCATCACTTATAAATATGAACACAAAACAGTAAGTAAAATTATATAAAAGTCATCAAATTAAATCCAGGTGTATACTAAAAAATAGCAACACATGACCAAGCAGAGCATATTGGAGGAATGCAGGGATAGTTCAACATTAGAAAATATAACAACATAGCTTATGAAATTGACATTATAAATGAAAAGCATAATGTAAGTAGCTGCCATTTCTTATCTAGAAATAAAAACTTCAGGTTGAAAAAAAGAATATGATAGAACTGGTACTATAAAAGATTGTCTATAGCAATAGCAAATAATATATTAAAAGGGAAACCAGTGATCTTAAATTAAACAAATTTTGGGGATTTTAAGATAACAAAAAATAAACAAGTGATATTAACAGTGAAAAGAGAAAATAGAATGAGCTTGTGGTATCATTACATAAATAGCAACTCAAAAGACTGCCCCTCAAAAAAACAGTAACCATATTTGATAATCTGATTGGATAAAAATTAGTAAATTGAAGGGCATATTATATCCCAGTATACCAAAATACATTTTATTATAAAATTAATAAGATGTGTTAATATAGAAATTTAATGAGTTCCAATCAAAAATCCATTCAGTTATTTTTTTCAGAGCTAGACAAATATCTTTAAAAATAAATGAATGATAATTATCTAGAAATTTATGGGAAAAAAAACCTGAAAAGGTCTATCTGTACCACGTCCTAAAGCTTTATAGAATATAAGATTCTAGAAGAAAGGTATTCTGTCTATGCGTTTTCTCAGGAAAGAAACAAGGTTAGACATTCAAAGTAAATATCCAAGGTATTTTTTAAACATTTATTTATTTATGCATATAGAACTGGGATTAGGCCTAAGGTGTGGGAGGGAAAGGATTCACCAGAGACAGAGTGAGGAGCGGAACAGGCAGATTGACTGAAATACACTGCTGAAGGGAGCAACAAGCAGCTCAGAAGAGGTCTGCTGCACCATATGGGTAACCTCCCGGAGGTGGAGGGGGAGGGGTGGGACTAGAACTCCTGCTGAGGTGGCTGCTGTGATAGCTTCATAATGCTGTCTTTAACCTGTTGCACCAACAGGGAGGGCCCAATTTCCAAGGTATGTTTAAGCACAGTTTCATCAAAAGACAAAAGACTCAGTAACGGTCATTTCATTATGTAAATGAACTAACTGCAGCTGATATAGTCAAAAAAGCAAGAGTCTGGCCCATCAATAAGCAAATAAATCAACTAGAAAACAGAGTATTGTTCATTTAATCAGTGACTTCAAGAATATTGGCTGTCCTTACACCTCTCTCTCTCTCTCACACACACACACACACACACACACACAAACACACACACATACATGATCCACAGATCAAGGATTTAAAATGCAAGTATGAATATTAAGACATGAATTACCTACAACTTTACTTGTTTTAGACAACCCTAATGCTCACCTCCCTAGACCTCCTGGACCTCAGCTTTCCTTGTGGCTCCTCGTCCAGATTTCAGTGGCTCATTCACCATCTCTTCACCACCCAACACCTGCTTTTACTTTCTGGTGTATGTGACAATTCTCCCAGACCCCTACTCCAATGGGATGCAATGCTCTTAAAAGGAATTTGCTTTCCAGATGTGTCTTCATGGCTATACTATTTGTGTTCTAATTTGTTAAGTAGAATTTGACAGAATAATAAATGAGAACAAATTAGTGGGATTATAATATTAAGCTTCCTTCATATGATTGCATTCTGGACTCATCTAGGCTAGGCAAATGATTATTAGAAGTGGCAAAAAATAAACTTCCCATCTTTGAGACACTGCAGTAATGTAAGCTTAAAGAGAGCAGAGAGTTACTTGATCAATCATGAAGAAAATGGAGAAAATAGCAATAAATGGAGTTGTCAACCAAAGCTGAGAGCAAAAATTAGAAGATTACTTTTAAAAGTTCCTGTGACCTTGCAAAAATCTTTTGGTTATTTTAGTTAATACTAAAAATCACTCGCTTCTTTTTCTTGTCTTGCACTAGGAAGAGCAACACTAACCTAGAGACTAGAAGATTAATTTTATTCCATTTATTACTTCCTACTACAAAAAATCTCTCAAAGCTATGGTAAAAATCCTAACCACAAGAATAAGCACAGATTTGACTATTCTCCTCTCCCTCCCCCAACTATGCCATTATGACAAAATATTTTAAGAACATGATTAAGCAGAATAAGGAAATTAGATATCATGGTGACTTATCCAGACCAAGGACTACACTCACCTTTCCCGAGTGGTAACTTAATCTAGTAGATGGAGCAGAAAATTGGATGTCCTACACTCCTGAGTTCAAACACTTGCATTACTTCTTAGGGATATATAAATGTTCAGAGCCTCAGTTTTCTCATCTCTAAAAGAGGCATACTAAATAACCTTCTCACTTGTGGGGAAAGGGCCTAGGACAAACTATAGACATCAGCTCAGTCTCCTTCTCACAATTCTCCTTTCCAAAGAAAATTTTTGAGGGGAGTGGGGAAAGCACATCTATAAGAATTCCATCTCTAATAGAGAGAAAATGCATATCCAATTTGCTATTAGATAAGGCTCATTCAAAATAGATGTCCAAGGCATTTTTTTAAGCACCAATTTCATCAAAAGACATGTATTCCAACAACAGCATATTGATTTTATTCTACATAGGCTCTCTGCAGAGTCAAGCATTTGTTGTAGTGTGGGACAAGATTTTTGGCATCAGTCTAGTAAAATGTTAGGTTCTTAGCTTGCATAACTGTTGCGCCTGTAAAAGGCAGACACAAAGCCTTGGCTCATTTTGCTGCCCTCCTCGCATTTCAGATCAGCGGCCATTTCTCTCACCCATCCATCTGTAGCCTAGGGTAGGCTTTGCAAGGATCTAGCAAAGCCCAGAGATCTGTGCTGCAAACTGCAAAAGAATCCAAAGGAAACTTACCTCTAATTTTTTAGCACCCTGAAAATTAAATAGTGTTCAATTCATTATCTTGAAAAAAATATATATTCACAACTTCAATTATTGCAGCTATTTGCAGATAAAATTGGCACATAAATTCTGGCAAGCCCCATGGATGTTACCAGAAATAATTCCTATATGTGGCTTTGATGTTTACTGCACACCTAGTTTTCTCTTTTAAAACCAGCAAATACTTTTTTGTTGTTGTTATGGGAAAATATTTTTCTGAAGAAACTGTTCACTTAGTGAAGCTCTGGTATGAGATGACATCATTCAGCTTTTTATGTAACAAAGGTTTAAATAACTTTTTTCTTTGTTAGCAGCATTAAAAATGAGTTTTTGGGGAATAGCTGTATGCCACAGTCATTAATAATACCCTAGGAGAATATAAGAGCATTCCTAGTTACTTAACATTTTCACATATATCACCTCATCAATTCTACTTCATCCTCCTGGTAGATTTTTGTGTAGATCCTGTGTTTCAAACACCATGTAATAGGTTCTGGGGATAAAGGGATAAAATAGAGCTCTCGGCCTCAAGGAAATAACAGGTAAGTATGCAAGAAAAAACAAGAGCAGTCAGAGCAAGCTGCTAGGGGACCCCAGGAGTGGATATTTACCCAGTCTTGGGAAGGAAAGGGGTCAATTATTTTCTATTATTTATTAATGAATGAATAAAGTTAATTCTTTCAAAAGATGAATATTAAGATGAAGACATAAGAGTGAGTATACAGAAGCACTCTGTGAACAAGTCCTACTTTTATCAATTCCCAAAAATGGAGCAACATACCACATCATCTAGGGAAGTTAGCAGCAAGTGAGGTTTTGTGTATGCATTGTGGGCTAGGTATCATGTTAAGCATTATTGCATGCAAGTTTATATAAAAATCCTATAAAGTAAGTCATCCTGTCCATATTTATGCACAGTGAATGAATCTGAGGCGTAGACTTTATAAATTACCCACGACCAGAAATAGTGACGTTGGGAGTCAAACTCGGCCTGTGCTTTGATCCATTAAACTATTTCCAAATACTGCATCCAAGTAATCCTTTATTTTGGGTGGGCTTTGCATTTGTCATCTTCATTTAAAACTTTCATAATATTCCGCCTGATTTATCTTTGATTGTATCTTACTAACTCAAAGAAATCAGAGACATCATTTAAAAAGACAAGCAGTAAATTCTATATATCACTTGATATGTTCAGGTGTGTATATGTGGATGTATGTGTGTGGATGTATGTGTGTATGTGTGTGTGTGTGTTTATATGCATACACACACTTATTTAATTTGACCTAAAAGGAGTAATTTTTCTTTGTTGTCCAGGAGGAGACATAACAGAGGAGAAACTAACTTCTCATAACCTAAAGCTAGAGGTAGAAACCTGAGCTTTCTGAAAATTATGAATCCCTGCCCTCTCACCTCTTCTCCACACAGGGAGAGGTATAGAATGATGCCCCATTAATGTAATTCATATACAAGGGACTATGTCAGGTTGTTGGGAGAATGGATGTCCTGAATGAACTCTACAGATACAGGTTTTCTGAAAACTGCCTCTACCCCAAACACCAGAACTACAACTTCCTTCATCACCAAAGGGAAGCGTGCTGGGACCAGAGGATTAAGCAGCAATGTTGACTATATGACCAGACATGTGGACTTTGGGGTGCTGCCTGGCCTTATGGCTCATGGCTTGTCTCTTAGCTTTCGCCAGCTTTCAGCATACTATTTGGGGTTCCAAGTCAAGGGAACTGGTAGGATACATTAAACAACCTCTTTCTCTCTTTCCCTGAATTGTTCATTTCCCTTTCTCTTGTCAAGTATCCATTATTAACCTTTTTGTATGCCCAAGTTGAGTCATATAAGTCCCTTTAAGCACATGGGTGAGGACTCACAGTCATGCAACCCAATTCATATTGGGTTGCCCTGTAACAAGGTGACAGGCAGGCTCTCCCAGGTGAGTGGTTTGGTGGATTATCCCTATGTCCTGCATACATGTTCATATAATGCTCTCTTTGCAGCTCAGTTTGTTCATTAAGTAGAAAAATTCTAGTTTTTATGGCATTGTGGTATGACCAGCCTATTGGGTAAAATTTTTGCACACTGAAGTAGAAAAACTGGGCATCGAATTTTTTTGTCACTTAATATGTCTATGATAATTTATAAAACCACATTGAACCCCATGTCTCTGGTTTGCAAAGTGAAGCTTAAAAGGGCATTAGATTTGTCATCAATGGCTGGAAAGGGCATTAGATATGTGTGGAGTGTTGAGTATAGTCCAGAAACATGGTAAGCCAGGGTACAGTAAGAGTTAAAATAATTATTAGCTTAACAATTCTAACCTTTGAGTGAATGAAGACATTTTTTTCCAACAGTACATTTTTAAAACTAATAGATGCATGCCCTCTCTGTAATGTTCTTGTTGGTATTGGTTAATTTCAAATGAAAAAATATTTAAGAGCTTTACTTAGCTTCATTATTTGAAATGAATCAACCTCCATGTGCTATTCACAAAGGACTCTCAGTTAATGTGTGATGTTAATATTGGAATCTAAAATCAGACTCAGGGAATTTAGGACAGAATGAGTGAAGGGCACAGCAAAGACCGAAAATGGTTTGTGTAACCAAGGAACAGCTATTCCTCATTCACCTTATTCAGGGAATGAATTGCTCCTTCTCTTCCTCTTCATCCCCCACATCCTAAACAGATTTCCTGAAAGACCTTCTGGTTAAGTTCTCATCCCCTTGGCAAGGCGACGTGTCTGCTGAGCCAGTCAGCTGTCTCATTGAGATTCACTGCCAGGTGGACAGCTTTGATGGCAAGGAGGTGGCGTTCCGCCCAGTTAAGCAGCTTTCAAGCCTCAAGCCATAAAGATGAGCTCCTGGCCCTCCTTCCTCCAGGAGGATACTGCAGACATATTGCCTGCCCTTGGAAGTATGGCTTTCCTGTGGTGCAAATTATTGAGCTATGCAGAGCACCTTAGTTACTGTTCTCCTCAGAGCACTGGAGACACAGACTTTGTCCAGTTTCTTGTGTCAGCTTTTCTTTGTTAAAGGTGCTGCACAAATAATTAGCTTGGGTTTGAAGCAAGGGGTGAGTTGGAGGGCGGACTATGTGGTTTTCTTAGGAAAGCTGATCTTCCAATC
>NW_004567107.1:49308518-49327712 GCF_000260355.1 Condylura cristata
GGGGGAGTCCTGTGCTATAAGAAATGCAGGAAATAAAAGACCTTGTGTTTTCTAAATGAAACCTCCCCTGTTCATTGGTTCTGGAATAAATTTCAAGCTAGAGAAAATAATACATATTACACCATGAGCAAAGATGTTATACTTTCTAGCCCATTTTCTAGATGTGAACACTGAGAATAAAAGATGATGGACGTCTCAAGGAATGGAATATTTTAAAACTGAATAGTTTAAACACTTTTTCTTATTCTGTGTATAGTCTATGTCCATTAAAAATATAAATAAGACGAAACAAAAATCAACTATTAAACCATCAATCAGAGAGAATCTTAATGGAGACCTGTTTAGGTAGGTGACTCACCATAAAGAATGAGCAGCTGGAGTTTTGGAGGAGGCCTTGTTTGAAAATGGCTCTGCTGTCTCTTGTGACACGGGGACAGGCTGCCTCGCACCCTATGTGAGAATGGCTTTCAAGGAGACTTCAGGCCTTGCTGTGCTTACTCAGGACTTCAGTAAGTGAAGTGCACCCATGTCTGACATCCACCTGGAAAATCCGAAAGACAGAGATGAGTCATCTATCTGCTCTGCCAGTGAAGCAAAAAGAATTGTTACCACATTGGGGTCGGCTGACATGCATAAGTATTTCCGGTGGGAAATACGTAGGGGATTCAGCCAAATTTGAAATATGTTAAAACCAGCTAACAGAACAACCTCGAAAGGGCATGGGACCTATGAAAAAGATCATTTTTTTTTGTGAACAATCATGGCAGAAGCCAGGGATGTAGCCTCTGGAGCAAATAGGTTGACCTATAGCACAGATGTGTGATCTATTTGGGCTCTGAAAAGAAAGAAAACACAAAGTGTCCAACAATTAGAGTCTGCCATGCCAAAATGGCAGAACCTTCCTAGGAAAGCATCAGTCAAGTAAGAATGCTTCTGTCCTTCTTTACATATTTTCTGTTCTCTGTTCACCACCTCAGGGTTAACAAGTAAGAGGAGAAAGAGTGGAAGATAAAAGCAAGGAAGGAGGAAAGAAAGGCTCCGTCTCCTGGAGTTGCTGGTTGGCTGCGACTATAGTTGTCTGCTGTCTGATTAAATGAGGGATGGAGAATTCATATGCTTAAGATTGAAGGTTTGATTACTTTTTTCTTATTAAATACTGCATATTGCAACCTAAAGTCACTGTATAATTTTGTCCTAATTATGACTTTACAATCTTTGCACTCTAGGGGCAAGGAAAAAACTTGAATATTAAAACAAACAAACAAACAAAACTAGAAACTGTTCAACTCTGCCTTTGTGGCTCAATAAAACAACTATTGACAATAGCTCAATGCTGACCCCCAAACTCCCTGACACCCCCCCCCCCAACAACCACCCAAACTACATTTACAAGTATAGGCAGTGGGCTAATTTGGCCTGTGGACTGTAGTTTGCCAATTTCTGTTCTGAATGATCATATTTTAATGGCTACATAGTGTTCTATTCTGCAATTTTAACCAGATCTTATTGAAGCATCCAATAGCTGCTAGCTATTTAAATTGTTTCTTAAGTCCGCTATTGCAGATAGTGCTCTGAGGCACACCTTTGTACATACAATTTTATACCCCCTGTTAACTGCTTAGAGTTTGTTCCTAAGGTGCAAATCTAGGATCAGATTTCACTTTAAAGACTTTTGAACAATACTGTCAAATTGGTCTCAAGGAAAGTTGTACCCGTTTTCACACTCAGAAGTGGGATACCCATTTGCCTACATAGTAATAGGGAACCCTTTGAAAACATGCCCCATAAATTAAAAAATAAGGAAATGGAAGCCAGAGGGGATTACAGGGGCTTATAAGTTGCAGCCTTTCATCTAGAAGACAACAAGGCCCTACTCTCTCTCCAACATGCCTCCTGTAAGAGACACACTGGAGAAAGATGATTACTCACCTCTGAATTCTCTGGCTACTGTTTGGCATCACACTCTCTTGATTTTGTTTCCATGGGCTGCCACAATTACAAGCAGAGTGAACCAGTGAACCAAACGGAGATTGGGCACACAGAGTAAATACTAACCCTACTCTAACCTTGTCGCACAGTGTGACCCTGGGCAAGGCCCTGGACCTCAGCTGTGTGACGGCTTCTCTGAAGAAAAATGTGACAGCAACCTCCAGGAAGGAAGCTGAAATTAAATGATTACATTCCTTCCTACAAATATCAGGTGTTAGTGAAGTTTTCTGACCCCGCTGCAGGTAAAGAGGGGCATAAGCTCTTACTTTAAAGACATATGGCTTTATCCAGGAAAAAAAAAAAAGTCAAAGCAGTGGAATCTGTACAAGGAAAGAGTTGACACAATAGCTCAATCTGGCCATGATCTAAGAAACCTGCCCACACTGTATGGAACAATCCATATCATGGTCCTTTGATGCCAAAGTGCCCACTGGGGACATGAGAAAGAGCTCTCACCAGCATTCTTGCCCTGCCCAGTATTATCCAACCCATCTTGCATCATTCTGATGGCTGCTTCATGCTCTTCCTTTGCTTTCAACAAACATTTTTCTCCTCACCTGGCTTCTCAAGCCCCCCAGCCCCTCCTGTGCTTAAATCATTTCAATATAACTTTATGTTCTGACTCTCTTTCCTAAATTTGATGGACTACTTAGGTCCCACCAAGGGGAAGGTGAAAGCACAGATCAAGGGAAATGATGCAATATGAACTCTATCTACCATGCTCCTTTGAAGATGAAGAAGAGACCCAACTGAAAACGTCCAACCAATTCTCAAAGGCTTTAGGTGAGATACTTCATTGAAAGATTTCTGTGTGCTCCAATCATTTACACGTATGTGTGTATGTGTGCATGTGCATATGTTTATGTATATGTACAAATTTGTCTTCTTAGACCATGTGTTATTATCTTACTGTTTTCTTTCTGTAAAACCCTCACTGGATTACATCACTGCGATTTGCAAAACAAATTCCATCTTTGACAGTATAATGCTCAAAACTTCCAAAATAGATCACTCACAAAATACAATCCCAATACTTCACACACACACACACAAATTTATAAATGGCCAAAAGATACATAAAATCTTGTTCAATCCTGGCCTCCCCAGTGGTGTAGCTGGTTAAAGCACAGTGCTGCAAAGCTACCAGCAGCCTCTTCCACAGGAGTTCAGAGTTCAGTCTGGCCAGGGAAGAGAACCACATGGCCAGCAGACCTCTCCTGACCTATCTGCCGCTCCACTGAGCAGCGTGTTTCACTTGATCTGCCTGTTCTGCTCCCCACTGTGTCTCTCACCCCCTGCACCTCTGATTTGTACCCCAGTTCTGTATGCATAAATACATTTTTAAACCAAAGAAACAAAAAAAATGTGTTTAATACTATTAGCTATTAGAGACATACAAATGAAAACCACAGTGATCTAGAATTCCACCATTCTTAGAATGGCTAAAATTAATAATATTGACTATGTAACTCAGGCTGTTCTTTGCCATTTTACTTCTCTTCATAAATTCTAACTTCCAGTCAAACCATCCTGCTCACACTTCTCTTACAGGCCTCACCTGCCTGCTTCTCTGTTTCACTCATATAGATCTGGATCTGATATGCCCTGATAGAGAGCCCTGTCACCCTCGATTTGTCCATCTCCTCACCCCAGCACTTGTGAATGTGTCACACCACTTGATAAAGCTAGGTTAAGATGGCAGAGAGGATGAAAATCACTAAACTGACTGTAACATAAACTGATGACACTAGATTACCCATGCTGATTCATATAACCACAGGGGTTCTTCAGTGTAGAAGGGGAAGGTAAAAGTGCAGATCAAGGGAAATGATGTGATATGAACTCTATCCACCATGCTCCTTTGAAGATGAAAAAGAGACCCACATGTGGAAACAGAGGACACTTCTAGAAGCTGGAAAGAGAAAGCAAGATGATTCGCGCCCAGTGTCTCTAGAAAGAGATGTGGTCCTGCCAACACCTTGATGTCAGCCTGTGAGACTCATGTGACTTCTGACATCCAGAATTGTGTGAAAATATGTTTCTGTTATTTTAATCCATAAAATATGTGGCAATTCATTACGGCAGCAATAGGAAACTAGACAGCCCTCCTTACAAGTTCCTGCCATTGGAACACTGTTAAAAAAGGTCATTCCAACTAGTTTTGCCCCTCTGTTCTCTGAACCTCCATGGTGATTATTTCTTTCTCCCAGAGATCACTTATTTTGTCTTATATCCCTTTATCTTCCAGTGGCCACTTTTACTAGCTTATAGTGACGGGCCTGTCCTCCCATAGTCTCTTCTGTTAAAGCACTGACCTTACCCAACCAGCTGGAATTGAATGGACTAAGGGAGAACACCTCGCCCAGGAGAGCCAATCCATAGGCTGGCTGGGGTTGGGAGAGCCATTCTATAAAGAGACTGAATTCATGAAGGAGCTCCTAGAGGAAGAGAGAAAACTAAAGCAGAATTGAAAGTAGGTAGGTATACCATAAGGAGGAAAGAGAATGAGGGAGAGGGAGATAGGAAGGGAAAGAGAGAGTCTTACTCTTTCTAATTTCTTTTCTTTTTTTTTTTTTTTTTAAGATTTATTTATTTGTGCACACAGAACTGGGGTACAGGCCAGAGGCTCAGGGGTGGCGAGAGGCTTCACCAGAGACAGAGTGGGGAGCAGAACAGGCAGATCGATGAAGTACACTGCTGAGGGGAGCAGTGGGCGGGTCAGGAGAGGTCTGCCACGCCATGTGGTCACCTCCGGGGCAGGCGGGAATCGAACTCATGCGGAAGTGGCTTTAGCATCTCAGCGCTGTGCTTTAACCCACTGCACCACCAGGAAGGGCCAACTCTTCCCAATTTCTTAAGTCCTCTCTCTCTCTCCCAACACTATCAAGCATGCTAAATAGCACATGCTTTCTCTCAACAGTCCATGAATTTTTTTCTGTAGACAATGCCATTCCCTCTTAAGTGTCAAAGAGGGCCCTCCCAACTTCCAACTTCTCACCCTAATCATCTCTTGCCGTTTTTCAACCTTTTCCTGTGTCATTTATTCATCTTTGCCTTCTTCAAATTTACAGTCATATCCCATAATAGTGAAAATGAATCAGAAATGTTTTTAAGCCTACAGTCTTTTAGTGTCTGCCTGCTCATTTTAGGATTAAGTTCACTCTTCTTGGTGTGATTTGGTGGGGTGTGTTGCTATCTGATCTTGACCTTGCCTGTTTCTTTGATCCCATTTCCTGCACTCTCAGCTCCCAAAAAACACTATAGGTTTTATAGTGTTTTGTTTTTTTTTTAAAGATTTATTTATTTGTGCATGCAGAACTGGGGTACAGGCCAGAGGCTCAGGGGTGGCGAGAGGCTTCACCAGAGACAGAGTGGGGAGCAGAACAGACAGATAGATGAAGTACACTGCTGAGGGGAGCAGCGGGCAGGTCAGGAGAGGTCTGCCATGCCATGTGGTCACCTCCGGGGCAGGCGGGAATCGAACTCATGCGGAAGCGGCTTTAGATTCTCAGTGTTGTGCTTTAACCCGCTGTGCCACCAGGGAGGGCCAGATTTTATAGTGTTTTTTATAGATTTTAGCTGAGAAAGATAATCCAGACTATGTATCAGAACCACCTGTGGAGTATTTTTAAACTACATAATTTTCAAAGAAGAGAGTGTATATGGGAACTTTGTATTTAACATCCACTCAATTTTTCTGTAAACTTTTAACTGTTCAAAGAAAATAAGTGCATTCAAGGTAGCCAAGTGACCACATGTATTTGGGCTGCGGTGGCCAGTGAGTCTGATGCACTTCCAGGGCTAAGACCACTCCTAACTAGGCCCATACTGACTACAGTCACTATTCCCTTGGAGGCCCAGAACACTCCAATTCTTCTATGATGTGACTCAGATTGTTATTTTTGGAGAGTAATCTTTCAGCCTTCAGGGTCTCCCGTATAAGTCACTCCATTGTGAAATGTTCCCCAACTTTCCAGATGGAACAGATCACCCTTTCTACACTGTTCCCATATTTCTTTGGATGTGTGCAACTGTAGCATTTATCACAGAATGAAATAGTTTCCCCCATGCATCTGTCTTTTCTGCAAGATATCCTACAATTACCTCATATTAGTATCCTCCACTGTTTAAGCTCAATGCTAGATACATTCAATAGAGGAATAGTCATGACTTTTATGAATAATAAGTGGTTTCATGACTAATAGCTAATATGCATTAAAGAGTTACTATGTATTGGTCCTGTTCTAAGAACTATATAACTAAGAACTATACAACTGTACTCTCTAAGCCAACACTTACAAGTTGAAATGGGTTCTTTTTTATATATCATTTTAAAGAGCTAAGTGACTTGTTTGCCACAGATGGTTTCAAGCCAGAACAGGCTAGACCAAAGACCACTATTTTTCGCAGCATCCTATATAATAAAGCAATAAAAAAGCTTCAGAGCACCTGGCATTTGTATATCTTTATTCATGCTTAAGTAGTTCAGCAGTTTTGAAGTTAGTATTCAAAGCCATCACCTACTGTCATATTCATACAAGAGGTTGACTTCATCAAAGTGTATAATAAATAACCTACTAAAGTATATCTTTAAGCAGATAGCTCTGGATAGTCCAATAGCTAAGTTCAAATCCAAGGTCTGTTATGTAACCTTGAGCATGTCACTTAACCTCCCTGCCTCAGTTTTCTTTCTTAAAGCAGGATTGTCAATAATAAGAGCTTGCTATGGTATTAGAGTTAGGGTCCTTCTGAATAGTCACACGTGAAAATTCTAATGCATAATGTGGTGATGTCAAAAGTGGATTGAGGAAGGTCCTTAGGTCATAAGATGGAGCCCTTGTGAATGATATGTGTGCTGCTATAAAAGATCCTATAGAGATCTCTTAATCTACCTTCTGAGGACATAACAAGTAGTGCTGCTGGTTAAGTAACAGAATGTGACCCTGATCTTGGACTTTCCATCCTCTAGAAATGGGAGGAATAAATTTCTACCGTTTAGAACAGAGTATGCCATTTTGTCACAGCAGCCAAAAGGGGAGAAGACACTACTGCACTATTATGAAGATTAAATACAAAAGCAATCTATGTGCCTGGCTCATAGAAAGTGCTATGGAAGTAATAATTCTGTTTCATGTAACCAAACCTAATTGGAGCTCATTTCAGCCATAACAGGGAAACTACAAATCATTTAGGAAGATGTTTTAGGAACTTCACCCTCATGAGTTCTTCAGGTTACAAACTATAAAAGGCATGGCAGAGCCTTTGACAATTCATGATCAGTTTGTTTAATTAAAAATTTACAGCAAAGATAATGCAACTTTCTGGTCTGCCCCTGGGAGTTACCTTTACTTGGTTACAAACTTAAGATTTATAGCATGCTTATATAATTGCTATAATTCATGGTTCTTTTGAAGTCACAGTTAGGGCCAGCAGGAGACAGACCCTATCACAAGAGCAGCCGCAACTAAATCCTCTTCAAGGAGACAGCTCCCCTCACTGCCACAGCATGTCTCCCAGGCCTGGCAAGGCTACAGCAGACCTTTACCAGGAAACCCCTGTTACTAAATTCATGTCAAAACCTTAGAACAAACCATCAACCTCAAAGGATTGGTAGAAGAAAGAGGCCTCAAGAAACCAGTCAGGAAGGACAGGGCACTCTTGCAAGCGCAAAGTTAAATGACTTACACAAAATAAGAACAGACATACCAGATCTCTCAGAAGACTCACAAAATATGAGTCAAATCAACAGATGTTTAATGAGTCCCTGCAATGAACCCCTAGCTTGTTCAAAGTCCCACCCCCTTAAATCTGCACTGTATACGTGCTAATACAATTGAAATAGCCAAACATCAATAGGCATCCCATAGTCACTTCACCTAAAAAACATTGTGTTTCGTCTATAGAGAAGTTCTTATGGAAAATAATTAGATCCCGACATTTTTCAAATGGGGATATATTAAACTAAATCTTTCTTTCTGGTTTCTCCTAAAATATTAGGAGATGTGGCCATCCTGGGCCTTCCATTCTATATGACAACAGACTGCTTCTGCTGGGTGACAGCTCTTCCCTGACATAGGGTGGAGCCTGCAAGTCCATGTGGGGTCACACCCCCACCCCATCTTACATTCTGTAGGTATGTGAGGTTGCTACCTTTGGGATTTCATGCAAAACCGCTACTAGAACACTTCATTTTGACAGCTTAAGGAAGGAGTTTACTTTCTTATCAGATTAAGAGAGAAGTCAGTGCCCGATAAAAGAGGTTGAGATGTTGAATAGTCCAATAGCAGTTTTATACATCTAAAATATATCTGCACTTACCATAGTCTATCTTCTGTGAACAGGGACAGTATTTAATATAGTGGAGAAAGAACGTGTTTTGGGGTCAGCCAAAGTGGATTAAAATGCTGGCACTTACTCTCAGCAGTATAACTCGAGAACTCTTTCTGAGTCTCTGTTTTCTCTTTCATACAATGGAGAAAATTATATCAGCCTCACAGGGACATTGCAAGTTTTAAATTAATACTTTTGTGCTTTACTCATGCTTCTGCTTTAGCCTGGAAATTTCTCAACTTTCCACCCTTTCTCAAGCTGACAAACTCCTACTATGGATCAAAATCCAGAGAACATCATTTACTCTTCAAAGTCTTCCAGGATTCACCGTCCCCTTTTTCTCTACCACTCCATCCCAGGAAAAATAAATGCTTTTACTTTGGTTTCTTATGTTTATCTCTGCAAAAGCATGTTACACATGGCACATTACCTATATCTTTCTCACCACAAAAGGAAGCATTTTTCACGTTCACAGAACCTAGATTGAACCTACATTGTCAACCTAACCTAGTACATTGTCTGTTCTATATATGGTTAGATAATAGTGACCCAGTAATAAGGGGACCATGTCCCTAATCTTCTTTTTTGTTTTTACTGTTTAATCTTGATGCTGCTGATGGTGGTGGTAGTGATGGTGGTTGTGATTTAGATGATGGTTGCCTTGAGAGCATGTAGACATAATTGTACTTATGCAAAGAATCTGCTAAAAATATCCAAAATGAGGGTCTCCGTTGTGGTGCAGGGGGTTAAAGAGCAGCACTATGAGCTATCTACAGTTACTGCAGCACAAGTTCAAACCCCAGCCAGGGAGCTGACCCACATGGTATAGACAACCCCTCTGCTGCTCCCTTCATCAGAGTATTTCAACCAGTCTTCCTGTTCCCAACTGTCTCTGGTAAATTCTCATGTGTCCCACCTCTGACCTCTAGCTCAGTTCATGTATGTATTAATAAATAAATCTTGAAGAAAAAAATCCAAAATGAGGTCCCTAGGAGGAATTTTCTACCCAAGCAACTTTATTAAGGCCAAAAAAAAACCTGTCCCAGTAATCAATGCCATGGATGTATTTAACCTTCATATTTGATAGGTGGAAGGATCTGGACGGTTAGAAATACAGAAACACAATGAGACCTTTTATTGCCAGGTTTCATGTGTAACTTAGACCCAAATTATTTTCAAATTTTAGGCATCTATCAAAATAAAGATTGCATGTTCCCTGAGGGCAAGGCAATTTATCTATCTCAGTTATTAATGTATAGCAGTACTTGGAGAAAAATCTGGCACATTAGATATACCTAGTAAATATTGACTGAATAAACATATGTATATGTCTGGGATATACTGAAAATTATTAGAAAACGAAGTACTTGGTAGGAAATAGCATCACTGTATTTGCCTGTCAGTGTGAGAATAACTTCCCATACCTTAAATGTCATTTATTTTCAAAACTTTCCAGTGAGGTTGATAATTTATTATTATCGTTGTGGTTATTGTTATGGCTGCAATGTGCTCTCTTCATGACACAGCCATGTCTACTCTTGAGATATGTTTCTAATGAATAAAGAGTAGCAAACATGTCTTCAGGATATAGAAGGCAAAGGACAGATCCCTCCCCTATGTATCTTCCCTCAAATCATACAATTGTCAATGAACACGAGTGAGAAAAATGGAGAAGCTATTGTTGAATTTCAATTCATCTAAACATTTTTCTTCTAGTCCACATCTGGTTCCTTGGCAAGTTGACTGTGATCATGTCTTAACGCTAAGTCTCCTAAGTCATCCCATGCCTGCCTGCCTGTGTGTATAGTCTTAATTTAGGAACTTAAGTGCCCCTCACTGGAGTCAGCCACCTTTGAAAGGAAATATCCTGTTGTGTCTAAAGTAGCCCAGGCTTTCATTTCTTGTCTTGATGTTATTGCTATTTTTAAAAGTTTGGCTAGGTACAACTTTATGTGCAGTTATTCAAAGGAAGTGAACTAAAACAGTTGTTATTAATGTTACTATTACTATGAGCATTTTGAGATTTTTTTCCCTGTCAGTATGTAGGAATCTCAATAAAAGAATTAGACACCAGTGTGACTGGACTACACTTGGACCAATCATCATTAAGTCAGTTGTTCTCTTATAGCTTACTATTTGAAACTATAACCACAAAAGCAGAAATGAAAACATTCACCATAATTTTATATATATAAAGAATCTGGTGTAGAACATAATGCATATGTCCAGGAGAAAAATGATTCATAGAACCTACAATAGAAAAGTGATTGTGGTTCACACTGACACAACATTCCCCTTCCTTCTTAGCATCTTTGGAACGACCACGTAGAGAGTAATTATTACACTGTCTTTACTGGACTCTGGCCCTGCTCTTAGCTAGTTCAGAGCAACATTTCATAGAGACCCAAATTATAAAGGCATTAGGTCTAAAATGCTATGTTTCTATCTTGCATGGTCAGTTAAAGTCTTTGCTTTCCTAGGTGACAGTATTTGCAAGGACCGGTTGATTTCAGGAAAGCACTTTTACTGCTAATGACTGGTTGTGCCTTTTGCTTTCTTTTAGAGAAATCTATCAGGATTAAGGTGATTCTTTACAAGTCTGAGTGACCTTTCTCTGCCTCCTCAGTCCACAAGTGGGAATTAATTTGAACTAAGTTGCAGAGACTTGGATTACACTTTTGGCTATTTCTTGCCACTGTATCTTTATTAGAACACTGCCATGGAAGTATGACTTCATGGCAACTGACTTTCCTTGGACCAGATCAGTTCCTTCACATATTTTAAATTTGGAGCTACTTTGAATGAGTTGAATGTATAATTTATGTAAAGAATGCAACATATACATGAGTATTTGTTTCTCATTGTTGCTGTTTTTTAAGATTGCTGTAAAAACCCACCATTTCTGCATGCCAGGAATTCAGGGCACCACAGTGATGGTTTGTCTGTGTTCTATCATATCTGAGGCCTCAACTAGGGCTGATACTATGTAAAACAAAATAAGATTTTTTTTTAACCTGTTAATACATACACGCAAATAGAGCCTGTTTAATTGTAAAATAATAGCTCTGAAATAATTTGACTTTTTAAAGTTAATTTTCTTACATTGATGTTAATTTTTGGATATTATTTGATTTCTCCTTTCAAGTTTAGTCCCTGCAGTTCTCCCACCTCTACACCATCCTTGATCCATCTCCACTGTCCCTTGTGCTCTTTCTCTCTGCCCTGCCCTGATGAGTGCCTCAATCTGTGGTCAGCCTACAAATTTTATCTTTTTCTGAACCCATTTTTAGGTTTTCTATATTTCACATGTAAGTGAGCCCATCCAATATTTATTTTTCTTCTTCTGACTATTTCACTTAGCAGAATCCCTTCACTTAGCAGAATCCCCATACTGCAAATGGCATAAGTTTCTGCTTTTTTTTTTGATCACTGAGTAATAGTCCATTGTGCATAAACCACATCTTTTTGATCCAGTCATGTGTTTTGGGGCATTTGTTTCATATCTTAGCTACTGTAAATAAGATAAATTTTACTCTTAACTATATTGTAACTAATAATTCTAAGCAGCATATCATCATCTTCAGATATACAGGAGCAATTTTAATAGGATCTCACAGATTTCACAGTAGGAAAGTTCCTGAATTTGGAACAATTTATTCTATAGATAGTTTATTTGGAGTTTTATAACTTATAAAGGTGACATGTGACTAAAATTGATTATGTTTCCAGGTTGTTTTAATGTATTTACACATTGACAAAGCAATGTCACATCTAGAAAAATTAAAAGGTAATCAAAAGTTCAAATAAGGATTTGCCTACAAATATTCTTACTATAGAACTCTGTATAATACTGAAAAGTCTAAATGTACAACAGATGCTATTTTAAAATATTTATGGTATATCTTTTTCATAGCATATTGGAAAAATCTATATTTTAAAGACTAGTGACAGGAGAAAATACCCATAATATGCTAGTTAGTGCTTAAAAGGTTATTAAAAAGGACATACAAAATAATCCCAACTGTATAAGACATGTCTGTCTGTATAAAAATAAAAACACAATCAGAACATTGACATTGACAGAGTTGATGTCTGAGATCTGAAGTTTTGCATAATTTAATTTTCCTAGTGGTGCTTTTGTATATTTTCAAATTTTTGTAAAATGATGTATACTGATATATTTGTTTTCAGTTTTATAAAAATGAATTAAATTTTCATTACTTTATAAAATACATAAATTAAATAAATAAATCAAATTCATCTATAATCTTTTCACCCTAGATAATCACATTAGTTTTTAAATGTTGTTTTATAGTTGGGGTTATCCATTTTTTTTATAAAAATGATATTTAGTATATAAATGTTTTATTTGACTTTTTACCTTTACAACTGGAAGACGTTAACCAAATTAATTTTTGCCCTTCATGCTTCATTGAATTTCTTAAGATAACCAAAGATCCTTCCCCTAAGCCCAGAAAGATAAACATGTGGTCCTTTTTATATACCAAAAAAGTAATTTGTAACAGTGAGACCACAGAAAACAGACATCAAATTTTTGACTTTTAGGTCTCAGAAAGCTATTGTCAAGGTTAGACATAGATTCGATTTGGGGGGAAATGTTTGCTAAGCTAGTCATGTTTATTTTTTAACCCTACCATACCTGTGTGTAAAAAAAGAAAAAAAAAACAGTTATAAAAATTGGGCTATTAGAACAAAGGATATTATAGTTGAGAGAAATGGAAGTTACAAGACCCATCATGCACAAAATTAGTTTCATGGGAAGAGAGAGAAGCACCCAAAATATTTGGTACATCTGAGAACAGAGAAGATAAGTGCCCAGATGCCTGATCATTCCTACATGGTTAGTGTTAAAGCTGGGTGCCAAGGATCCCATGGGACAATGGAGGTTCTGAGATGACTGTCTGGTGTACCAAGGCCCCACACTGCCCTAGTGATTTGGACTCTCCAGTGAGATGGGAAAGAGACAATGTATTTGGGAGTTACTAGGTAACTATAACAAGAGCCATCACCCGGGAAGCAACCACAGTTGTGATGAGCAGTTACCGCAGTGGAGAGCTGTTTAACTCTTACAGACCTGGGAGGTCCCAGAAGATGTCATCATCTTGGCCACGATCAAATACTATAGCGAATTGTGCTCCTCCTCACAGAATGATCACAGGCTAAACAACAAATAGAATACAGCACCACTGCAACAACCAGGGCACCTCATGAAAACATCTGATGGGGCCTCCTGCTGCTATTGCTAGGGGTTAAGTCTCATCACTGCCACCATGAAGACATATGAAACCGGGCAGTCTACATTGACTAGAGGGAAAGGCGTGAGAAGAGAACCCTGAATGAACTGCATTTATTCCAAATTGGACTGTAGGATGAATCTTGGAAAAGGATTATTCTAACAAAAAATATTTTTTTTTGTATATCTATATGAAAACTAATGTTTTCATACCTATTCACATCCTGGGTAAATGCATTTCCAAGTGAGAAAATGCAAAGGTAAGCAGTACCCTCTCACTCTGCCTTAGTAAGGTATCTTGCCCAGATCTCTATGTTTTAAAAAATATTAAAGAGCACTTTAGCTTTATGGCCAAAATACTTGTGGAGATAAGCAGTAACATCTGAAAATGAAAACTTGGAAAATCTGTAATTGTAAAGATATATAAAAAACGTGTGAGTCTCAAAAGGACAATATCTAACTGCATGACATGAAAATATTTCTCGGTGGAAAAACATATCACAAAAAGACAAAAATAAGATGATAATGAGGGGTAAATATCTACAAAATCCTATGTCAAAAATGTTAATTTTCTTCAAATATAAAAGTTTCTGCAAATTTGTAAGAAAAGACTAATGTAATGACCCAATAGGAAAACAAGGATACAAATAGATATATTACAGAAAAGAAAATGTAAATAGTTTCCAAACATAAGAAATTACTCAAATCTAGTCATAATTTGAAAATGCAAATTGAAGCTAAAATAATATCTTTCATCTTTCAAATTGGTAAAAATTAAAATATTTGATAACATACTGTGTTGAAGGAGGTGTGAGGAATCAGACACTATTATATATGCAGGTGGGAAAGTAATTTAGTGCAAACTTAAGAAGAGCATTTGCAATATTTACCAAAAATCTAAAATCCATATGCTTTTAAATGCAGCAGTTATAAAGTATATATATCAAATCACATGAGTAATTACTAATTATACTATCAAATAATCATTGTGTCATTTTTTACAATAATAAGGAAATGATAATAGCCTACATACTAATGAATAAATATCTGGTTAAATGTGTTAAAGAACATCCATCCAATTCAATTATTTAAGTGAGGAAGGCAGTTCCTTATGAATAGATATGAAATGAGTGCTGATACACATCTTGATGAAAAAAATACAAACAAAAACCAAGTAAAAACAGCATGTGTAGTGGGTTATCATAGTGTTGCAATACCAGAAGACACCTAGATCATGCCTAAATGTTTGCACAATATCTCCTGGAGGAGAGACAAAAAATTAGTAGCAAGTAGTTACTTGCAAGTAGTTTAATAACTTTGATGGATATGAGGTTTCTTTGCCATTATATTAATTTGTGGACCTACTGAATTTTATATCAAGAGCATATATCCCCTTCTAAAAATATTAAAGTCAGAGAAGAAAAAGGAAAGGTGAGATAAAAAGAAAAGGGTGAGAACAGACTATAAAAAAAAAATCTCTCCTTTACCTGGCACGTAGTAAAACAACCCAAGCATAGCTATCAACCATTGCCTTGTAAAGATTCTCTTTCTAGTAGCCAGAAAATCTCTACTTGAATCTTCCCAAACCGCAGTCCTGCTTTGATTGAGTTATGCCTCTGATTGTTGAATTGTAACTGTCTGTCCTCTGACAAAAGTACCTTTACAAGTTTAAATTTAGATTCTAAACTTAGAATTTGCCTTAGCATGTTATCTTATTTGGAAATTATAGAAGTAATTGACTTAAAGTCGTTAAGGTGGGCCCTAGGCCCTAATTCTATATAACTGGTGTCTTTATGGAAGGAGAAATAGGAACACAGAAGGCAGATAATATGATGAGATAGAGGAAGAAGATGACGATCTTCAAGCCAACATAAGAATGTACTTGTAAAATATTAATTTCTGGTGTTCTAATGTACCCAGTTTGTGGTACTACGTTATGGAAGCAAACTCATAAAAACCAATAAACTAATAAAACTAACAAAAACCAATCTATCCCATTCTTTCCTTTTCCCTAGCATCCCAGATCATTCTCTAGTTCCTTTTCCCATTAGCAGTAACTCCTTGCCCATAAGATGTAAATCAATTCAGCCTTTCTTGGTTCTGTGACATTTCATAGCTTTCCTCAGCATAGACAATAAGAGCTCCAGCTTGTGAGTTTCCCTAGAAACAAATAATTCTTAATGCTAAACTGATGCTAGTAGAGGTAGATGAAAAAACTACATCAATCTGCTTCCTGGTAGTATACATTGACTCTTTTTTTTTTTTTAATGGCTACAGAGAATTTATTTGTATAATTATACCATAATTCATTTAATCATTTTATATATTGTGGAATAACTATGTTTTCTCCAATAGTTGGGTACATTTTTTTTGACATGTACACAATGGGTCAAAGAGCAAGCATTCTTTGTTATTTGAGATAGGTTATCAAATAGCCTTCTAGAAAATATGATCAATTTTGAATATTTTATTTTGGCAATGAGGAAAAAATGTTAATGTTAGTGTAGTCATGCTCTGTTGTTTATGGTGTATGGGAGGGGTTAGGAAACTTTTGTGGGACAAATAATCAATATCTTACACTATGGAGCCTCAATTGCAGCTCTGCCACTGTGGAAGAAAAGCTGCGATGGACAATATGTTAAGCATCCCAAGGTTCCAGCAAAACCTTCTTTAAGGACTAACATTTTAAACAATCATCACGTTACAAAATTATTCATATTGATTTCTGTTCATTTAGAAAAAAAAACAAATCATAGTTCACAGTTTATATAAAAATAGACAGTAGGCCAACACTGCCCCATGGGCTACAGTTTGCCAAATTCTGCTGTGGAATTCAGAATTTGATAACTCATCTTGTAATATATTAGAAAATTCCTTCTTGAGGAGGAATTTGACTTCCCTGCAGTTTCTTGCTAGTTTTTAATGAGTCACATGGTTTAGGGCAACATTGGACACCCCTATTTGAAGAGTCAGTGGGTACATTAATGGTATTTTTGATCAATTGCTGTCAACATTGATTCAAAACAGGCAATAAAGCCTACTACCTGGAGGACTTAAAGAGCATCCATTTCCATAAAAAATCATGCCAGATTAAGCCACACCATTAGAGCTATGTTTGGGTCCAACATGAATTGGCTACCCATCCCTGGCAATTCAGACTTATACATCCACACTCCTTACTCCACAGAATTTCAATAGAATAGTCAGGCTTTTCTAAGATTTCATAAGCCAGAATTGAGAGATAAGCTGATATTCATCTGTTAATCTCCAACTCAAGGACATTGTTGATTATGCACAACACAAGCTTTGTTTGAGGAAGACCTTTTTCGCAGTAAGAAATACAATTAGGCCTCTCTAATTGTTAACATGCTTTTGTTCCTTAAACTCACCAAGTCTCTTTCCTAACCCCTTGCTTTATTTTCTCTTTCTTTTGCTTTCTTCACACATTTTAATTTGCTTTGTCATATGTAATTTTGTGAGCTGTGTCTTCTCTTTCTTCCTTCCATCTTTTATGTAATTTTATGTAATTTTGTGAGCTGTGTCTTCTCTTTCTTCCTTCCATCTTTTAATAAAGGTATTCTAATTTTCTAAAAATTAAACATGAGGAGTTGGCAGCAGAGCTACGGAAAGTCCAGTTTTGACAGGGAGTGGGGACGAGGATGGTATTACCATCTCTTGGTAATTTTCTACTTTCTTAAATAATTATGTTTGAGTCTCTTTTCTCAATATAATAAAATGGAGCCATTAAGATATCTCAAAGTAATTTTTTACTTTAGTCTTTCATGTAAGGACTCCACTTACAAGCAACCACCACGCCCAAGGAGCCAGAATGTGGACAACCCCTTTCCCCCCCAACTCCCACACCCCTCTAGTCCCTGGATAATCATCCTAGAAGTTCTTTGCATCTCAAGGTCAGAACAGTGGATAGAGTTTGGGCCAGTGTGTCTGCCCTGGGGGTTTATCTGCTGGGTTGTCAGGAGTGACAGCAAAGAGCCAGGCTGCTTGATGAATCCAACGAGCAGAAAAATCTGTCAAAACACGCAGAACGCTCATTGCAGGGATCGTGGAAACATTGCCTATTTGTTTGGAGCGCGTTTAATTATTTTTAAACATATGCAGTCTGTAGTTCAGTGAACATGTCAGGGATAATAGAGGAAGAAAAGCAAATGAGGGGAGCAGAAATGATCCTGGAGCGACTCCTCTCCGCAGCTGGCTGATGGGTAGAAGCAGTTGATTCCCTCCAAAGTGTGGTTTCCTGTCTGTCACCTAATGAAACGCAGTAGGGGGATTAATGTCATTAGCTCAAGGCCAGCATGCTGTGGAGAAAACAGATATACATGCTCGCTCATTTGGGGAAATTTTTCCAGCTCCTGCCCACTGGCCTGCAAAGGTCACTCCCAGCCTTATATTAAGTGGGAAGAAATTAGGTTGGTTGAGAGAATCTTGTGGTCTGTTTAGTGAGAGCAGCCACTGGGGATTTGGGCACCTAACTCTGTCCCTGGCCCCAACCCCCTGCACCTCCCCTCACCCTAATTGGGGCTTAAATTTCTTCTTTGGGAGAAATCTGAGGTAACCAGAGAAGATAAAAGCCCTACTATAAATGTGTTACAGGAAAAAAAAAATTGCTTTATTTTGATAACCAAATTGACTAAGGAGTGTGGAAAAAATGGGGTGGGGGTGGGGCAGCTGATGTTTGGATATCATGACCATCTCTCTTTGCTCTTGAACCAAGAGCTTTTTCCACATATCAGCACATGCAAAGTTGAGCGCTGAGGAATATGTATGTTCACTTTCCCCTAATCCACAGGAATGTGCACAGCAAACAGCTATAGTGAATAAAATTGAGGTATTCTGTACTCTCAGAAAATCCGGAAATTCTCACTGTAAAGTAATGGCAGAACATATTAAGGGGCAGGGAAAGTCAGGAATGAACATGGAGGGGAGGAACAAATACTTCCAATATGGCCATGACCAACATTCCAACACAAACAGCAACCTGCAGTTAAGTGGAAGCTTGTCCAGACACAATCTAGCATTGTCCAGACACAACCAGGGACAATCCGGAAAGGAAGAGCAGCTAACTGAAACAAAGATGTAACAACCAAGGAAAAGAAGGATGTTTGAGGGAAATGTGTCAAGGAAAATTTGAAGTTGACTCAACATTACACAAATATTAGACAAAGGAAAGACTAACATAAATGTTGCCCTTGAGATTTTAGACCAATTCCTTTCAAAGCATAGTCTTTTTTAAAATAAAAGCTTTAACTTGTATTCTGATATTTGCTTTTGGTACCTCATTTTATAGCAATAGATGGCACTACTCATGAAATAAATCAAATGAAAAATAAAGGAAAAAGAAATTCAGGATCAGTTGTATTTGTTATGCCAGACATGCCTGACCTCCACCCCCCCACACACACACCACCTCTTGAGCATAATTGCGAATCTTATTCCTGAAGGACATCAGAGCAGAGCTTACTTTTTCTATTAAAAGAATAAAAAAGTCTTATTTACCACAATGAGATACCACCTCATCCCAGTGAGAATGGCACATCTTCAAACAACTAGCAACAACAAATTTTGGTGAGGATGTGGAGAAAAAGGAACTCTCCTGCATTGCT
>NW_004567107.1:49328311-49329588 GCF_000260355.1 Condylura cristata
AAAAAAAAAAAAAGTACAAAATGATGTAAAAATAAACTATTATATTATTAAAAAAAGAAAAAAAATGTTTTATTTATGCATATAAGAACTGGGGTGTTGGCCAGAGAGTTTGGTGGGGGCAGTGAGAGGATTCACCAGAGACAGAATGGAGAACAGAACAGCTAGATCCACTAAAATACACTGCTGAGGAGAGCAGTGGGTTGAAAAGGAGAGGGCTCCTGTGCCATGGGGGTCAGCTTCCTGGCCAGGCATTGAGCTTACGCCATAGCTGTCGCATGATCAATCTGATAGTTTGGTAAAGCTGAGACTTTAACCCCTGCACCATCAGAAAGGCCCACCTTTTTCTCTTAATAATAGACCAAACTGTTATGATTAGTCAAGAAGCCAGTCCCATCTGATTTGAAAGAGAAAGTACACTACCAAAAGGCCACATTTAGATAATTTTATCTTTTCAAAATCAACCTAAATCTCCAGGCCTTACTAGCTTCTGGAGAGAATTTGGATTTTAGAACTTGACACACCAGTGTTCAAGATGCTGCTTTCAATCATCAGCTCAGTCCCCAGACTTCCATCCTATGACCTGCCCCACAAATGCACAAGAGGAAAAAGGCTACTCTCACGCTCTGCGGGGAGCCAGACACATAGGATTCCCTATCCTGTGCACATTTCCAGAGGCCCAAGGTAGAGGGTGGTCCCAGGGCATTGGGGTAGCTGTTCTGGCCACCCAGCCAGTTGTTTTCAAAGACCATCCTCACCCAGCCAGTCAGTTCTGTCTTGCACACAAATAGAGAGGGCCCCCCTCATCCTTTCTGGCCAGATGTAGGCCCAAGGACAGAGTCAGGAGCCAGTCCAGCTGACCTCTCCTTTGCATGTTTCTGCTGAGTCCAGGTTCCAGTGCACAATACTCTTTTCTCTTGGGTTCCTTTCAGTTCTGGCAAAGCCCTCATGCCTGTGGTGTCTTGGGGTAGGTTTGGGGCTGAGGAAGACAGGGAAATTTCCACTGTTGGAGGATAAGCCAAGGGTTCCTTCCCTAGAGTTTGATTTCCACAATTTATAAGACAATATTTATATCTTGGATAACTTGGAGTACTGAAGTATAAGTCATTCTTGTGAACAGGAAAGGAGACTAATGAAATTTAACTGCCAGTGCTTTTTTAGAACTGCAATTGCATCAAGTAATGAAGGGAGATCTTGAATATCTTGAATGTGTAATCACAGGGAAAACCTAGATTCCCTCTTCAATATAACTGATTGGCTACTGAAATTTCTTGTCTTTT
>NW_004567107.1:49329823-49352904 GCF_000260355.1 Condylura cristata
ATATCCTAGGAGACTCCCCATCCCCATAGCCTGGAAAAATCCAACATGATAAAGTCTCATGCATGATAAATAAAATAAAACCTTCCAGTTGCAGAATGCAAGAGCTGTATTTTCTATCGGTGGTATCTGGTGACTACATAAACTCTAAGAACAAAGCTAGAGTGATTTGTGTCATTAGAAATTTCTGATTATTTAAAGGTTCATAAACATGTTCCAGTATGGGACATATTAGATTTACCATTTGGATAACACAAAAGCACTCATAGCATCTTTGCCCAGTTACAAATTTGATCCAGAAAGCAAGCGGGGTATTTTCCATCCCTTTTAGAGAACATCTTGTGGTCACATTACCTCCTCTGACCACAGTGTCATGTGGCCTTTAGTATGAGGAATAAAGAGGGTAGTGGTCTCTGGGGCACTGACTGGTTTCAGATTTGGCAATGGGATTCCGTGTTCTTTGACCTTAAATTTCCATGTGCAACAGAGTCATCCAGAAAACTTGTAAGAAAAACTTACCCTCCAAAATTGCAAATTCTCACATTCCCCACCTTCAGAGATTCTGATTCTGTCTATGTTGACACCTATGAATCTGACTTTCAATAAGCACCCACATCCCACACTCTGAATGATATAACGCAAGGATTATACTTTGGAACTACTGATTAGATCTGGTGATTGTAGCGACACTCTAAATCCTACTGCATTTTGAAGAGCAGGTCAGGAGGATGTAAACCACCATACTTAGGTTTCACCAGGAGACAAGCAAGGCTGCATGTTTCAATGCATATGGTCTACCTGAGGAGACTGTTATTATCTTGATATTGTTTAGTATACATTTCAGATGGATTATTTACTCTATCCCTTTTAGCAGTCTGTCTATAGCTGGGAACATGTGTTCTTCAGCTATTGCAGGAAATTTGGAAACTATTCCATTTAACTCCTCGTATTGAGACCACAGGACTAGAGCAAAATGTGTGGGGCTCACAAGGCTGTATGTGTATGATTATCTTCATGCAGCCAGTAGACACAGAGGCTGTGAGCAAGAAAGGCCATCTTTCTTTTAGAGAACAACTTAGTGGGTGGTGCTCTGTAAGTAGCTTAACACGAAACATACATGAGAACAGTATATAGATGTAAACTATACACACACACACACACACACACATATACTCAAAATGCAAGTTGTACTGTTTGGCACTTAATGGCTTGGACCCATCCCAAAAGCTAACAACAGGGAGGAAAAATCTTGTCATTTCAAGGACTGCATAAGGTGACAGAATCTCCTCTACAAAATGTAAACTTCAAGTTCTCTGTCCAGTGGCCAATTGTTCCAATCCAATAAATTGCAGATACGGCAAACACATTTAAGGAAGAGAAGAGATGTAATACCAAGCTGTGTGGATAAGAAGGCCAGGACTAAGGTACTTTGAATTTGTGCACAATGGAATAAATACCTTTTATTCATTCACCCTGCTAAGCAAACAACACCAGGAAAATCATTTTCCAATTAGTCAGCAGGTTTCAGCATCATTACCTTTGAGATCAGATTTGCTAGTGTTCAAAAATGCATCAGAGACAGTGTAGGAAGAGTTAAGCATCGTTCCTGGCATCTGAGGTCTGAGAGGAGGTGAAATTAGATTAGCTGCAGGAAAATGGGAGGGTTTACATTACCAGAGGGCTTTCTACCTGGCTCCAGGCTTAACAGTGAACAACGCTTTTAGCATATGGCATTACAATGGATTAGTGATCAAGTACGATTAATCCTAATAGATCGTCTTTTGAACCTCAGTGGCTTGTTAGGTGAGAAAAAAATTGTCTGTCCCCAAAGTGTCAGGTGAAACTCTCATTTGAGGTAAGACTACCATGTGGAGATGGGTCTCCATCTGGTGGCTTCCTTTTGTGAAACTCCACCAGAAGGTGTTTTAATGAGGCTTTATAGCAGGCACCACCTGCCACTAATCTTCCCCTCTAAAAAGGTGTAATTGAGGGTTGGTTTTACAGTATGGCTCATATCCTAACCTTGGGAATTCATCAAGAAATGCAAATCTGGGTGGGATGGTGTAATCGTGAAATGCCATTTTGGCTTTTGGTTTAGACTGAAGTGGTTAACGAAATTTGTGGTTGGCTAATTACAACCAGTCATATAGTAGCTTCCCCTTTCAGTTAGATTAATACGTGTGTCATCTCAGAATTAAATAACCAAGTTGATGGTGACCATATGTCTTCATTCAATTCTCTGCACATGTAAAGAGTTGCAAGACTGCTAGTGGTTCACACAATTTAAAGGTTTCATTTACGCTATTAAGGTTTAACTGGTTCGGATTTACTGCACATTCATCCTCTTAGTAGGCACTTCAGTTCTTAGAGCCACTATTTCATTGAGACACGAACGAATTACAAAATCACTAAAACTTTTCTATCTATGGGACTTTGGGAATAGAGTTATTTCCCTTTATCTCTTAATTTAAGGCAGATTTTTATCACACTGCTACCCTGGCAGATTGATTATTCACTACATTGACGTTCTACCAGTTCTTCATTGGAAACAAGAAATGCTGAAGGTAGACTACAAATCAGTGACTTTGATTTCTTAATCCACATCCCCAAATTGAGCTCTTACTAGGTACCAGCAGGATGCTGCATATCAGGAAGTAAAAGGGACAACAGTAACAACATAATCTTGAGCAGGACCTGCCTCCTGATGACAGAGGTCTCATTTTGTTTTTCACTCCTAGTCTACTCAGAATGTGTAGTCAAAGGCCTTCAGCTTTGCTAGTATCACCTCAAACTATTATATTGAGAAGCATCTTAGTAACATAGAAATCCACACAATAGTATATAAACATACATTTCAATTTTGGGATTTGAAACTTCCATGTTAGAAGTCCAAGGAAGAGAGCCTCAGATAACTTGCCTTTCAATTAGCAATTTAACTACAGAATATTACAAAAATGACAGATGACCCCAAATATCCCATAATTTAAATTCAGCCTGTATGTTTCAGTTTGAAATGGTCTTTATAACGATGAAATCTGCTTTTAAAGGAGGAGCCCCAGAAGTTGAATGTGACCCCCAGCTTTACATTCATGTACATTCATGATTTTATTGTTGCTTTTGTTTTGGTGTGTTGGTCTACATGAAGACATGAATGCTCTCTCATGTTTGCCAAAGGCCCCATTCCTCCCTAATCTCACCCCCAAATGCATTGACAAAATTCAATCCCAGCTATAAAATAAATGAAGCTGATTTCCACAAGTTTGTGAGCATTGGTCTCATACTTCAGAGTCAATCCCTAAACATGTTCCCAAGCATGTGGGACACCCATGGAGAAGTGAAGGAGAAGGCAGGCACCCACCCAATTAGCAGGATCACAGAAGCCAAATCTGCCTCTGGGTATAGCAAATTATTTTACAATGGTTTTGCTTCCACATTGCTAATGTCCTTGATGTACAGTCAAAAATCAGAGATTCAAGAAACAGGATAGGAGAAAGTAAAATGACAGTATTATTTTGCCCCTTTTGTACTTAGGGAAATTTCTTATGATCAGAGTTTAACAACCTGTAACTGCAACCTCGATTTTCACAAACACTTACTCCAGGAAATTCAATTCTCAAAGACATGAACCATTAAAACTAATCCTGCCTGAGTAAAAGAATACACAGAATTTATTCTCTCATTCATATTTAGGAGAATCAAGTCCTTTTTATTTTTCTTTCAGTTTAGACAAATGACAAACATCAGTCCATACTTTCACTACGGTAATCCATGAGTATTGGCTTAATGTCGAGAAAAAAATAGTTGGCTACAGGCTGAATAGTCAGCTAACATATGCTATGAGCCCTGTTAGTGGTTATGTCTATAAATGACATTAAAATGGACCCAGTTTCCCCCTGCCACAGTTTCTGCACCTGTTTTATTCATTTCACTAATTCCACATGCAGGTCTGCCACCAGGGAATTACTGTGAAGCAAGAGAATCATCTTTGGGGTTCCTCACTCAGTGCTGCTTTGTTTCCCTTCTGGCCCATGATTTCCTTAAGGTGACGCTAGTGTCAGGTCCTCCCTCCTCAAACAAGCATTCAGAACCCACATCTCTCCAGTCTTCTCTCACATCATGGGCCATGAGTTATCTACTTTGATTAAGCTGCATGTTGTGAAACAGATTTTTGTGCTCTGTGATTTGGGGTTTTTAAACATAATGTCTAACCAAAAGTAGAGTTCTTTTGATAAAATTAGAAACACTGTAGGCTGGAAGGGTGAGAGGGGATACAGAGAGGCCTCGTGGTAATTGAGTCCTACCATGCTTCGCCACTACTTAGGACAGATTCAAGGTAAAGCGTTTCACTCATTAAGAGTCATGTTTAATGAATTCTGGAAAGTGAACCCAATTTGGACATGTACTATGTTAAGGGGCATTGTGGTATGAAACCTAGGTGAGTTTCCTGTAAATTTTAAGGTTTAGGAGCAGTCAGAATGGAAGTTTATTAGTTTAAATTTTATGTGAAGCCAAGATTCTGGGTATGAGCAAGTGAATAATCCTATCTTTGGCTCAGCTGGGAGTCAACGAAATTAAAGTCTTGCCTTCATCACCCCGCATCCACCCACACGGTGTTTTGTGTAGAACACGTACTTGGATACCTTCACTTCACTGCCACGTGCCTGCCCTCATCAATTATATCTTTGTTTTGTTCTTCCAACATTCTGCTTTCTATCTCCACCATGATATCCCTGAGAGTCCTGTGGTGGTGCCATACTTCCCCTGGAGAACCCACCTGTAAGGTAGCACTCCTTCTCAGACTTTCTACATGCATACAGAAATGAGGTTGGCTCACCTTGACATTTTATTGTTGTCTGGCATTTTACCCTAAATCTTCCTCAGTATGTCACATATGTTTGTTACTAAGGCCAGAAAACTCTTAAGAGAAAGTAGGGAAAGATGGGCAGGAGAAAAGGAGATTCTCAAGGGGCACAAATCCTTATTTCTGTTTTAGGTTACATCATTTAGACAGTTATCCATCTCTCCAGCATCAGAAACAATGTACACAACCAATAAATCGGGTGAATTTCTTCAGTAAGTTTTAGAACTCTTCATTCCAGGGACTGTAGTAATCCTTGAATGTGTCCCCCCACCACGAACCCCCAAACAAGCAGGGGCATCTGGCAGGGGTTTACAAAAGTGCTTAGCAGACTTGTGTGTACAGAAGACTCTTGAAGCAACACTAGGGCTTTTGATTTAGTAGACCTGTGCTGAATTCCAGGAATCTCAGTTTTTAAAAACTACGCAGAGTAAAGTTGACACTGTTCTAGAGAAGGAATATTTCAAAGCTGAAAGCTATTTCACCAAAATCTCCATTCCTGTCCTTTGAGAGTCTTTGAGTTTCAGAGATGACTGTGTCCACAGAAAGAAACTGCTCCAAAAAGAAACAGTAAATTTCACAGCGGATTTTTTTTTTTTAATTTCAAAAAGAGCCCTCTTGGACCAGTTCTGCTCCATAAATAAAGTACACTTAAGTAATCTTTCTTCAGAAAGGAAAGAGTCCAACCTTTGAAGCAGTGATTGTCCACTCACCAAAGGGAGAGCAATGATTATAGGCAGCCCAGACCAGCTATGTAATGTGGGTGTTAAGACTCTGTTTACAAAACCAATGTGGGAAGGCATGGAATTTCTAGGCTGAGAGCCATTTGTGTACACAGCTCCTCAATTTGCATTCTAGAGAAACCCAAAGTTTGTTTGCTGCAGGTGCAGATCTCACATTGCAGCAAAACATTCCACAGCACCCCAGCGAGATGCTGCCATGCCTGCCCTCCACCTCCCTCTTTTTCTTCTCTTTGTACTACCTCAAAGAGCATCTGATTCAGGTAAACTCTGACCATTTCGAGCATTGTTATTTAAAGCTCCTGAGCCACTGGACAATACTGCAGCATCTGAAATGAACAATCTGTATTCAAATATCCTTAAATATTTATGATAGGACCAACCTGTGGCAAAAAACAATTTTTGTTCCCAGAATAACCTCTTTCAATTATTTTATAGAGAGAGAGTGGTATTTATGACCATTGCATGATCTCATACAAAGAATATCAAATAGGCTAAAGCAAAAGTATCTTGATAGATAATGGCAGCACTGCAAGTTTTGGCAAACAGAAGTATCTTTTTGCCTTTTTTTGCTTGAGTCAATTGGTATGAAAACTTTAGTTTTTTACCCAACATTTCTATCATGTGAGAAAAGGTTGCAGGTAGACATGAACCACTAGTATATAACTTAAACTACTATAGTAGTTTAAGATTGTAGATTTCATTCTTGAATCTACATGTTCACTCATTCCAGAACTTGATTCAAAAGTTTGCAAACTTGATGCCAACGTTAACTCTCAGTGCCCCAGCTTGGTGCTTGTTTAGGAGAAAGTTTTTCTCCTTTAATTTCACCCATAGAACTTTCTATTCTGACAGTGTTTGACCTCATCCCTGATTGATCTTGAACTGGCACGAATTAAAAGGCTCTCCCCAAATGAAAAGTGCCATGAAAATAGGCACCTTTCATCTTTGGAGGCAAAGAAGCCCGTGCCACATGGTCGGGTGGCAGTTCCTTTGATCAAGATTTCTTTGTTTGAGCCCAGAAACTGAGTCAGTCTCTGAGGGATAACAATAAAATAGGGCAGCCAGTATCCCAATGGAACCAATGCAAATCAATGATTGGGAATTTCCATCCGAGTATCTTAATCCACTAGCATGAATTTTCACTATGAGCTCTACTAGGCCCATTAAAATGACTTTAGGTCACCTCCACTGAGCTTACCCATTCACTCCAAAACAATTATCCTAATCCCCTTAGCAGACCCAATCCCTTAACACTTATGAAGTGCCCTCCTATGCGGGGTGCTGACATTTTCCAACAACACTAGCCTCTTTGAAATGCCAATCAAAAGTCCTTCTTGTTAAAATACACGACCCTCTCTGCAAGTGTAAACAGACCTTCATACATCATCACCACCACCATCATTAAAAAGCACTTATGGAACACCCACCTGTGTGAGATGCTGTGCTGCTGGGTCCAGAGTGAGCAAGTGCTGACCTCAGGAAGGAGTGGTTACAAACCTGCCACTTCAGGGTTCTTCTGCTGCTTATTTAGCACAGACTGTGCCTAGGGGCATGAGCCTGTAGCAGACCATTTCTGGTGCCTGGGTAATTGCCCCAAGAGGATTAATTAGCTGCTCAACTGAGCAGATCTTGGAACAGTAGTGTGTATGTCACAAAACTCACCATTAGCATTTTACCAAAATGTTACTTGCCTAGAACTTGACTACTTGGTTCCTGCAACAGCCCTTTCACAAAGTCTGTCCTCTTATAAGATGTCACTCTTGACTATTTACCTCTAAGGGAAGAATGGTGAAGAGTCAATGACAGTCTAACACCAATCATGCTGCTAGCCCGCAAGCCCAGTTGAGAGGACACAGGTTTATCTGTCACTGTAGTACTTGCCAGCTGGTTTCATTCCCTGGGCTTCAGTTTCCTTCAGTGTAAAATTGGATTCATGGCTTACTTCAAGGTTACCCTTTTAATTAAGTAAAACAAAATATGGTGAAAAATAAAAGCATGCGGCTCAGTGGCATCAGTCTGATCCTGCTTAGATCTTAGACAAGATGATTTACTAAGACTGGAGAGACTTTAAGCGGTGAGGTTTTGGGGAAAACTTTACAGAAATTGAAACCATAGAGTAGATCTGAGAGCCTGCAGAGAAAGAAGTCTGAGCTAAAGGAAAAGACCTGAGAAAAAAAACAGTTATTTCAAGCTAGCAAAAAACAATGCAAGGGGGGGGGGGGAAATCAAGAACATGGAACAGACACCACTTATTAAAAAGTAATGGAGGCCCTCCCTGGTGGTGCAGCGGGTTAAAGCACAGCACAAAGAAGCTTAAACCACTTCCGCATGAGTTCGATCCCTGCCTGCCCCGGAGGTGACCACATGGCGTGGCAGACCTCTCCTGACCCGCCCGCTGCTCCCCTCAGCAGTGTACTTCATCGATCTGCCTGTTCTGCACCCCACTCTGTCTCTGGTGAATCCTCTCACCCTCTGCATCTCTGGCCTGTACCCCAGTTCTGTATGAATAAATAAATCTTTAAAAAAAAAAAAGTAATGGAAAGCTGGGGTCCCCTGGTGTCTCAAAGAAAGTCTCAGCGCCATGAAGCTACCATGCGCTGTAAGTCTGATCCCCAGCCAAGGAGGTGACCCATATGGCACAGCAGACCTCTCTTTACCCACTGATCCCCTCAGTTGTGTATTTCAGTCCACCTGCCTGTTCTGCTTCCCACTCTGTCTCTGGTGAATCTTCTCATCACACCCCTACACACCTCTGGACCATACCCCAGTTCTTGTATACATAAATAAATAAAATAAATGTTTTTAAGAGTAATAGGAAGCGTAAGAAAAAGAGAACCAGTGACAGAGGGTTTCTGCTCAAGTGTGCCTCCACTCACTCGTTCATTCATTTCCTGGCTATATTCAGACATCAAATACTCATTATTGTTGACCATGTGCCTGACACGTTGCCTGGCAATTTTACAATTCTGCCCAGAAAATTATATGTTTAGCATGAGCCTTAGAACCAGCTCTCATCTATATTACTTTAGGCTTCTTTGCATCATTTTAACCACTTGCCAGCTGTTCACTTCCTCAGTGTCCAAAGAGATGTGTGTTTCAGATAATTCTAAAACTGGACAAAACAGGGCCTCCCGACTGGAGCAGGGGTTAAGTCTCAGCACTATCAAGCTATCTGCAGCCACTGCAGCATGAGTTCATCCCTGGCCAGGCAGCTGACCCATATGGTGTAGCAGACCTCGCCTGTCTCGCCCACTCATCCTCCTGTTCTGCTCCCCACTCTGAATCTGGTGAATCGTCTCACTCCTACACCTGGCCTACACTTCAGTACTCATGTATATAAAATAAATCTTTAACAAAAATTGGACATAATGTCAGAAGATGTAGAGATGCTTCAAAATGAGCTCTAAATGTATGTATTGATAAAGATCTGTATGATTTAATTTCCTTATCCCCACTGCAATAATTTTTCTCAAACACACATATATTTTATATGCTTTACTTAAGCCACACATACTATGACAAAAAAATAAAAGTATTCATAAGAAATGTAAACAGGCCCTCCCTGGTGGCACAGCACTAAGAAGCTTAAGTCACTTCCACATGAGTTCGATCCCCACCTGCCCCGTAGGTGATGCACATGGCATGGCAGATCTCTCCTGACCCACCAGCTATTCCCCTCAGCGGTGTACTTTGTTGATCTGCCTGCTCTGCTCCCCACCCTGTCTCTGGTGAATCCTCTCACCCTCCGCATGTCCAGCCTGTACCCCAGTTCTGTATGAATAAATCTTTGAAAAAAATGTAAACAGAATATGAACATGATATCTTGTTTACCAATTCAAAGATATTTATTTGCAGTGGTTCCACTCAACAGTCTTAATTTTTTTTTTACTAGCCTTAATATCTTGCAAGAGAGACACCATCTAAAAGTGCTAGAAATATCTGTTGATGGAACTGAATATAGATGTCAATTCACCAGTATCTTATATTCATGTGTATTTCCCACAGTGATTAGCAATGCAGATAAAATTCATGCCACAGTTCTGAGGCTGGTTTACTATACGTTTCAAGTCTGTAATACATACAGACTCTAACAAGTATTATTTTACCTAAAAAGTGAACAAGATGTATATCAGTGTAAACTAGAAACATCCATTGGTTTCAGACCACCCCTTAGGGAAGATAATGAGTATTCAGTGTAGTTCACCTGGTTCTGATTGAGTAGCCACATTTTGAAGTCTGCCCTTCAACACTGCCCCACAGGACTCCAGGTTCCTGTCAGTAAAAGGGGACAGCAGGGCCTATCCCTGAAATGGTTTGGAGAACTGAGTACAAAATAAGTATATAAATATTCTGCAATTTTTTTTTTTTTTACCTAAAGCAGTCTCTTTAGTTCCTCACTTTACTTTTTTTTTTTTTCACTTTTAGCATAGGTTTCCAAACAACTTCAATGTTCTATTTACCTGTACAGATATCTGTTGTTTTTCTTAGTCCACCAAAAAATAAGCTGCAAAAGAATAGAGATCTTACTGTCATATTTAATGCCATATTCCTAGAACGAATTAGTGTTTGTTAATCACAAAATGACAGTTGTGTAGATAAGTGCATGTGTATAGCTATACATCTATTTACAAACTATATGTCCAAAAATATGACTGATATGCATTTGTAAGAAGAACATTGCATATGATAATTCTCATTTCACATAAAGATACAAGTTTAGAAAGGTTAGATAATTTGCCTAACAGCCACGGCACTAGCAGGTGTCAATCTTGGGATAGGCACCCAGAATCATACCCTGTTTGTACCTCTTCCATTACAACACAGCTACCTATGCACTAATTTGCTTAACAGAACGGTGATGCTCTTCTCCACCAGAGGCTATTTCAGAGATTTTACTTGCTCGCTTGTAATTTCACTCATTCTACCCAAGTTTCCACAGCCCCCTTTCGAGTCAACAAGGGCCTTTTCCCCCACCTGCGCCCACAGCGACAGTGTGTGACTCTGTAGCTCTAATTTTGTTGGCTTGCTATCTGGAGGCTGTAATTTCTAAGAACTAGTTACTCAGCATTTGCGGACACCCTCTTTCAGTTGATCTTTTAAAAATTAGGTACTCTTTACCTGATCCCCACAGGGTTAACCACCTCCTCCCTCCCCAAAGCAGCCCCCAGGTTTCCATGTACTGTATGACAAAGAGCGTGAGCCCACTCATTCGCCAACCAGTGACGGCTCCGCATCGCAGCTGTGCCGCTGAAGGGTGACTGTGCTTGGGCAAATGCTTCCAGATCGAGCTGCTGAAATGGGGCCTCACAAGTCTTTGACAGTGTTAATTACTGAATCCTCCTGGCCTGCCAGCCAGGCTTCTCCACGGAAGGCCTCGCCATGTGGAACTTGCTCCTGGTGGCACTCCCTCTGAGCCCACATTTGGCAGCAAGCAGGCGACATTTTAAAAGATGTTTTTATTTGCTGTAGTGTTTGGTTCACTCCATTCCCCCCCCCTTCATTCTGACACTCTGAAACTGAAATGTTTTTTTTTTACAGTTGTGGCAGGGTTCCTCCAGGTTCCTGAATCCTGTGTCTAATGAGATGGTTGCCAGAGGGGAGTCCAGAGTGGAAAGCCTTGACCTGGATTTTATATTCCGGGTCCTCAGCATATGAACCTATCACACCAGATGGTACAGGTGAGGGCTCACCTCCAAAGCTGCTCACTAACTTTTGCTGTCAAGTCCTGGGATACAGCCTATGTTCCCATTCATATAGAACATTTAACTTTCCATTAACAGTTCTTATAAAAGGAAGCATTGGTTGAGACAAGAGTAATTTTGTGAGAGGTTTCCTGAAAGATTCTGTATCACTTTTATGCCTGATTTAACTTGATCCTTTAGCAGCAGGAACTCGGCCAACTCTGCTATGAAACAATGCGAATCACAATCACAAGGTCTATAATATCCCATTCATTAAGAGGACTCTTGGCTTCCACTGTGGGTGTCCTCTTGCTCCACCATAAGACCTAAGGGAATAAAAAAGAGCCAAGCAGCTCCAATAGCTGTAGTAGAAAATGTGGTCACAGGGCCAATGCCAACACCAAGGCATGTACCAACCAAAATGCAGATGTGCGATTTGGCAACATGACATGGAATGTGGGTCTTTCAGTGTCAGTGAACCAAGTAGGATGACGAGGATTTCCATCTTCCAAAATGTGTGCTCATAATTCTAATTGCTAGATTGGATTCAATTTTGCCAGAGATTAGCTGTAATCAGTTACTATGGACCCATGCAAGGAGGACACTTTATTCCTTTTTTTTTTTTTTTCTTTTGGTGCCATCAAGTTTTCAGATGGAGCAAAGAGATAGGTATAAGGCAGGGCACCTCTGGAGTCCAGTATTGTCTGCTGTTGCATCTGAAATGCAACTGCTGGGAGAAATCCCCTGACCAGCAAGTGGAATCACTAACCAAGGTTGGGTATTTAACTTCCTCATTGAAAAAGTGAATCCCAGTAAGCCTCCCACTGTTGGGTGTTGTGTTCTCAAGCATTTGTCTTTGCTAAGAAATTCGACCTTCCCTGCAAAGTTCAGTGTGATAGGTCGAACTGTGTCCACCCAAAATTCCTATGTTGAAGTCCTAACCCCCAGTGACTCCAAATGTGACTTTATTTGCAAATAGAGTCATTGCAGATATAACTTGTTAAATTAGAATGAAGTTATTGGCCCTCCCTGGTGGTGAAGTGGGTTAAAGCACAGCACTAAGAAACTAAAGCCACTTCAGCTAAGTTCGATTCCCACCTGCCAGGGAGGTGATCCACATGGCACAGCAGACCTCTCCTGATCCACCCACTGCTCCCCTCAGAAGTGTACTTCATCAGTCAGCCTGTTCTGCTCCCCACTCTGTCGCAGGTGAAGACTCTCAATGCCCCTGCACCTCTGGTTTGTACCCCAGTTCTGTATGAATAAATAAATCTTTAAAAAAAATCAGAGTGAAGTTATACTGGAGAATGAGACCCTAACACAATACATATATATATATATATACATACATACATACATATATATATATGTATATATATATATATATACATATACATATATACACATATACATATATATATACATATATATATACATACATATATATGGAGAGAGAGAGAGAGAGGAAAGAAATTTGGACACAAAGACATACACAGAAGAAGAGCCCATGAAGATGACAGCAGAGATTAAGGTGATGCCCAGAAGCCAGAAGCCAAGGAATGTCAACTGCTTCAGTAAACACCAGAAGCTGGGCGAGAGGATTGGAATGCACAACCCCCTCTCATCCTCCCAAGAAGCTGGCATGGCCAATCCTTTTCTCTCAGACTTTTAACCTTCAATTTGTGACACCTTACTATGGTATCCCACATAAGGTTACAATACAGTAAACTGTATGGTCAAAAATTTCTTGAATTTTCCATGTTAGTCTTAGACAAAGAAATCAACCTTGAAAATGAACTTCAGAAATAAGGAAACCATAGTACATTTTTTCAGTTCAATATGCTTTTTGTAAGTTTATCTCTAAGCACTTTGTCTTCAGTGTCCTTTGAGGGAAGTTGGTGGAGAGGTCAAAGAGCATATCTCCTGGGAATGAGGCTCTGTGATGGAAAATGCATGCACCTGGGCTTGCTTTTTAACAATACCTGTCAGGAGAGGAGGGAAGCAGGACCTGGAAGAGGTAATGAACTGTCCTGTGGTTAAGACAGGACAACGAGTCAGTGAGTCTCCATTAGAGCCTCAGTGCAGCTGTAATTATGGGAATTATAGTTTTACAATTTTCCTGTACTATTTTTTTTTCCAAAAAAAGTAAACTGACCAGAACTCAAGGACTGTTCCCAGATGGGGTGAACATTCCATGCAAAGAACATGCATCCAAGGAGCACAAGAAGAGCATAACATAGTAGCCACAGTGGGTGGAGCCACACATTCACTTCCCGGTATTTTAGGGTGATCACTGCTAAAGTTTCCTCCCATCCTCAGTGGAAAAGAGCAGTCTCATCCCATACAGAAACAATGCAGAGTAGCCAGCTAATTGTCATAATACAAAATTCAGTAATAACATTACTGCATCCTCTAGTGGAAACTTTTCCTTTCTAGGGCTCAGGTTCTTTGGACCAGCAACACCTAGAACCAGAGACATGACACATAAATTATCTACCTGGATCTGTGGGAATAATCTAGGTTAATTCTAAAATCACTTTTCTTTTTGGCCCAGGCATTCTAGTTAATGGCACAAAATCCTACGTCATGATTATTTAGTGTGTATGTTCCATGGAGGCTGGAGCACTCTCCTTGCTATTTCCTTTCCCTGCTGGCACCACAGTAGCTCTTTAAAATGCTATTGTTCTCAGGATCTCAGATTTTATGGCACAACAGTCTCTTTTGGCTTGGCTCGATACCTGCAAGACAAGTCCATAGATAACTTTCTTCCTTGCACCACAGCCATTCTTATCATGAGGCAACTGTGTGAGCACTAGGGTGCCTGATGACCCAGACTTACTTCCATTTTATAAAAGATCGCTATCAGCTGGTCTCGTCTTAGGAGGTGGTGAGTCTGAGAGAACCCTACTCATGACTGGGAGTCCTCATCACTTTCTGTCCTGCCATATTGTTAGCAGGGCTATGGCATGCCAAGAGTTATGTTTCAAAAGGTGTGTGTAACTTCTGAGTGCAAATGATATATTTTAGTTCCAGAAACGAATGAGTCTTTACATTGGTTCTCCTATTGTATCTCATGCAATAATTGAAAAGCACCCTGTCCCACCACAATCTTTCCGTATGCTCTCTGTAGTACCAGAGAATGTGCCGGGCCTGTGGCTCCTGCTGCAGGGTCACCTGCAATACAGCCTGGGTCCCATTCAGCTGGCAGCCTTCCATGTCATCTGTTAAATGGTTGACGCACTTTCCCCAATTTGTAATATACTGCTTTCTGATGGCAAAGAGACCTATGAAACATTATGTTTTCTTCTTGGTGATGAGTGGTATGAGAGGCAATAATCTGTCCTATAGTCTCCAGGGGACACTCCTCCATGTCTCACTGATGCCTAAAATGTTACAGATATGGCCGACCTCTAGATCTTCATAGGGTTTTTCCACACCCCCCCTGGAATTTGTAACTTTCCAATATGTCTAATATATTTACTGTTTTTCCTCATGTGGTTCAATTAGTTTAAAGCCTTTGATAGAGTGGGCCAGTGTGATGTTCTAGTAATGTCCAGACAGCCCATGTCACTTTGGATTAATTTTTGAATTAATTCTGACAGAAGGTGCCTGTGGCAGGAATAAACACAGCCCTGGGGCAGGACATCATAGGCATTCTGTTTTGTCTGTTCCACATGAAGGCAAACTGCCTCTAATTCTCCCTCATGATAGGGCTGAAAATGCATTCACCAGCTCAGTGACTGCAGCCCATGCCTGAAGGCCATATTTTTCTATGCTCACATAAGATATCACAGCTGCAAAAAGGAGCTGCAACTGGAGCAACTACTTAGCTGACTGTACAGCAGCCCACTGTCATTTTTCAGGATACATGTGACTTCTTCAGTAATGAGACCATGGATCCAATGGGGATATATATGATGAAAACCTTTTTTGAAAATTTTAGGTTCTTACAAGTAACACCAATCTGTGCAATTATACCAGGGTGCAATACTAATTTTAAAATTATTATATGATGCTGTGTCCACAGTTCTTGAAATACCTGGATAAAATCTTTTTGCTGGTATGGTTACCCAAGCATTGACTTAAACTTTTCTGGAAGTAAAACTGGGGAATCTTTACATAATTGTTGTGGAATCAAAAGTTCTCTCAATTGATTAGCATGTATCTCTGGACATCAAGTTCAAGTTCTACTTGATTTTGGCAACTACAAGATGCTTTTTGAGTAGCATACTACTTTTATCCAAATACAAATAGTGTGAGAATCATCCCCTCTATCATAAATATAGCTTACTCCTGACTCACATGATTGGGACCGTCAGTACACATATTAATCATTCCACAACGAATCTTTGAGGAAAGATACCTCTTTGACCTATAAGAAATACCTGCTACTTAATAAATCAGAGGCATCATACACAGAAACAAGATATACAATAACAAAAATTCACCATTTAATTTATAATATTAGTCTCCTGTATATTTTTCCCTAAAGTATTTTTCATTTATCATCACTTATTCTCACCTGTCCCAATAAATTCAGAGAATAGGTTCAGAGTCTGGACTATCCCTTTGTATTTCAGACCTTTCCTTTATACTCACATGCCCATTTTAATACTTGTAGCCCATATTTCATTTCTGAATTCCTGATTTATTTACTCCACAGGATGTTATCTCAACTCTTCCTTTTTTCCTCCAAATAAAATAAACCTTTATTATCTACCAACTTCATTAGAAATAGCTTTAAAAACCATTCTCTGTTCTCTATCCTCACTACTCCTATCTTGGGTTAGACCCTCAGCATCTTACTGAGATTATAACAATGTTTTCCTAATTATTAATGCTGCCTAAAGATATATATCCTACTTCATTATTCTGCACATTATTTTATGTGATGTCATTAAATTGCCAACCTAATCAGATCATTATTTTGCTTAAAAACTTCAATGTGTCTCCATTGTTTACAACAAAAGAATAGAGTTTGTGGCATGACAGAGAAGTAGCATCATCATTAGTCTCTGGTTGTTTTTTCAACCCACAGCATCTTGCATGAACTACATATCATTCTCCTCATTTGCACTGCTCATTCCTCTTAAGTCTATAACCTTTTCTAGCAATTTCCATCTCTATTTTATAAAATATGTGAAGCCCTTGTCTAATTTTGAGCTTCAGCTAGTACCTTCATAAAATTCTTGCTTGACTTTCCCAGGATTAGTACAATCACTATAGTTATTATTTATCTAAACAGTGACACTTTGGAGAGTAAAGAGAAGAAAAGAATCCTAAACTCTAATGGATGCTGGAGCAAGAGTAATAAAGCAAGACTTTTCCAGGCTATCTGGAATGCATGATGTCTTACATAAATAAATTTGATTATTCCATTCTTTTATTTTTGCACTTAGCAGTATTCTAGTACTTATTAAATTGCACTGAATTTTTATTTATATATTTCTCTCACCTATTAGAATATGGAGATTAACCTCTATAATTCATTCATCTTTGGCTGTAGGAAAACACAAAAATCTATCAATATATGATATATATATCATGTTCTGTATCAATTTATCAATACATGATATATGATAAAAGTGCTATAACTGAATTACACAAATAAAAGTATCAAGTTTACTAAAACTGACCTGCCAAACCACTTGACTTCCCAACTTTAAATTCTTGTTAATACAGTTTGAAGACAAAAAGTTTCATGTGCTCATCTCAAAATAATTCTGAGAAACAGATTTTAGAGAATTGTGAGCAGCCAGAACCAGGAAGGTGTCGACATGTTTGACAAACAGCATAAAGGGCTAGAAGTGTCCAGAAACCACATATCAACTGGAAGCCAGATGCATATGAATGAAGAGTTGAGAACTCCCTAGGATGATTGCAAGGTTGAAGTAAAATATAAGGTCAAGGAGTCAAAGAGCCAACATGTGATGCCAATGGCAAAGAATCCTGAAACTTGGGTTGATTTAATCATGGCCAGGCTTGCAGGTGGAGTTGGGATGTGGGGCCAATTAGGAGACACCATGTGAAATAAGTAGACTTAATTATTTTCAAATTATTCTGTGCTCACAGGATCATAATTAACAAGGTCTATACATGTACATAAAATGTGCAAATTTTAGTATACTTAGCTCTGTGTGCTTATAAAATAGCATGCTATATACATAAACAACGTATATATATTTTTTTAATTTTATGCACTTATTTCTGTAGCATTTACAGTTTTATAAACATACTCAAACTTAGCTTATTTCTAAGTCTTCTATCAGTGTTTGTATGTTCTTTTTGATGAAATAATATGACAGAGAATATCAGTTATTCAAGGTTTTATTGCTCAAGTTAAATACCCTCCTGCCTGAAAGTGATCTCCAAATTTCAATTAAGTGGTCAAGTTAATAGATATGGTAAATTAAAAAATGTGTCCTAGTCAGTGACACTATCCTTCAAGTTAGGTATATTTGAACTGTTTTCTCATCAATGGCTACTAGAGGGAAAACCAGGCACCATTGTTTCGTTTCCTTTTAAAGACTGCTTATTATTTTTTTCAGTGATTCAATCTTCAGGCAACTTTAAAAACGTCTACCTCAGTCTTTTGCCTCTTTGAAGGCTAATATAACCTTCTTTCCATCATCACCTTTGGTTCGTTGTTGGCGAAGATGCCATGCACTTGAAAAGGTGGGTTCTTCACAAGGATTTTAATTTTGCCAACTGTGTTGTCTGTGGCAAAAATCTGAAGGTAGAATTTGGTGCTTAACAGTTTGCTGTCAGTGCTGATGCAACCACCTCCCTGAGCACCAGGCATTCTCTTGGGGACTGTGTTTATAGGCCTTCCTGGTGCTGCTGCTTTTACAAAAGGAGTCTTGATCTCACCTGTCAAAATCTCTCCCAAAGTCCATTCCATTTCAGGTAACTGTCTTTGGGAAATCAATGTGGAGAGCAAATGCTGGCTAAAGTGTTGCTACCTTATTCACTGAATTAAAAATCTTTCCAACCAAGGAAAAGAGATGGACCCTTTTGGTGCATTTTCCAGTCAGAAAACCATGCATTTGGTAATTCAACAATTATTTTGCTCTCTCTCCCCATCCCAAGCATGTCACATTGAATATGGCCAATCCTACCTGGCTATGTCAGGTATGACTATGATTTGGGCTAAGGTGATGTCAATTTTATTTTAATTTTCCTGTGTTGTCACTTTGGGAAAATATTCTTTAAAATTCTGGAAGCTGGTCCTCCCTGATGGCGCAGTGGGTTAAAGCACAGCACTAAGAAGTTTAAGCCACTTCTGCATCAGTTCGATCCCCGCCTACTCCGGAGGTTACCACATGGCGTGGCAGACCTCTCCTGACCCGCCCGCTGCTCCCCTCAGCAGTGTACTTCGTCCATCTGCCTGTTCTGCTCCCCACTCTGTTTCTGATGAATCCTCTCACCCTCCGCATCTCTGGCCTGTACCCCAGTTCTGTATGAATAAATAAATCTTTAAAAAAAATTCTGGAAGCTTTTTGCTAATAAAACATACTTAAAATCAAAAAGACATCATGAGGTGGCTAAAGCCCTAACTTCAGAGAGAGAATTTGGAAACTGGTGACAGTTGAAAATAGTAGCAACCACAGAGAATAGTCTTGTGAGCTAGCTAGGAGAATTTTCTCTTCCCAGAAGATATATTGCTTTCCCTCTAATCCAGGTTGGTCTATAAAAACCCTCCCCTGTCAGCTGCAGCAGGCATTTTGTAAATGACATTACATGGGAGGCATTTTGTAGAGGGCATTTTGCAGCACACATTAGCAAAATCTATTTCCGTACTTCCGTGAATTTGTGAATTAGCAGATTGCACTAATGACAGTCATAGCAATAGAACTACAGTTAATGAGAAACTCTAAATGAGGCAAAAGAGGCTCTGTACTTTAAGAAACTGCAACCGCAAATACCACGAACTTTCTTTAACACAAGGACATAATCAAACCAACAAGAATGAAGAGAAAGCAAATCAATCAAATCAACAAACACTATTGATCAGCTTGACAAAAAAGAGATGGTGGTTACAAGGAAAAAATATATCTACATACACACATATATTTTAAACATACACTGTAAGTTAGCATTGCATGAATGTGAAGTGCTATGCAGATGTACCTATATGTATATATGCATATATGTACATGTATTCATACACACCTATATGCACACATGTAACATTTGTTGATGTATTAACTCATTATATAGTATCAAATTTACTTCCATGTATTTATTCCCATAACCCTTTTATTGTTTTATGATCTGTTTCTGCTTAGAATTTTGTACTTATGTAATAGATAAAGAACCCTGAATTGAATTTAGGATTCTACCAGACTTTTTGTAACATCTCTGCTTAAAGAATTGAGTGGTTTGCAGTGGCATTTAGAATAAAATCCAACCTTGTTCAGTAGCCTATGGCAAGTGTTCAGCCGGGCTCCTGCATACCCCCTAGCCTCCAGCCAATGTCCTCTCACCTGCTAGACACTCCCACTCTCTTAACTCCTTTGAGGGATCCCAAGAACCAATGCCAACACTTGCTTTAGGGCCCTGCAGTGGCTACCCACTCTAGTAGTTAAGAATTTCTTCTTTCTGCTCTTCTCTTGGTTGGCTCCTCCAAACACTTCATGTCTCCATTTAAATATAACCTCCACAGATTCTCCTTAAATAAACCGATACCATCTTTGTTCTCCTACCAACCCCCACCACTCTTACCTATCATAAGTCCACTCTTTCTTTTATAGCACTTATCAAAATGTGTGTGTGTGTTTTGTTTGTTTGTTTTGTTAGTTCTACTTAGTAGTGTGCTAACTGTCTCTCCCATTATGCTGAACGTTGCATAATGGCAGGAACCACATCTGTCTTGTCACCATGTTACATCCACACGTAGTGTGTGTCTGGTTTGCATTAACTGCTTGTCTTGTTTGGGGCAGAGTCCACGGAGATCTTCTCAAGGCAAACTTTAAGTGCAAATTCTTCATTTGGATGACCCACCCCAGGGCGACAGGACTGAGAGAAAAGAAAGCAAAGGAAGGAAGAAGGAGAATCAAATAGAGCACTATTAAGACTTTCTACTGCCACGTGAGCTTCAGTTTTGCAGGACATACAGCCACTTGCTCATGATGGATGTTTCCAGATGGGCTAAACACAATCACTGTGGCTTAGAGTAATGGACTGGGGAGATGGAGAGGAAGAATTTATATCCTGAATCTTCTCTCAATGATAAAGGTTTTCCAATAGGCTGATAACTACCCAACCAGACTTTCTGACTCCGAACCCAGCAGGCTTGAGAGTCAGGCTGCACTCCTGCCCCAAGATGGTTCGGAGGCTTGACTCACACCAGTGCCTGCAGCACACATCTTTGGACAAAGCATTTTGCCCTCAATGCCTCTGCCTCCTATTTATACATCAGGTAATGCCTCTTTCCAGATATGGATTTATCATTTTAGGATTTAAGATTTTTTTAACCTGTTTATAGGTATTAGGGTGTAATATAAAAATCAAACAAGATGAAAAACACCAAGGCCCTTACACCCATGGATGTTGGTAATGACTTTTAGTACCACCAAAAAGTGTGCAGTCATTTTCAGGCTGTGTATATGCATGTGTGAGAGAGAAATACAAGTAGTTTCCCAGAGGTCATCATTTGGGAGGAGGGAGAGGACAGAAGTGTAGAATGTGTAAAGAATGTGCAGGCATAGAGGTAGGGTGGGTAGAATTGGGGACAGCTTCTGTGTCCTCAGGGCCTCTGGAACAACTTGTATAGCTCAAAAGCTCAAAACAATGTTTGGACATAAGAAAAGCTACCCTCTAACACACAAAAATAAAAAATATATTCATATAGTCACATACACAAGTAAATAAACTACAACTTTCCCCCAAATCTTTGCAGTCACTTCACTTGGCTTCCTGTCCTACTTGTTGGAGAAAATATTACCTATTCCTTCTGATCTCTCAATTTTGTATTCTTATCTTTAATAAAATACAGTTAGTTTACTTGCCTCCTACCCCTTAAAATGTTCAATGGTTAGGAAAAGAATAACAGAGCACTAAAAATAGAAAACACATAACTTCAGATTTTCTTTAAAGTTAAGAAATCATTTCTCTAGAATGTCATTTTCTATTCTATTTATTTGAAATAAAAGCAGTGGAAACCACCAAAAACTTGTCTGAAAGAAATGGCACATACACACAGAGTCAAATAGCTTAGTGTGAAATGGAGTAATGGATAAAAGCTTTCATGGTTGAACAGACTATACTTGAAATTACATACAGACTTCCTGCACAAGTTAGTTTTTCAAACAATCAAAACTTCCCTACGCATTATCATTTTTAGAGTCTGAACACTTTATGCTTGGTCTTATACCAAAGGTAAAGTTTTAGAAGTTGAACAGAATGTCCTTAGTTGCTTTTGAGTTATGCATTGATAATGAAAAAAGAATCACATTCCTACTTCCCCAACAATTAAAGATATCTTTTAGTGTATGGATAATTCAAGACCAGCCAAATTATAAAGCTGAAACTTCCCACGTTTCCATCTCAAAGGAAAGCAGATTCTGGGGATAATTTTAATCCTTTTACTTAAAGATAAAGTTTAAGTGTCAACCAAAGCTCCCAGGACTCATTTACGTGCAAATGTTTTAATTTTCACAACCATGTCCAATATTTTTTTCTATTTTAAAAATATTTAACTGTAAAATCTTTAAAGGTGAGTGGGAGGTGGGGGATGGGAGGGGGTAAGAAATGGATGAAATTGTTCCAGAAGACTTCAGAAATGTTTCAGAGGGAAGCTTAAGACTATAGAGTTGAAACACAGTATATCTCTCACAAGGTTTCCCTCTCTCAGAGGTATTCTTCTCAGAAGTAATCAGCATCCAAAGCAATCTGTATTCCTCTCCACTTATGCTTTTTAAAAATGTTTACCATATATATGTATATGCATCCATAAAAATATATTCCAGTGTTTCGTATATTTTAAACATATATGTAAGTGGCGGCATATTGTACTTATCCTTATGCAATCTGCTTTTTTCACTCAACATTTTGTTTTTGAGAGTTAACCATGTTGATGCAGATAGAAAGTTAAATATTATTTCAGACAGTGCAAACATCCCAGCTCACTGAGGCAATCTTACAAAGTCCACATGGCTTCTTGTGGACAGCCCCTGAAGCTGCTTCACCATCCGGCGCCTGGACCACTGTTCCCTCAGCAGCCAAGGCAAGATTCTAGGCTGGTAAACTGGGATTCATGGATCCAGTTGTCCCTACTGCTGTCGCTCTTGGGGCTAACCAAGCAAGTGGTCTGCCCTTTTGCTCCGCTAAGTCTCTAGCCCTCGAGTCTATTACTGATAGCCCTAATACACCAGCAGGTTGCTGTAGGAGGAAAAAAGTCCCTTCCTCTATTATGAGGCCTGGGTGTGTTTTTGTTTTGTTTTTCAGTCACTGCATAGTTTGAGTGAGCGCCTCTAGTTTGCAGATAGAGATAGCCATCCGACCTCCCACCTCAGCATGGACATCACTTCCTGTCTAAGCCCATCTTCCAATTGTCAAGATGCGCCCTCATTCTCCTGCAGCCCTCTGGCTTGATTTCTGAGTGAGCCTTCTTTCTCTCAAGTACCCTCTGTCTCTTCTTAAAATAAATCTTTTGCAACTTCCCACTCTCATCCTTGCTAAAGAAGTTGTTTTGAATATCTTATTTTTATGATCATCTTTGACTTCCATGTAAATTTTTTTTTTTAAAGATTTATTTATTTATTCATACAGAACTGGGGTACAGGCCAGAGGCTCAGGGGC
>NW_004567107.1:49353134-49407833 GCF_000260355.1 Condylura cristata
GGTCTCCTCCGGGGCAGGCGGGAATCGAACTCATGCGGAAGTGGCTTCAGATTCTCAGTGCTGTGCTTTAACCCGCTGCGCCACCAGGGAGGGCCTCCATGTAAATTTATGGATGCAAGTACATGCTTGAGAAGGTGAAAAAAGGGAGGGAAATGTACCACACAATTTCCATTTATCAGAAAAACGTGATTCAGCTAGAACTCCAAGTACATCAGCACACACTTGAGAGGAGAGGTCTGTCATGCCTAGGACAAGGTGACAAAAACGTGGCCTGCAATGGTTGCATATTTTTAACACAGCTTCCTGTCAAAAAAGTGAGACATCACATCTGGGTAGAAAAGAGAAGCACGGTGTCAATCAATCTGAATTCTTACTGAAAAAGTTCTGAAGATAGCAGATTAAAGAGACTCGGCCATCCCTTTAACAGACTGCTTCATTCCTTGGTTGAATGCGTATTTGTTGACATCTGAGCTCTATTTCAGAGTATATACTCGAGGATGATCTTATATCCATCAGCCACATTTTTCATGCATGTTATCTTTAAACACTATAGAATGCTAGCAATGTGCAGACCTCTAAACTAGGTACTCATTGCATCATTAATTTCAGTCGATTGGAATAATCTATTACTATACAATTTTCCAAGAAGTTTACGTTTTCTGAAAGGAGGAGTTGTACTTTATTCATCTGTAAATGAACATTTGATTCAAATATGTTCTATCACACACTGGGTTGGCTTTGGTGAGTTACTTAAAATCTTAGAAACCTTAGTTATGTGAAGTTAATATAGTGGGTTTTATTGTAGAAATTCAAAGTGAGGATTTAGTTTGATATATGAAGAAAAACAAATTCAGTGCCTTATGAATAATTTCAATTTCCTTTCTGGGTCCAGAGCAACTTAATTAAGGCTTTGAAAGCAAATTGAGGGATAATATTTTTTGAATGAAATTCTATAATCAATGCAAGGTACCTGGTAATAAACACATGGAAAAATATACAAACTGTAGAAAGTGCTTTTTAAAGCTTCATGTCAGCTTCCAGTTAATCTCTTCACGATGGCAACTATGCCTGCTTGTTTCTGAAAGACAGAAGAGGCACTGAGACCCTCAACCTTTGTATTTGCTAATCTGTACATCATAAGTACTTAGCACAGAATTGACTAGAAAGTCTGCATGGGGCAGTTCAAGCCAGCATGGGGCGGAGGCTGACTTTAATTTGGAATCCTAAGTGAGTCCCCTCAGCAGGATGCCTGAGTGCACATCACCTGCCCTTGTCAATCATTTTGCCTTTCCCTCCAATTCTATTACAGATGAGACCCCCCAAAGGAATGCTGGGAAATCATGCCATCCTCAAAAGCTGAGAAAGTTCAACCTAATCTGAAATCCAAATTGGCCTAACAGCTTCTTGTTCAGAAATAATTTTTAGGACTTTGATAATTGATCTCTAAAGATAGCTTTATATGCACAACTAGTTTACCATAGAAGGACCTTATTTTTTAACAAAGAAGGCAATTTACCTTGCAACCAGAAATATTCAGAATAGGAAGAGGTATAAAGCAGCAGAGAAAATGGAGCATGACAATGTGTAGAGTCATGCTCCACATGGCTTGGGCAGTGAGAATAGCTGCTCAGGCTATTTGTTCATGACGTTTTAAGGCCGTGAATATCATGACTTTTCCGCACTGCACATAGCAATAGCAATACCAGGCCAGGGAGGCAAGCAATACTGGGAGCAGAACTGCCCACTACTCAGTGAGCTCCTGGCACGGGACCAAAGGAGGCCATACTGCTTGTTCTCCAACAACCATTTTTCCTTACCTCAGGTCTTTTTTTCTTTACTTGTTCATTTTCCCACATACCACACTTTTACTGAAAACAAAAAGCCACCAATTGTTGAATACTCACAATTGGCCAGGCATTGGACATGTGCTTTAGGTCTATCAATATATTGTACTCAATTATCAACCACGATTAGCCTCATTTTACACATGTGGGAACTGAGAAAAAGAAAGGTTAATGATTTAGCCAGTTACCTAGCAAGTCAGTGGCATAAACATTTTCACACCCCAACCTCTCTATCTCCAGAAATTAAGAGCCTTAATTAGAGACTAATCTTTGCTTTGTCTTTGAACTTTTAAAAACTGGAAATGGCATTCCTTGCCCAAGTCAGAGATTCTGACTCTCTACAGCTTAATTTTTGTGGGAATTTTTAATGTAATGTTGAAACAGGAAAGTCTGCAAGACTCAAGTATCTTGAAATAAAATGTGACCATCTCATTTCACTTACAATGAATATATTTAGTGGCACTGTATCCATATTTGACAGAATATAAGCCTTTAGATCTCCCATCATGCAGAGCAGCATGCTGAGTCAAGGAAGTCTGCTTATGGCCCAGGTCCCATTAGCTGCTTGGCGAAGCATAGACAGGTGCGCTCAACACTAACCACCCAACATGTGCCAGAAGGTCAGTCCTGAGAAATGCTTTTCAGAAAGGATTTCCTAAAGAATACATTTTGTCTCTGGACTAAACCAGACCTCTGGAAAGCTGAACAATATTGAGTTCCTCTATAAATGTTTTTCCTAAATTTAACTTCATGACCTCAGTCTGATTATAAATTCTATCAACAGGGCCAGCATATTGGCAACAGGGCACAACCCCAGGGAGGCCTTCACACTGACAGTGATGTCATTAGTGTCTTCTGAGGTTGGCCAACAGGTGACTGCCTATAGAAGAATTCTGTGAATTTTTTTTTTCATGAGTTTACTAGAAAATTTTATGAGTCTATTGTTTTCTATATTAGCCTATATCTATGCTTGAAGAATTCAAAAACAAAAACTTTAACAGACCTTGATGTCTGCAGCAAAGCACTTTTCTTGACTGACATACATCTACCCATAATAAAACATTTCATTGGAATTTTGTAACTTAAAATTTTGAAATTCCAAAATTTAAGAGAATGATTCCTACCTACCTTTAATAATTGCAGAACTTTATGATTACACTATGACTCCTTTATCCTAATAATGTCATCTTTAAAATGTTGCATGATTACACTTGTAGTGTGCTCATATCCTTTGGGTATAAGATAAAAAGTAATTCATAAATAAAAATTTTAAAGCAAAGCCATATATTCCATTTTCTTTGGGTACAAAAGAAACGGAGGGGAAATATTAGATAATATAGATTATCTAAAGAATATCAAGAGAAACTGAAACACCAAAAGAGCAAAATAAAGTCCACAGATTTAATCTGTTTTGTATTAACTTATAGCCCATTTTTCCAATATATCCAAGTATCAATTCATTATATTAATATACAGTGTACATTTTCATAGTTTTTTGATGTGCACACAATATTCTACTGCAATTTCACTCCAAAATATAATTAATGATAGCATTAATTTTGGACCTTTAAAACATTTCACAGTTTTCACTATTACATATGGTGTTACCATAATGCTTATAGCTAATACTAATAGTTACTTAAAAACACAGCCAATCGTTTCTTAGAATAAATATACAGATTTAATACTCTTTTAACTTAGAGTTATACTTTGATTTTTTTTTTAAAGTTTATTTATTTGTGTATACAGAACTGGGGTACAGACCAGAGGCTTAGGGGAGGCGAGAGGCTTCACCAGAGACAGAGTGGGCAGCAGAACAGGCAGATCGACGAAGTACACTGCTGAGGGGAGCAACGGGCGGGTCAGGAGAGGTCTGCCACACCATGTGGTCACCTCCGGGGCAGGCGGGAATCAAACTCATGCGGAAGCGGCTTTAGATTCTTAGTGCTGTGCTTTAACCGGCTGCGCCACCAGGGAGGGCCGTTATACTTTGATTTTAATGAAGATCAGTTCACCTCATTAGTATCTCTCTCTCTCCTACATCTTAAGTTTACTACTAATTGTACCCTTGACCAGTGTTTCTCAAATTTCCTTTTGCTTGAAGTATCAGTGATCCCAATGCTTCTGAGTTATTTGTTAATCATATAGTTTCTGATGTGGTTACTAATATAAAGTCGTGGATGGATCCATATTTGTAACTAACAGCTATAGCCATAGTCTGTGAATCACAGTATCTCTTCACATTTTTCATATTACATATTTAGTGAGGTTTACAAAAATAAAGTCTGTCGATTGTGATGAAGTCTCATTTTAGGAGCCATGTTGTTTTCTGCAAAAATTCACTACTTAAAACGTTCTTAAAATTGACTCCCTTCCTTGAGGCCTGAATCACCAGCTTCTCCCAAGAGCCATAGTCTTCCCCAAAGCAGCTCCATGCCCCTCCTCAACTGAAGAACCAAACTAACAAAAGTTCAAAGCACACTTCTGATTTGGAAGGCCGGTTGTGTGGTTAAATCACAACACAAAACAGTTTAGCTTTCTTCTGTGGACAAGGAAGTAAGCCCTTGGGGCGGCGTTCTGAAAGTGATTGCTTTCCTGCTAAGCAGGAGTTTGGTTGGTCTAGTTTGTGGAGCAGTTTCTTGGATTTAATCTCTTTCTCATGGTAAATATGAAGCTCCAAGTTTACATCTATTGTACATCTGAATTATGATCCAGGCAGAAATCAACTGAATTTTCCCACAAGAAAAAAAGTACTGACATGGCCCCATTTTTGCCTCTTAGACTCACCCTCACCTATCCCCACTCAAGCGTGTGGCGGGCGGTGGGGGGGAAAGCCCTACTCACTCCCTCACACGAAAGGGGAGCTTCCTCCCAGGATTCTGTCTTGTATATTGTCTCCATATGCCACTGGGAAACCTCTTCTTGAAGTCAAGTGATAAAGTTGCACTTCTGTTTCCAATGGCACACATCCAGCCCGAGTGAGACTGGCAGCTTTGTGCAAGCTCTTTTCCACTGGGTCGCTGAGTACAGTAGTGCAGCTGGAAAGCGTTTTCTCACTGTTGTGCCCCAAGACTGCGGTTAGTCTCAAATTCCTGTGAATGTGACTAAAAAATGTTTGCGTTTTAGCCACAATCACTAACAAATTATGCTCAGCTATTCAACGCACAGATCCAAAGAGAGCCTGACCCCATTATCAAAACTCCAACCCAGATGGCGAGGAGTCCCAGCCTAATGAGGGTCTCTCAATCATTTCAAACAAATTTCTTGTCAATCATGCCACATGGCATATGGGGTCTCCTTTCAAAGGCAGCAAGTTTGAGGATTCAGAGGCCTTCCAGAGAAAAGCAATGCCTTCCTCCTAAAATTACTCATTTCTAAAGTTTTAAAAACATTTCCTTTTTTGCTCCTCCTTTTCCTCCCTACCCCCAAGAATAAAAGATTCTAGCCTATCTGTGCTGGATGACAGTATCAGCCTCAAATCTCGAAACAGAACAGCCAGAAAGTCTGAACTACATTCTTGGCTCTCTACTCAGGGTGGGAAATGAACTCATAGGAGAAGAAGAATTGCAAAATGTCTTATCAAATGGGCTGTGCTTCTGAGTTCAAAATAAATTTTCCAGAAATTCTAGTTCCAGCATCCAAGTCTCACTTCAGTTGCAATAAAGAGTTAAAAAGAGAACCACACCATCATCTGGGATTAGAGCAAGGATAAAAAAAAAAAAATACTGGCATTTCTGCCTTTCTAGATGAAAACTCTGCTCTCTACCCAAAAGGGTTTGGCCACATAGATCTGTCTGGACTCCACGTTTCTTCCTACCAGAGTTGGCTACTTCTTAATTTGCAGTGAGTCAAAGCTCCCCTCTCTTCCTTAGCATTCTCTTATTTCTCCATATACTATGCATGCTGCTTTGACAATTAAGTATTACCCCTGCTCGTCTCTCTGGCATCCCTGGCAGACCCTGTGCTCAGTGGTGGATTCCTCCCCCAGAGAGGAAGCCGCAGCTGTGTGTCCTATGAAGGACTGTGCTGTTTGCTGTATGTGAAGCAGGAGAAAACCAGACTAAAATGCAGTCCTATTTTGCCCAAATGGGTGATTTGCAAAGAAGGGACTGAAATGGAGTAACAGGACATGTTATGAGCAGAGCACTGAGGGAAACCCGGCCACCATATCTGGGAGTTCGGAAAATTGGTGTTTCTGTTACTGCTGGTAGGGAAGAGGGTTTTAGACTGAAACAAAAGTATGATGGTGTGAGGACTGAACTCCATTTTCTGTGCAAGTCTGAGTAAAGAGAAAGATAAACAGAACCTTTCACCGATAGGCATATTTTAGAGTTCAAGTGTGACATGACGGGTCCAAAATAGATTCCACATGATTGGAGCAGATCCAGAATCCCAGTCCCTGAATAGCAATCAGTGTTGGAAGCTAAGAGTCGGCATCCACTATCATCACATAAAACATGGAAGAAACAGCAAATCCTACACAGCTGTTAGTGACTGAGGACAATCCATACGTGGAGCTTTATGCTATGGGCACATTTTCTAAAATTACTCAGCTTAGTTTAAATTGAGGGTCTCTCTAACTTTTTACATGTCTTTAATGCATACCCAGAACCTTGCAACAGTTTTCTTTTCATGAATTTTTCCTTTCAAAGAAGGAGAGTTATGTTCTTTGCAATACTCAACTCAGGCAGAACTAATGACCCAAGGGTTTCATGCTGGTTTATTTTCATGGAAAGCTCCTCATAATTTGAAACAACCACATAGCATCACAAACATCTCAGAAGGTACAAGCCAAAAAGTTCAGGCCCTACGACTTCATCACAAGGGATGCTGCTATGGGGTAGTGGTTTCACCTACTGAACCAGGATAGGCTTCCTCCTGGGGTGTAACCTACCCACTTGGAGAATCTGCAGAGACACAATAGGAGGGAAGAGGACAAGCCGAAGGGAAAGGCAAGGAAAAAGAAAAAGAATGGGGTGCACTGAAATAAAAGAGAATAGAAGGCTATGCGAGAAATGGAGTCCAGGGGAGCCAGATACTCCCCCTTCTGTTTATAGACAACTATTTTCCTTTAAAACAGTTACTGGAATGTCTTTTTGCCTAGCTCTTTCCCATCTGACAATGTTAGCACAGTGCAGTGAACTTAAAAACTTGTGTAATCCGAGAGGGTCAGCTGTAGGTCACTCTCCAGCCCCAAACCTAACTTAAAGGACTCCTATTTTAAATGCATGTTTGTGAGAAACAGTCTATCCAGGAATGTTCCCTTCTGCCATTTTGGGAACCATTCTACTGGGAGAGTAAGTGCAGTGTCAGAAGATGGGAAATCAAGCACATAGGGAGGAGTAGCTGGTGCAGCATGCTGTAACTACTCTGCAACTGGCCAAGAAAGCAGAATTCTGCCTCAAACCAAATGGCAGAGATGACACAGTCACTTTCCCTTTTTGATAGGTCTTTCATTATTTAGACATGCATTCCTCAGATGTATTTGAAGTTCTCTGACTCTTACTTTGGCATACCGTGGACTATATTTCTAGATAATTCTCTCTGGTTATATTAACAGGAATTATACTTCACTAACTGAGGAATATATGAGCAAGGTCAGGATTCAGGTTGTCACTCCAATGTACTGGGAAAGGTGATAAACCATCTTTTGTATCACAGTTTGACTACTGCAATTCTTAACACAAAAGGCAGTACTTTCACAATATTTTGGTCACCTTAGTCTCTATGCTTCGTAGATATGCTAGTGTATTTGTATATTTATATTTGTTTACATACAGAAATCTGTGATGGTCTGCTAGATTTTAATCACAAAGTTTCCAAAGAGTTAAGTTTTAGTTAATGTATTGCAAAGCACTGATTTCTGATTTTCACAAATAGGGTGAAACTACATAATCATAAAATTTACTCCTTAACATAGTCCTAAAGGAACATATGGTTTGGTCCCAGGCCTTGTGAAAAACTGGTATTACTATTTGCTAAGGCTCCTGAATATAACAAAGAACAAGCTGCCTTACCCAATCTTAGCCAGCTACTAAAATGTGTCCTAGGGGTTAATATTCTTGTCTTCTGTCCTACATAATTCTTTGTGCAGAATGAAAATCCAACCAGTCTTAAATCCATAGAGATAAAAAGTAGATTAGTGGTTTCCTGGGTCTGGGGGTAGGGAGAATGGGGAGTGACAACTTAATTGGTATGTGGCTTCCTTTTGGGGTGATTAAAATGTTCTGGAACTAGATGGTGATTGCTGTATATTATTTTGAATTTACTAAATGCTACTCATTCTAGTCCTTTAAAATGGCTAAAATGGTGCATATCTGGGTATATGACTTCAAAAAAATTCAAGAATCACATTTGACTGGAAGACATCAACAAGATATTATAAACTGTTCACTTTTCCATTCTTCTACTTCCTGCCAAGTTCTTTGAGGTAGACAATTTAGTCTTCTAGTACCAAGCACCATGTCTCATAATTCAATTGAACCCACCCCAAAATCTCAAACAGGCTTTAAATCATCTCAACAGCAAAAGTTCTTTATCAGTTAAGTTTAAAACATTACGTCAATCTTTTATCTGTCCTGCCTAATCTATGACTCAGTCATATTAGACTGTCTGAGATCTAAGTGGAGTTAGTTATCTCTCCTGTAGGGCAAAGACATTTTAGCCGGTGGGGTGCCCTAGTGACAATGAACATAATCCTGCCCTTATAGTAGATTTCCATTAAATATTTGTGTAGGTGGTGGGGGATGAATCCCTTGGCCCAGTAGCTAAGAAGGGGTGTTTGCACACAAAGAGAGAATGCTCAATCTGTCAGTAGGTCCAGAAAAGCATTATGTTGAAGAGCCTAGCCCCGTTAATTCATCATGCTCAAGGACAGACCCCAGGCACCACACAAACCTCAAGTCAGTTTAACACTAACTCTTAGCTAGAGAAATGGGGTGGTCAGAGTGCAGCCCTATACATTACCATACTCTCAGGAGGGCAAGAAATGTGTCTGTTTTTTAATATGCATCTGTTGCTCATGAAAATTTTGATTCTAAATGGAAAGTTATTACTCAAAAAGAAAACACTAACTTTAATAGAAAACAAAGTTTCATGCCAACCTCAGACATCCAGTTTCACAAATATGAGAATATATTCATGAAGAATAAAAGCAAATTTATATTAGTAACAAAATGTAAACATTGTATACAAAATATAATTGTGTTATTTTTCTACCGTTTTCTTCAATTTTCAAGCTTTTAAGAGTTCATGATTATTTTAAACTCAACTCTAAAACATAAAAGAAATAAAATTTATGACACAAAATTACTTTAGGGCACAATAAAACCTAGATGTGAGAGAACTACTAAATGTGTGAGAATAATTTACCTGTTTAATTCTCTTAGAAGATGCTACCACTCACTTGATCTACGTATTCAGTGACGCCAGTAGATGTTTTCAAACCAAATTTCCAGAAAAAGCATATGCTTCAAAAATTTATTACAAATGTTACTGATACAAAGGCTGGGGGAAAAATAATTTGCATATCACAATAATGCTATTTATTACAAATTTCACAGGGCTAAGTTTCTCAGGAAAAAAAATTAATTTTGTCAGCTTCTTATACATATAGCTAGCCTTTGCTTGCAACTGACAAAAGGGTACAAGACTAACATGAATTTTGACTTGTATTTTCATGTAAATATATATTAATTAGACAAAACATGAAACAATGAATATTCATGTTAATTTTTTTCATTTTTCCAATGACAAATTCCCTTTCTGAATTAAATGATAGATTTTGAATACTGGAGGAAGGCTTCCTAAAATATTCTGTGTTATTACTGTACAGGATGCAATAACTCTAATTGATAAATGCAATAGATATAAATAATCTCAACAGCATAAAAAATAACAAGCTGTTACAAAATGTTAGGCAGTGATAACTTGAGAGCATTATTTTGTTTTTTGGTACATTTCTTAACTTGCAAGTGTATACAATTTAATTTCTAATAGCTATCATTAGCAATTGGTGAATAAAACTTCTGTGTAGGTAGATAACTTAAGAATTAAAAAAATCTGTTGGAGAGCTTTGCTGAGCTGGCTGTCACAAACCACTGGGTGTTCAAAAGCAAAATGTTTAGGATGGTAAAAGAACAGCACATAATTTAAATTTCTTCCGGATAGTCCCTAACTAGAAACTATCATGTTTGAATAATTGGCTTTCCTCTTCCTATAAACATAATGTTACAACACATTCATAGTGGTTTTGATAGGGAGGGGTAAGTCATTATAGTAAGAACAAAATCTTGAGTTGTTGAAAGCTGCATAACTTTTCAAACATCAATGTAGCAAAAAGTCATTAGCAGTCATCCAGAGTACTCTGTATTATGAGATAGCAACAATTAAATCCATTTTGCTACCATATAATGCCATAAGATTAAACAAAAAAGGATTTCTATATTTTTAATTCACTTTCTTACATGCACTTAAACTGTGTCTACCTCATTAGCACAAATCCTGAATTGGGCAAGAGTTGGGAGATGCTCATATGGAAGAATTTATACAAAAGTATTCTAAAATATCCATAGAAATCTGAATCAAGGAAGTGGAAATATATTACTATTGTATTTTGCATGGTCTACTTAGAGTCAGAATTGCAATCCAAGGTTTCTAGATTGTAGTGTTTTTCTTCTATCTCATTGCTTATAATAACTGTGTCATCTTCACCCCTGAGGTTGCAAAGTAAGGAAGCTGTGGTTAAAAGACACTAGAAACAAATGTTTCAAAACTGCCAGCAAGCTGATAGTAAGGATGAGTCCTTTAGTAGAATCATAGGAACTTCATTGGTCTACAGAGTCATTTTTCTCAAAAGTATTGTTATGACTAAATTCAAAGGAAAATATAGACAGTAAACAGTATATTTTTTAAGAGAAATTCACTGATGTTCTCAGTGATGATTCTTACAGTTGCTTCATGACTGAAAAAAAGTACATCTTCTTTCCAAATACATGTTACAGTCGAGTCATATAGAGCTTGGGGCAGGTTGACAAAACCAAAATGGAAGAAAGGACTTTGGTACAGGTAACCTGTATGTATAGTGGTCCTAGGGATGGGGATAAGGGCATGGAGTCAATGAGAAGAAAGAAAGCCCTATAACAGGTGTGTCATTGGTCTGGCAACACAAAGGACAACTGACACTCAGTCTACTGGGAATACTCCAAAGAACTGCACAGAATGCACTTCAGATTTATCCACCAGAGGCAATGGTGCTGGGGATTTGTCCTTTGCTCCATTCTCCATCAGTTGAGGGAACACTCACTTCACCTCTAGGCTGTGCCACATTTACCCAAGTGACACTAACATCTAGCATCTAGCAGGGTATACATGTGACATCAAGATCACTGTTCACAGGAAAGCTCCCAGAAATTGCAACTTAACTACTTAACACTCAACCAGAGTAACAAGTTGGCAGAAAACCTGAGAAAGAGAAATAGAGAGGTCAGCAGCAGCATGAGAGGAAACACTATCAGTGGACATAAACATTTGTACTTCAGCTCCATGAGAAATCTGAGTGGAGCTGAGGTAATTTAGCACCAGGCAAAAAACCCACCTACGATGAAGCCCTAACTCTTTCACATTCATTTCACTAAGCCCAACTACATCAGGAACAATGTTACTTGGGATGTGGACATTAGAACTTCCCTCCCTCTCTCTCTCTCTCTCTCTCTCTCTCTCTCTTTTTTCCCACTGACAGTCTAGTCATGTCTGGTCTTACATATAAGGGCAGTAACACAAGTCTGTGCCCTTACCCTGTCCAGTCTGTTGTCCAGAAAGGATCACGAGGACCTTGTCCACTGGACTAGTGAGGCTCTTCCTTTGTTTGTTAGAGAGTCAAAGGTATGGGAACCAGCAGTTTACCATCTGTGCATTCATGTAGTAATTATTCTCTCTGCTAGTTATGATGTTAAGAATTAGAAGTCATGGGCCCTCCCTGGGGGCGCAGCGGGTTAAAGCGCAGCACTAAGAACCTATTGCCACTTCCGCATGAGTTCAATTCCCGCCTGCCCTGGAGGTGACCACATGGCGTGGCAGACCTCTGCTGACCCGCCCGCTGCTCCCCTCAGCAGTGTACTTCGTAGATCTGCCTGTTCTGTTCCCCACTCTGTCTCTGGTGAAGCCTCTCACCATCCCGAGCCTCTGGCCTGTACCCCAGGTCTGTATGTACAAATAAATAAATCTTTAAAAAAAGAAAAAGAATTAGAAGTCAGAACAAATGAGTAGCATATCCTGCTATAGGAGGAAAGGGACAATGAACACAAACTGAGTGCCTACAAAGTACAACATACAGGTCTTAAAGTTTTGTAGGTACATTTTCTCCTATGACAGTGTAACAAGTAGATGAGCTGACTCCTATTTCATAGCTGAGAAAACAGAGACTGGGAGATAATAATCACAAGGTAATAGTAAAGATGTTACTCTGGTTGATTGGTTCAAAAATAAGCCGTGTTTTGTGTACAATACTATTCTATTTCATGGATTGCATAACTTGAACAAAATTTTGAGAATAACAGTGGTTTTTGATAACTTCTCAACCATTTAGAAACATGGCAAATATATGAATTTCCAAAATGAAAGTTAAAACTCCATGTTATTCTAAATCCTATATTATAGATCATATATCAAAACAAAATAACACAGAATAGTTAAGGAGGTGGGTTTTACAAATACTAGTGAAGCAGAAAAATTAGAATGAAATAAACATTAATTTATTGACATCACAGACCATAATGACAATATGCCCACCATAAATAGACCCTTGCAATTAGAGAAAAACTGTAATAAAATACATTTTATAAAATCACTATGACATAAAAACAAGGAGAATTGTCATGCAGAAATTTTAAACAATTTTTAAATTTTATGATTAACCAAATAGATGCAAACAATGTAACTGAAGAGAAACTGGACAATGTAAGTAACCAGATTTAAGTAAATATATTTAATATAAAATACTACAAGCTTACATTGTACATTTTCAAGCAATTATTTTTGAAGGTCAAAGTTACAGATCACAAACTAAGCCTCAATAAACATCAAAAGGAATAGATACTAAAACCACATCTTCTAATTATATCTAATTAGGTTTTGACAAATCTAAATGAATAAACAAATCTAAATGTATGACCATCAAGAAATTCAAAACTCTGATATCACTGTCTCCCACATTCCCTTCCTCACTCTCCCCTACCCCACACACACATCCTTTTTTCCCTTACTGCATCTCTAGATACACACACAGAATTCCAACTACTGCATCATCATAAAATATTTCTAAATACCACTGGTAGAATGTTAAAATTTCAGATAAGAAAAATACTTTAAAAATAAGATAGTATTAATCAAAACAACTGGAAACAGCAAAAATGTTTTCACGGGTCAATTCAGAGTTATATTTTTCCATGTTTTAAAAACAAAATAACCAAAATTAAATTAAGCACTCAATCAAAGTTGCAAAAATATACCAAAAATAAACCTTAGAAAATATCAAAAGTAAAAACACATTAGAAAACAAAATGTAGATCAGATGGTTTTTAAAGTAATAAAATTTTTAAAAATCACTAAATAGTAAATCTCAACAAAATTTGTATGAAAAATACAGATTCAGAGATATATAAAAATATTGAAAAATATAATGACATAACCAATTAGTTGGTAAATACAGTTTATTTAACCAAGTACAAATAGGTAAATTGTGAATAGAAAAATTACCAATAAGGAAATGAAATTAATATAATGTCTGCCATGGAAGTTGGATTTGGTCTATTTTATAGGCTGCCTAGATCAGGATTTGTTAGACTGCTTCTGCCAATGACTAAGTGGTAAACATTTTAAGTTTTGTGGGCTGCTTGTGGTCTCCATTACATATGCTATTGAAATATGCAAGCCATCAAAACACGTGAGTGTGACTGGTATTTACAAAATCAAACATTAGGTCAAATTTGCCTATGTGCCATAGTTTGCTGGATATGCTATAGAAAATATTTGTAAAGCAGATTTAAACTTATTATTTTTAAAAGCCATCTTATTTATTGATGCATAGAAGAATTGGAGTGTAGAACAGAGGTGCAGGAAGTGAGAGGATTCACCAGAGACAAAGCAGAGAGCAGAACAGTAGCATCTATACTGAAATACTCTGCTAAGGGGAGTAGCAGTGGAAGAGACAGGAGAGATCCGCTGGCTATATGTGGGGCAGCTTCCTGGCCTGGGATAGAACTCAGGCCACAGAATTTATAGCACTAACACTTAATCCCTATACCAGCAGGGAGGCCCCATATTTAAAGATATAATCTGAAATTAGTCATTACATTATATTGAGAAAGACAGGAAATTGAACAAAATTCTTTCAGAATTAGAACTTATCTGACTCAGAAAGGAAGTCCCTAATGAAGTTTCAACATACATTTCCATTGCCAAATTTTCATCTTTCACATTAATATATGAGAACAAAAATGCCAACAAGAATTCCCATCAGGGTTGTTCACTCAACTGCAACCATAGCTTGAGTAAGAATACAAGCATTTACTAAAAGTCAACAAAGCATTCTGCAATATTAAATTGGCTCTGTGTGAACTGTAGGAAATAATTTTGAAAACCACTGTTTTAGACAACAACAAAAAATGAGATACAGTTACTAGTAAAAGATCACTAGTTGTCGATGCCTATATTGTCTATATGTAAATTCAAGAGTCAGGTGATATCACCAACATGGCCACGAAGTGTTGCTGGATTAAGTTCTCTCTTGCACATAGAAAATAAGGGAGAAGCTACAGCAAACTGCAATCAAGACTCAGATGTTTTGAACAGGATTGGCAACCCAGGGGAAGAAGGAGGAAGGTGAAAGCAACAGAAAAGAGTGGGAGATGTTGAATGGGACCCAGTCCCCCACCCCATCTACAAACCGGGAATACCTCCACCAAGGAAAGAAAAGGAGGGAGAAAAAAAAAAACAAAAACCTGAAAGCAACTGGGAAACCACCTGAAAGCAACTGGGAAAAGCTGAAGCATCTGAAAACCCCAGAGGGAGAAACATGGGTCAGCAGGTCAATTTTTGTGGAGGGGAGCAGAGCTACTACAGATCCATGGGGGTGAGACCTGTGGGAAAGATAAGACTCGGCCTTCTTTCCACTGCTGGAGGAAGGACAGGGACCTGGCCACAGCAAGTAGGAATACCCAGTCTCCTGAAACAACTGGTGGCAGGGTGGCAGAGCTCCCACTCCTGAGTGGCAAGTCAACAGAAGGATGAACAAGAACAGATCAAAACAAGGAATAAAGCACAAAAAGACAAACAAAATGGCAAATACATGTGCCAATGTATCAACGTGAACTTTAAATGTAAATGGTTTAAACTCATCAATAAAAAGACACAGAGTTGCAGAGTTACAAAACAGAATCCAACCTTCTGCTGTCTCCAGGAAACACACCTAACCTCAACGGATAAAAATTGGTTGAAAGTAAAAGGATGGTAAATGATCCTACAAGAAAATGGACCAAGAAAGAAGTCAGGAACAGCTATTCTTAATATCAGATAAAATACACTTCAAACTAAAAAAGGTTAAAAGAGACACTAAAGCTCTAAGCAAGGATCTATACCTCATGTGTCTTACAGACATCTATAGAACACTGTACCCCAAAAAATATCTGTACACATTTTTCTCAAATCTACCTGGATCATTCTCAAGGACTGACCACATACTGGGACACAACACAAATATCAATAGACACATGAAGATCAAAATCATACCAACTATCTTCTCTGACCATGAAGGAATCAAGCTATAAATAAACCATGTGAAGAAGGCAAGAAACCCACCTACCTCATGGAGATTGAAACCCACACTACTGGAGGACCACTGGATCAATGAGGAGATCAAGGAAAAATTAAGAAATACTTTTAGAAGAATGACAACAAGGAAGCAATCTTCAAAACTTATGGGACACATTAAAAACATTTAGAAGAGGAAAATATATAGCAATATAGGCTCACATAAAGAAATAAGAAACAACTCAAAGAAATAACCTAATCTCCCAACTTAAAGAACTGGAAAAAGAACAACAAAATAACCCAACACCAGTAGAAAACAGAAAAAAATAAAAGCCAAAGCATAAATAAATGAAACAGAAGTTAGGAAAACAATGCAAAAAAATCAATGAAATCAAAAGTTGGTTCTTTGAAAAAGTAAACAATATAGACAAACCCCTAGCAATGTTCACAAATTAAAAAACAAGAGAAAGCACAAATAAACAGGATCATAAATTAAAAGGAGAAATCAGAAACGATACAGCAGAAATCAAAAGAATAATCAGAGAATACTATGAACAGCTCTATGCAAACAAGATCAACAATCTAGAAGAGATGGACAAATGCCAACAGCTCTACAACCACCCAAAGCTAGATAAAGAAGAAATAGAACTAAACAGGTCAATTACAAGCAGTGAAATTGAAGCAATAATTAAAACCCTCCCCAAGATGGATTTACAAATGAATTTTACCAAATGTTCAGAAATGAGCTAATGCCTATTTTACAAACTCATTCAAAAAAAAAATTGAGAAAGGGAAACTACCAAACACTGTCTACAAAGCCAACATCATACTAACACCAAAACCTAACAAAGACAACACAAAAATAATAAAACATTAGACCAATCTCCCTAATGAACACCAATGCAAAAATCCTCAACAAGATCTTAGCCAACAGAATCCGATAATGCATTAAAAGAGTAATAGACCATGGCCAAGTGGGTTTTATTCCAGAGGCACAAGGATGGTTCAACATCCCAAAATCAATGAATATTAATCCACCACATCAATTGACAGAAAAAAAAAATCATCTCAATGGATTCAGATAAGGCATTGGACAAAGTTCAACGTCCATTTTTGTTTAAGGCCCTCAAAATCTTCAAACAGAAAAAACATACTCAATATGATAAAAGCCATATATGACAAAGGCACAGCCAATATTATCCTCAGTGGAAAAAGCTAAAAGCCTTTGCTTTAAGATCAGGAATAAGACAAGGATGTGCATTATTACCACTGCTCTTCAACGTAGCCAGAGCAATAAGACAGGAAAAAGACATACAAGGAATTCAAATATGGAAAGAAGAAATAAAACTATACTTGCAGGCAATATGATAATTTACTTGGAAAACCCTAAAAACTCCATTAGAAAATCTAATCAAAACAATTAACAAGTTTAATAAGGTAGCAGGATATAAAATAAGCACACAAAAGCCAGAGGCCTTCGTAGACACAACCAATCAGAAAAAGTGAAAAAAAAAATCCCCTTTATAATCGAAACAAACAACAACAACAACAAATCAAATACTTTGGAATAAACCTAAAAAAGAAGTAAAGAACCTATATAAAGAAAGTTATAAAATGCTATTAAAAGAAATACAAGAAGACACAAAGAAATGGAAAGACATCCCCTGCTCATGGATTGGAAAATCAGTAAATATCAGTAAAATGTCCATTCTACTAAAAGTGATACAAAGACTTCACGCTATTCCAATAAAAATCTCAATGACATTCTTCAAATAAATAGAAAAAATATGATATTTATATGAAGCCACAAAAAGCCTCAAATAGCCAAAACTCTCCTGACTAAAACAAAAGATAATGGAAGCATCACACTCATAGACTCCACTATACTACAAAGCCATAATAATCAAAACTACATGCAGACTAGTGGATTTTATTGGAAAACCCAGATGTAAACCCACAGGATTATGGATAGCTTATAGTCAACAAAGAAGCAAAGAATATGCAATGAAATAAAGAAAGTTTGTTCAACAAATGGTGCTGGGAAAACTGGGCTGCCACATGCAAAAAAAAAAAAAAAACTATCTTGCACCATGTACAAAAACTACCTTGAAGTGGATTAAAGAACTAGACATAAGACTTGAAATCATAAAGTATCTAGAAGAAATGGTGGGCAAAACACTACATGGCATACACCTCAGTAACATCTTTAAAGATACATCACCCACAGCAAGGATAGTGAAGGAATGGATAAACAACTGATACTACATCAAGTTACAGAGCTTCTGGACAACAAAATAGACATTACACAAAACAGACATTACACAAAACAAAGAGATACCCTACTGACTGGGAGAAAATTTTCTCACACAATACCAGTGATAAATGACTGACTACAAACATATACAAAGAGCTGATGAAATGCAACAAAAATAAAGTGAATAACCCCATCAAAAAATGGGCAGAAGAGCTAAAAAGACACTTCTCCAAAGATGAAAAGCAGATGGCCAACAGGCATATGAAAAAATGTTCCACATCACTTGTAATAAAGGAAATTCAAATTAAAATCATAATGAGATAATATCTCACACCAGTAAGAATGGCACATATTAAAATAACTAACAACAACAAATGTTGGCGAGGATCTGGAGAGAAAGGAACGCTCCTACACTGTAGGTGGGGATGCAAACTAGCACAACCAGTATGGAAAGCTGTTTGGAGTTTTCTCAAACTGCTAAAAATGGAGCTTCCATATGACCCAGCAATCCCATTCTTTGGTTTCTACCCAAAGAACACAAGCACATTGACTCAAAATTTCTACCCAAAGGACTCAAAGACATTGACCCATGCTTATCCCTATTTATAATAGGGAAGATGTGGAATCAACCCACATGCCCAAAAATAGATGACTACATTAAACAATGTTTCGGTACATATACAAAAGGGAATATTACTCAGCCATCAAAAAGATAAATACATGTCTTTTGCAGCAACATGGAAGGAGCTGGGAGGGATCATGCTTAATGAAATAAGCTAGAAAGAAAGAAAAATACCAGAAGGTTTCACTTATAGCAGGAGTGTAAAAGATCAGGGGGAAACAAGGAATTGGAATAAAGAAAAATGAAAAACAATGAACAACTATAAACCAGGGACATTTTACAGGGGTGGAGAGAGGAATAGGATCAAAACTGGGATGGGGTGGGAAGAGTGCATGGAACCATGATGATGGCACAAGGGTGAATTGGTGGGAAGTCCATGGGGATTAAAACTGAGATGAAAAAATGCACAAAATGAAAAATGGTGTATAAACAACAATAACCTAAAAAATTCAAGAGTCTACTGAAAATTGCAAAAACTAGGAAGAACACTCTAGTGGTTAAATTCAAAGTTAATAATAACAAATCATAACTGTCATTTAAATGGATTCCCTCTATTTAATATTTTAGAGACAATTTTTCCAGTTTCTTGACCTTAATTTGTCAATGGAATTTTGGCAGCAATATGACAGTGATTTTTAAAACTCTTTAAAATGAGAGGAGAGCAAAAATTTAAGAGCAACTATGAAGATGGAGAAGTGTATAAAATTGCCCTATTATATTTCAAAAATACTGAAAAAAAATTAATTTTGTCTTCCTTCATTGAGGTAAATCAATTTACAGCACTACATGACTTAGGGGAACATGTTTACATATAGACGCATGTTACCACCCCACCAGCCAGACATGCAAAGTCCTTTACCAAAGACCACTGGGCCTCTTTTCACCTTTATTCCCATTACCCCCTTTGCTCTTCCTGTAACTGCTTAGATTCTGCAGTCATTTCTCTAGGGTTTATTTTAGTTTTGTCAGTTCCTTTTTTTTTTTTTCTAGTGTTGTTGTTTCTTTTATATAATTTCCACAGGAGTAAGAACATCCTATGTTGTCTTTCTGCTTTTAGCTTCTTTCACTAAGCATAACTGTCCTCCAGTTCTAGCCATAGTGTTGAAAATGGCAAGGTGTCATCTTCTTCTGATAACTGAGCAGCTTTCCATTTGTATATATACCACATCTTCTAATCCACTGCTCTATGGATGGACATTTAGGTTGTTTATATAACTTGGCTATTGTAAATAGTGCCCAATGAACATAGGAGGGCATATATCCCTTCAAATTAGAGATTTTGTATTCTTTGTGTAGACATCTAGGAGAGGAATTGTTGGATCATATGATAGATCTATTTTTAATATTTTAAGGAAACTCCATACTGTTTTCACAGTCTACATTCCCACCAACAGTGTACAAGGTTTCCTCTTTCTCCATTTCCTCACCAACATTTGTTGTTTCTGGCTTATTCTTCATACTGGCCATTTTCACAGGTAAGTGGTATCTCATGGTGGTTTTGACTTGAACTTCTCTAATACATGATGTTAAACACTTTTTGTGTGCCTGTTGGCCATATAGTGTATCTTCTTTGGAGAAGTGTCTATTTTGCTCTTCTACCCCCTCCCCCTTTTTTTGAGGTTTTTGTTTAAATTTTGGTAGTTCTTTGTAGACTCTGTAACATGAGTCCCTTGTCAGATATGTAGTATAGAAATGTCTTCCCATTCAGTAGGGTGCCTTTTTAGAAATGATAATTTTTTTCCCTGTATAGAAGCTTTGTAGTTTGATGTTGTCACACTTGTTTTTATATGTTTGCTTTTGCTTTCCTTGTTGCTGAAGTAAAATCCCTTTAAACATCCCTGAAACCAATGTCATGTAGTGTTATGCCTGTTTTCCTATTATTTTGTATTTTTTGGTCTTACCACCAAGTCTTTAATCCATCTTGAATTAATATTTGTGTATGGTGTGATAGAATGGCCTGGTTTCATTTTTTTCTGCATGTGACTGTCCCGTTTATCCAGAACCATTTGTTGAAGAGATTTTCCTGTATGTATTGTTTACTGTTGGATTCCTTGTCACAAACTGTCCATATATGTGTGGGTTTATTTCTCTGCGCTCAATTCTCTTTTATTAGACTATGCGTCCTTTTATTCCAATGATATATTGCTTTACTTATCATACCCTTGTAGTACAGCATGAAGCCTGGGAGCATGATACCTCCATTCCTTTCTTTTCTTTTTTTTTTTTTTTTAAGATTGCTTTGGCTATTTAGGGTTGGTGGTGGGTGATCCCACATAAATTTCAATAATGCTGCTCTATTACTTTGAAAAATTCCACTGAAACTTTGGTAAGGATTGTGCTGAGCCTATGAATTGCTTTGGGTAAGATGGCCATTTTATACAATATTAATCCTTCCAACTTCAACTAGCAAAAACATTATGGAACAATGAATATGAAGTTTAAAGGTGAATTACAACATAAAGTTATCACTCTTTGCTTTGATTAGTAATTTTGAGTTTTTATAGTGAAAGCAATACCTCTTTGAAGCAAAAGGAAACTAATGAATTATAGAAAGTGGGAAACATGACCACCACATACCTCATCTTCCCACCATACATGGCTGCTACTGACACATATACCATCCCCCAGAAGACAGTCATTGGCAAACACTGAAAGTCAGATGATTTATGCACTTTACATACATACAAAACATTTGTATATCTATTCTATATATTTCTTTATATGTATGTATATAAATCATAGTATATTATTCTGTCATTTATTATTTCAAATTAATAGTAAAGAGTGGACACTGCTATACTGATAAAAACATTTATCTCAATCCTTTTAATTGCAATGCAGTTTACAAATGTTTATATCAAACTTCATTTTTAATATTCCTTTGATGAATCTTTAAGCAGTTTCAAAAGTATCACTACTGTAATGTATGCTATAGTAAACATGCCTTTGTAGATACAGGTAGGCAGATAATTGTTATTTTTAATAATAACTGCACAGCATAATTTCAGAGTAAATTCTTCCCAAAAAATTGCTGAGCCAAATTAGGTATGTTTACTTTTCCATAGCTATCACTCAGCAATATCACAGAAACTTTATACCACATGTATTTCCACCACCAATATATAATTCCTTCTTCTTGGGAAGAAATTTCCAATATATTTTGTCATTGTTAATCTTGTTATTAACAATTGATAATTTTAATTTCCAATTCTTTAATGCTGACTATCATGTTTATGAGATTTTCTGTGAATGACTTATTCAAACTCCTAATTCTCTCACTTTTATCAATTTTTATATATTTATAAAATTATATAATATATATAATATACAGTGTGTTTCACAAGAAAATTTACTTGTACCTTTATAAGGTGGATATTAATTTGTAATAGAAGTCTTAATATCAGGTAATAAAATAGGATTTTTCAGAGGACTTCTCTAATCAAAAAAAATCATTTTACAAATTATACTTGACTTCGATTGTTCATGTAATTTCATTCCTATATAAAACTCTTCAGACTATTTTGAACTCATTTTTATATGAAGTGTTAGATTTCCATCCAACATTTGTTCAATATGTTGGAAGCTGTTAGAAGAATTAATGGTCACCAAACATATAGAGACTTCTGCTTCAAAGTAGTTAGTCTAGTTGGACAAGACTCCCAATAATCACACATTCTTGTCAAAATTGTGGTCCATTCTAGAAATGAAAAGTATATAGTACTAAATGAATACTTGTAACTTTTAATAAAGAGAGGCTTGATGAAGTATCTCCAAAAGGAAATACTTTGAACAGAAATGATAGTGAGGTAAAACTTCAAGTTTGCTCCCTTGAACACATTCAGCCAATTCTCCCACCTCTTACTCACTACCTCTGACAATCACAAATCTGATCTCTGTTTCTATGAATATTTTCTTTTTTTTTAAGTGTATGCATATAAGTGAGCTAAAACAGTATTTGTCTTTCTGACTTATTTCACTTAAGATAATGACCTTCCAGATTCATCCACATTGCTGCCAATAGCACAATTTCCTTCTTTTTATGACTGGATAGTGTTTTGTATGGTTATGCTACCTCTTTTTCTAATTCACCCATGAATGAACATATTCGTTGTTTCTGTTTTGGTTATTATCGTGCAATGGCAAGATGAGAAGGCATATACCTCTTCAGGACAGTGACCTCATTTCCTTCAGCTTTATACACAGAAGTGACATTTCTGGATCATGTAGTAGCTCCACTTTTAATTTTTTGAGGAACTTCCATAATGTTTTCTTTAGATACTGTACCAGTGTACATTTCTATCAATGGCACAAAATTTCTCCAAATAGCAGTTCAGAGACCAGCCACTACCCTTCTGTTCCTCCACATCCTGCAATACACTGTTCTCGCAAGTGTGCTGAAGAATGCACCCCTTCACCCAGGTGCCAGCCAGGAGAATGGAGAGTGGATAAAGTCAGACTAGACCTGAACTGATATACTTTCTCTGTACACATTCTACTAATGAGATCGCAATCACAAAGAAGCATGTTTCTGCCAGGAAGTTTGAGAAACACAGTCTGGGTATGAATCCAGGAAGAAGCAAAAGACAGAGGAATGACAATCTAACAGCCTAACTGGATACTAGGACTGCCTTTATGAGATGAGGAAAATACATCTCAGAAAATTTTGGTAACTTTCTCTAAGTCACACAAGGAAAAAATGGGTGAATCAAATTCATTCACTGGCCCATCTAACTGTAAATTCTTTATTCACCACACCATAGTTCTTTCCATGTGCTAACATTTCTGCCTTCTTATCCTCACAACTCTAAAGAATCCATAATCCAAAGTAAGAGAACATAATTAATTAATTGGCCTACATCCTTTGGACTCTGTAGGGCCAATGGATTGCCAAACTTTGGCCCACCACCCCAATTCAAGCCACTACTGGTTATTTTTGTTTTATTGGAACACACATATTCTCATTCATTTACATATTGCCTTTGACTCATTTCACATTATGATTGCAGAGATGAGTAGTTGTGATAGGACTACAAAACTGAAAATATTTGTTACTTGATCCTTTACAGAAAAAAATTTGTTGACCCTTGCTCCAACCTGTCTTTATCAAAAACACTCCCCCCCACCACCACTGGAAGCTGCTAATAGGATAATGCATATTTTACAAGATGCATAAGAAAGTATGAGACCCCCACCTGCTTAACAAAGAGACTAAGTATGAACTTACCAAATAAAGTAAAAAATACAAAATTAAGCATTGTAAGAGACAAAACAAATGTTAAAATCAGCATTTCAAACAGGATCAAGAGAGGCAATATCAGTGGCACGCTGAAAGGCAACACAGTAACTGTAAGAATAACAGAAACACATTCTGGAGCTGTTCCCTTTATACAGTGTTGATAAAATTTGTTAATACCATATGTTAGTCGTATGGAGGAAGGCATGGTCTGACTATGAATTTTGGAATTTTACCAGAAAACTTGTAAGATCTGAAGTCACAGATTGGTTGAACTGCTCATCTCTTCACAGGCTGTGGCTGGAGGTTAGAGGAGGAGAACAAGAGGAATGAAGTAAAGCTGTTCTCTGTGTAGCTTGAATTGACTGAAGCTGGACAGGACACATTCTTGTCAATCTCAATCAGTTCTACATGTCAACATTCAAAATCAGGAAAATACTGCTGCTTCATTAAATTGGCTTTTAGCAGAGTGATCTGATTGGCTGTCAGGTGATCCAGCTGTGAAATTTAGAAGATCATATCCACTAATTAAGACTGGTTAGGTACATCATCATTCATTAAGTCAATATGCCCATGAAAGGGGAGGGCAAGATGCAGGAAAAAAGTCCATGGGCCTCATGCTATACCACTCGGAGAATGTCATACCAAATGGGCATAAGTCTTGATGTTATGGCTTCTGCAGTATTTGCCTTTAGTTCTTTAAATCAAACTGAAGAGAATGGAATCTTTTCCAGTGCCTTAGTTCTCACCCAAAACTCAACCCCACATTTTTGTGGGTTGCCAGTAGGCACAGTGAAGAAACCTTCAGGATCCAAGAAACTTTGGATCACTAGCTCATGGCCCATGGCTTCTGATTTTTAGGACATTCCCCCAGAGGGCATATGGTGAAATTTCAGAAGTTATGTAGAAAGAGTCATTTGCCACTCTGAGTAAAAAAGATCCACCATAGTTGCTAAATTTCCAAGGGCCCAAAGCATGTCTTCAGCATGCTGTGCCAAATTGGAAGTGTGTATCATCTTCTCAGCTATGAGAAGCTTTAAGAATTCCAGTGACCTTCATTCTTGAATCCTTTTCACAAATGGATTGCTTTATGCAAGGATATGTAGTTCAAAGAATGATTCATTTCATCCTCTCTTGCTTGCTGGAGATCAATTTTTGTCCTTGGGTTTCTTTCCTCCACCCCTGCTTTATTGGAAAACTCTGGGGCTTGAGTTATTATAGCATAATTCATGCCTAGATATTGTAGGGGTATTTGGCCTTCAGGTTTGTGCCTAGCTACACCAAAGGCATGAGTTATTGCACAATAATTCATGTCATGTCATGTCTTATTGCTTAATTAACTTTCCTATCAGACTAGTGCATTTTTGCATCAGCAAATGTGGTGCCCTCAGATGCCTTAAAAGCGTTGCTTATTTTACACCACTGGTCAGGAGTACTGTGGGTGAGTTGAATTTAAAGGCTGGCATAAAACCATCATCTTTTATGTAAATAAAGTGTCAAAAGTGACCTCTAGATTAAGAGAACCAGGAAAAATCAAAACTGCTAGTCTTTCATATCATATGAAATGATACAAGAAAAAAAAATGAGTTACTTTCTGGCCTGTGTACATATAAATGAATAGTAGAAAAGTTTTTGTTTTTTCCCCTCCAATCACAAAACTATTTCAATTTCAAAACATCTGCTATCCGTTGTTTCTTCTTCTTTTTTTTTTTTTTAAACTGGTTTTAGGTCTGCAGGTGTGATCACAAGGGATAAAACATCTGTGGTTTGCCTTAGAAAATGAAGAGGAATATATGCAAAACTGGCAGATGATATCAGCTGCCGCTAACAACCGTCACAGTATTTATTATAAAGCCTCACAAATTCACAAATTGAGAATCTGTAGCTAGGGACTAGCACATTTTCCCAGCTGCACATCCCAAGCTTATGTGCAGTCCAGGGCAGGGAGCAAACTGTGCATTTACTTTTAACTTTCAAACTCAGCTCACTCTCTGCTTATCAGATAAACTATTACCTCCCCCTCCACCCTCAGCAGAAAGAAGTACAAGTTACATCTTCAATACTGTGGGAAATGAAGAAATGAAAACAATCGTGGTGGATAAGGCAGGTTTGTCCCACTTATCAGTGAGCAGGGTGGGGGGGAAGCTGAGGGCTGAGGTGAGCCATCTGGTCGGTCATCATGAGGTCATGCCAATCTCAAGGGTCCTTACTTTATTATCTGTGAGGAATGTTGTAAATGAGGAACAAAGTTCCCATTAGTCACCAGGATGGCCTTAAACTTTGAGGGGAGAAAAACATCAAGACTTATTCATCACAGCACATTATCCCTAGCAAGATTGGTTTAGCGGAAAGAGCATGGAATTTGGAATTAGACAAACTTAAATCTGAAACTAAAACAACCATTTGCTGACTACATGACTTCAGGCAAACTATTGGAAGTGTCTGAACCTCAATTTCTTCAACCACAATATGGAGCAAGTAATTATCATCTTGGTGGGTCAAGATGACAAATGAGATAAGTGTGAAGTGGAGAGCAAGTTAAGATATTCTAATTAACATAATGACCTCAGATCTCCAATAATGGAGCATAAACAATGGGTCTTTACATTATTTATGGGTTTACATAGAAAGGAAAAGTGACCCATGGAAACTACTTCCAAAGAATGTTTATAATTATGAAAAAATAACCTCACTCTCACTAAGAATAACCACTGACTGTATATAAACCAGGAAGAGATTGTTGGAGAGAAGAATTCCACCTTCACAAATACTGATTAACATATGGGTAACAGAAGGTAGGCTTGTAGGGAAGCCACATCCGTAATTCCAAGTGCTAAGGAAAGGGGCAGGTCTTGCCCTGAAGAAGAGGCCAAGGAGACTAGTTATAGAAATAGTAACAATCTTATCATTCAAAGATTTGGTGCCCATGGAGAAACCAAGGAATAAAAATGATGATGTCAGAGAATCAGAGATGTGTTGAGAAGATTTTTTAGAGAGGTGGAATCTGAAAGAGGGTATTCTTATTTCTCAGACAAATCAGGAAGAAGTTCCCTTCTTCTCAAGCACTTCTTTCAGATAGTAAAAAATTTAACTAATTACCTACTCATTCATTCTTTAGTATGAATCCTTACATTCAAATGGTGTTCTTCAGTGGCCCACGGGTGACTTGGTGTTGGTGTGGAATGATCACACATCTGAGGAGGAGTTAACCTATAGTTCTGAATCATATACAGTTAACCAAAAAGAGAAAAAAGATTTTGATAGAAGACACTGTGGAGAATATTTTTTCAATCCAAATATCAATTTTTAAGCTCTGCTGCTCACTCTGCCCAAAAAGGGAATCACATGTGAGGATACTAGGATTTCCAGCTGCTGGCGGCAGATGCATTCAGCTTACAGATTTATCCACAGTGAAAATGAAGATCGAAGTCAAGCTGAGAAGGCAGCTGCTGCTAAGGAGATGGCCAAAAAGGAGTGAAATCAAAGGCATGCCCAATCCTTGAATCAAAGAAAGGGAGCAGGTCAACTGGAGTGCTGGATGGGATGAAGAAAAGGATATGAGATAGTGCTCAATTTTTGAGAAATGTGTGGCAAAGACAAATGAATTTAGCCAGTATTTGATTTTTACTCACATTTAGCTTCCATCTTTCTGCAACCAAAATAGTGCTATTGGTGAATATTCCACTGAGAGATTTGAAGGGGAAAGTTGTTTTCTCTAGAGAAGCTTAATGAAGTTCTGTCTGAGGGGGAGGGGAGCTACGGAAGGACACTGGTTATCTAGGAAAGGAAGGGAAAGAGCAACTGAAAATCTGGCATAAGTTTGTGGAAGCCATAAGAGTCAGTAAGTAATTTAGTCTTTTAAAAATAAAATCCATGAACACCTGCATTAAAGACAGTGACCCTGAGACTTAGGATTGCACTGATGTTTAAAAACGAAGGGTGGCTTTTGCTGCAGCTTTTTGTAGTGTCTCCCAAACATCACATTCCAATAAGTATGGGAGTCCAGGACCCAAATGATATTCTTTGGCCTGGAATAAGTAATCTAGAGTGAGAAGGCTACAATATGCTTTCTAAGGGTGGGAATTGCCCACTAGCCAAGGAATCTTGCTCCTCAATAAAAGTGACAGCAGTAACTTCACAAATGAGGGGAGTTTGCATGGGAGCTCATCAGAGGCACTACCCAGACCCCTTACTGGTAAGAACTCTTTAAAGTGATACTCAAGGACAGTTGCCCCTATGTACAAGAATAACCACAGGTATGCAAATGGAAATGTGTTTATATGACATATGATCACATGTGGACTCAAAAGTATTAAGAAATTCAAAAACTTTGCCAAAGCCCTTTGACCAAAGTTCTTACCAAAGAGATGGAAGGACCTTTACTTCCTCCCATGATACACGGTATGGGAGCAAAGGTCACACTGGGATGATGCAGCCACATCTCCGGACACAGCAGCTGCTGCTCCAGAAGGTAAGCTCTACCATCTCCCTTTCCTTGCATCAGCAAAACACAGTTGCCTTCAGTCATCTCGGTGGGAAGGGAAATGTCCCACTTTTGTAAGGGGCACCAGCAGTGAGTGCCCTTTCTCTTCTGCCTCCACCCACATTTCCATAGCTACATCCAATAGCTGTTCACTCTGTCAACTCCAACCCTCTGTTGGCAGAGGCCCTGTCAAGTTCTGACCATAGCCTAGAGTACTGCTAACGAGTCAGAGGAAAACCTAAAACAGCGCAAGAAGGAAAGTGTGCGAGGGATCCCAGAGTTGATGAATATTGTGCATTTGCATATACAAGTGCTTCTGTTTGTGGGAGTAGATGGATTGGCAGGGCATGTCGTCCTGTGAGGGCAAGTGTGTGCGAATCTGATGGGGAAGGGTATGGGTGTGGAAGGTGGCTGAAAATATACATAGTTGGTATTTATGGAGTGGGTAATGCATGTACTTTATTGGATCTGGCTTTTGAAAATTTGGCAAGCCAAATTAAATTTAGGTGTGTCAAGATGATCTTCCAAATACACTTGGAGCACCAAACATCTACACTGGCTTCATTGTTTATAGGGCTCAGGCCTATGAAGTGAGCTGTTTAAAGAACATCTAAGCTTTTATTCATATAAATCCAGGCTTTTTAGTTTAGCCAAAGTCCTCAAGTGTTCCTCAGAGGCTCCTGAGCTCTCTTTGAAGCCCTCTGCCTAAGGCCACCCTTGAAGATGAAGTTTATTCAAAAGGTCTGTTTTGTCAGAGCCCAGATGCCTGATGGCCCTGGTCACATGACTGCACAACACAAAAATGTGCAAGAGGTCTAAAATGTAAGTCAAGATGGACTTTGTTCTCCTAGGGAGACTTGGCCTTCATTGCTCCTTTGTCCCAACCTCACCAAGGCACGACTGAAACTCGTGATCACCCACCCACTGACCCCAGATAATGTAAGTCCCACTATCCATCATGGTGCTTCCTTTTGGGGGGACACGGGTCAATTTCTGGGAGATCCACATACTTGATCTCTCAGATTTCATTTCCCTTTCATGAACGTAATTTTAGTTTATCCTCCAGATGGTGACAAACAGTGTCAGGCAAGTATCATAATTTGTGAGTCAGGTTTCTTGTCTGTTTTGTGGTCTGTTTTGGTATATATGTAGGCTACTGAAGTGGTAACAGATTTATTTTTTATAAATTGCAAAAATTAACTACCCTAAGAAATCCATCTCTTCTCCCATTTTTTTTAGTGGATACTAAATGAACTGGAATTTAAGACTCCACAATTTCCATCATGTCAGTCTAACTGAACTGTTGAGAATTTGCTATGTTTCAGGCACCTTGTTAGGTTCATGGTGACAACTTGAGGAATAAAATACATTCACTTTATCTTGGGACAAGGCAGAACCATTAAAAATAAAAGAATGTCCCTTTCCATCTGGCGGCAGCCATCAGGTAAGCCAAAATGGGCACTTACAAATATATCCATGAACTATGGAGGAAGAAGCAGTCCGATGTGATGCGCTTTCTTCTCAGGGTGCGCTGCTGACAGTATCGCCAGCTGTCAGCCCTCCACAGGGCACGGTGCCCCACCTGGCCCGATAAAGCGCGAAGTCTGGGATACAAAGCCAAGCAAGGTTATGTCATATATCGGATTCGTGTGCGCCGTGGTGGCCGCAAAGGCCCAGTTACAAAGGGTGCAACCTATGGCAAGCCTGTCCAGCATGGTGTAAATCAGCTGAAGTTTGCGAGAAGCCTTCAGTCTGTTGCTGAAGCGCGAGCTGGGTGCCACTGTGGAGCTCTAAGAGTCCTGAATTTTTACTGGGTTGGTGAAGATTCTACATACAAATTTTTTGAGGTTATCCTCATTGATCCATTCCATAAAGCTATCAGAAGAAATTCTGACACCCAGTGGATCACTAAACCGGTCCACAAGCACAGGGAGATGCGGGGGCTGACATCTGCAGGCTGCAAGAGCCGTGGCCTTGGAAAGGGCCACAAGTTCCATCATACTATTGGTGGTTCTCGCCGTGCAGCTTGGAGAAGGCGCAATACTCTCCAGCTCCACTGCTACCGCTAATAAGTAATGCTCGTGAAATTCTTACCTAATAAACAATTTAGGACAGTTAAAAAAAAATTTAAAAAATAAATAAAAGAATGTTGTGAGTGAAATAGAGGGGATTAATTACTATTGAGGGAATGGGTAGGATATTATGGAGCAGATGACATATACAGTTGACTAAAGAATGAGTGGATGGATGTATTTTCAGTCAAAATTAAAGAAAGGATATCACAGGCAGAAAGGACAGCAGAAACAAATCATGGAAATATGATAGGAGAAGACCTGTTTGATGAATTCCCATATTATTCAGTAAGTTCATGTGGAAGCTGGGACTACAAAATGTGACGGGTTTAGATATTTAAAAAACCTTGGAAATGAATCTGAAGAGATTTGTCTCAAAGCTGGAGAACCATCAAAGATGAAAATGTTACAAGGAATGTACGAGACAGAGAAATTTCATCAGGTATGCCAGTTAAGCGCTAGCAACAAAATATAAAGACGTCCCTTCCTAGTGGAATTATCGACTGGAGACAACTTACAACTAAAAAGCAGTGATACTAGACATCCCTGACCTAGCTAACAAGCTAACAAGGGAGCTGTTCAGAATAATCAGTAAAACAGTCCCCATGAAGTGGATGGAGATAAGGGGGGGGGGGCATCTTTTGGGAGCTCCAAGCTTGTGAATCAGTAGTTGCCTCTTCTTCCCTTCCATGTGGGGGAGGTAGAGAGATTTGGGCTCTGTTTTGTTCTGTTAAACCAGGTCAAGTGTCCCCTAGAGAATCACTTGTAAAATTGAAAGCATCTTCAGGAAAGGATGACTTTTACATTTGTTTGCTCTGGATAACACCAGAATACCTTGAATTTTGAAACCTAGGATAAAGTAAGGCAGTGAGTAAGAAGATAATAAAGGTCATACCCCACCTCTTGCCAGTTTAGCATAGGCTGAAGCAGATGTGCCAAGAATTTCCAGCTTCTTATAGAACTGGCCTAGGTCACCAATGAAGAGTAGGCAAAAATGAGGTAGCTATATTGATGTTCTATCATTTGGTATAGGGGGGTATTGAGAAATAATCACCAACAGTGATGAAAGGAAGCTTTAGAAAGCCCATAAAACTTAAGGGTGAGTATAAAAGACAACCTAAGGTGCCTTGCTCTGTAACCAGAGGCTAGTTACCAACGCCCAGAAATTAGGCCAGATAAGGCACTTGCTGATTAATAGGAAAAATTTCCTCTTCAATATGCCAGCAATCACATGAGTGAATTCCAGTCAATCACCTTTACTTTCCTGATACTTCCATCAGTAGAATGGAAACTGATAAAGAGCTCCCCTGCATTCAGCTTCCAGTAGCCTTGTAAAGCCTTATTTAGATGAAGTGCTCTGTGTTGAAATGAGTCTGAGATTTTCATAACTGAATTACTAAATCTGTAACAATTCTTAGAAAGAGCTGACAAGAATGACATTTCCTGCTGCCTTTAGGAATGGAAGCTCACCTTAGCATATTTGGTAACAGTATAGAGATTAAAAGTATATAAAATTATAAATATTGGAAAACTGAGGCATTCCAATAAAATTAAGAAAATTATAGATGTTAGGGCTCTAAACTAGGAGATAAGGGATAAGAAATGAAGGATATAAAATTTACTTCATTGAGATGACTAAAGCACCTCACTCTTGATTAAATATCAAGAGGGAAAGAGATCTAACTCACTGATCTCTTACTATCTTCAGATGCAGTCAAGGGATTCAATATATAATTTAAAGAAACATAAATCTATAATTCAATAGTCCCAGGAAAATGTACATATTCACTTGTAGACAAAATGTTGCATATAAGTTTAGGGACGTCTAGAAACTCCATAAAATCCATCTGTGGAGCCCGTAGGGAAATTAGAGTATCTAGATGGACAATTGGGAGGACAGTATTATCATTAAGCAAAGTAGGATGGCACCAAAGGGAGAAGTTAATAAAAAAAAAAAATAAATATATATATATATATATATATATATATATATATCACCATCCCAAAAATTCTCTTCTGATTTTCAGGCTCAACATTTCTACTTGAATATCTGCAAGATTCTGAAGCTTAACATCTCCAAAACTGAACAATTATCTTTGCTCCCTCTTGTTCTCCCTCTCACTTTCCCAAACTAAATTAAAACATTTTTACCCCCACTACAGGATTAAGCTATACTCTTTAATATAGTTGATTTTTTTTTCTTATCCAAAACCAATGAAATACCAGTTGATGCTGATCTTAGCTCCACTTCTCTCCATTACCCACGCCTCATATCTTCCACAAACATTAGTCACACAGCGCCACCTCAAAGCAACATTCTTTCACGCCTTACCTCAAAGCAACATTCTTTCATCTCCAGAATTTGTTCCTTGCACCCTCCCTCACTTGGCTGATTTCTAGATCCATATTTTAGGGCTCAAAGGTCACTTTATGAGGAAGGTTTGCTCTGACCTTCTTCCAGGGCTAGAGAAGAAGCCTATCCTTTGTTCTTTGCTGGCACCCTAGGGTTACCCCCGGTGCCATAGCAACAGACTATCATTGCTCTTTACTAGCTTATGTCTACCTGGACACTGTCAGTTCCTTGAAAATGAAATGGGTATTATGCTTTATGGTCATATCCTTAAGATAAATTACAGTTCCTGCAACAGAATAGGCCCTTAACCACTGGGTGAATGAGTAAGGTAATAAATTAATATAGAGAGCTGGAAAAGTTAGCTGGTGATATGAAAATGGAACATTGAGGAGAAACTTATTTTCTAATTTTCTTTATTTTGGCAAAGACTGGCATCCTCATCATAGTCTCCACACCTTTGTTCTTACCTCTTCTTCCACTTGGAATGGCCTTTTCTTCCTCCCCCTCCCACACTCACACATTCCTCCAAGAATTGCCTAACTCAAACACCTACATTGATTTCTTACTTCTCTAAACTACTTTGGAATGTATTATCTATAAAGTGATTACATACCACCTTGTAATTTCACTAAGTGTTTCATTTGAATAATATTGAGATAAGAAGATTGACTTCACTTCTAAAATAAAAGGAACTTTTTTCTTCATCAAACCTACCACAGCCATAGGTCCTTAGAGACATGTTCAGGGAAGTCTGCACTTAATATTCTCTGCGGATGAATTAACACCACCAACAACCATCTTTTTTTTTTTTTTTTTTCTATTCAGCAACAAGCCTTATGAAAGTTTCCTAGTCATTTCATTTCCAATTCACAAGTGAATCAGGGAACCTGACCCTGCTTGAGAAACAGATCTCTGGGTGATAGCTGTGCTACTTTCAATCCAAGCATAAGCCTAATAAATCCCTTCATTTAGCAAACACTTACTAGGGTAAATTATGTGCTAAGCCATCTTCTATCCCACCCCCAAACCCAGACTCCTACCTACTTGTCCTAACTATTTACAGTGATGGGATTGTCATTTCCCTATGATGCAGAGTCTGAAACAGGTATTCCTGCATTGTGTCCTCTGGAGAGGAAGGCTCAAGTCAGCAGGATAAGGCAGGTTAAAAAATGGGCCCTCCTCGGTGGTGCAGCGGGTTAAAGCACAGCACTAAGAAACAAAAGCCACTTCCGCATGAGTTCCATCCCCACCTGCCCCCGAGGTGACCACATGACGTGGCAGACCTCTCCTGACCCGCCCGCTGCTCCCCTCAGCAGTGTACTTCCTCCATCTGCCTGTTCTGCTCCCCACTCTGTCTCTGGTGAATCCTCTCACCCTCCGCATCTCTGGCCTGTACCCTAGTTCTGTATAAATAAATTAATTAATTAAAAAAAAAACTTAAGCAGGCATGTAGTCCTGGCTGGAATCTGACTTTAACCTTGTCCCATGAGGAACTCTGGAGTTTGAATTTCACTTAGGAACTGGTCCTTCCTTGAGAAAAAAAGTTGACTCTTCTATTCCCTTCGTCATTGGACATAGCTGTGACTGAGCATATCCTTCAGGATGCAAAGGAGGCCATTTTCCCAAGGGCAATTCTACAGAGAGGGAACAGTTAAAAGCTAAGTGAGAATTCTCAGAGGGTGAAGCACACAGGCGCTAATTTAGTTAAACAGGGTCAGGTGGGGCAACAGAACATCCATGGCAGATGGCACAAAACTGTCCTTATCAAGATTATGCTTCATCTGGTAAATCTGAAAAATAATTGAAATAACCTTAAGCAAGAAACACAGTGAGAGCCTAGTTCTATCAGAGTTTAGTTGAGGGCTACACAAGAAATTGTAAGATATATGGTTAAAGAGGTCACTCATGGTCAGGAAACTGTCCTCTTACCACTCTGTTTAGATCACAGTAGATTTGTAGTTAAAACAACTCTTTAAGAAGTATATTCTGACTTTAAACATAAAAGAATTGTGGCGATTTGGAGTGATGATTCAGATCAATGTGATCAATTTGAAGCTAATTTAAAAAGTTCTAGTTTTATAAATGGCCTAAATTTGTTCTTTATTTTCAGTAATGCCAGCCCAGTTACCCTCAGCCATCCATAAGAATCTATATGAAGCAATGGGAACATCTAAAGCAAAAAATCATTTTGATTTAATGCTGGAACATTTTCTACTGCCCTATCCATCACAGAGTTCCAGATATCTGGCCAACATAAGCCATAGTTATTTTTTTAAACCATCTTTAATCTTTGCTTTTGAGTTTGAGAGCAGTCATCTCTGTTATAAAAAAACCTTGAAGTCAAAGCGCACACTCGATGAGGCATAGAAGGGTTTACTTGTTGCCATGTCTACATTGCTACAGAGTCTATTACTGCTCAGAACCTTGACAGAGGAAAACATGATTTTCATAGTCAGCAACATGTTTAGCCTTGGCAGGTGGCTTTGTCCTTTGACAGAAATGACTAGCTGTGCAGTAGCACCTCACACAATTCTGGCTGACAAGTCTTCCTGTTCCCAGTCCTGTGTTCACCGTGGCACAACAGAGCCATCTATCCTCTTTGGGTGTGGCAGGATTATGTTTCATGGGGCCAGTTTCTACTAAGTTTCTCAGGCCTCTACTTGCCACCCCAACACTTTGTAGGCTCAGAAAGAAATGTTCCAATGTACAAAGAGATAGCAGTCACTGACCCCAAATGACAACAAAGAGCAAACCATTAAAAATGTTTGTAGTAGCTTATGGATGATACAGAACAATTAGGAGTCAATCGATATTTTAATGGCACAGGATACACAGGAAACTGTAAGAGTGAATCTTGCCACTTGCTGGTTTAAAAAAGTTTTCTTAAGCAGTTCTCTAAAGCTGAAGTTTTTAATGGTCTCAAGACACCAAGAGAAAGATACAACAAATAACCACATTTTCATCCAACTATCTGGCAGTGCAAAAGGAAACAGGGGTATTAAATAAATGCCAGTACCCCTTGATAAGCAGAGATCTATCAATTTCACGTCTGTAAATTCAATGCCTGTAATGCCCAATACTGGTATAAAGAAGGTAATCAAAACTGCTTAAGTATAACAATTCTTTAAACAAATCCGTTTTTCTTATTTTCCAGAGACACACAGAAATATCTAAGTCATCCTCTACATTATTAGATCCAAATAGCTAGGGGAACATGCCCAGTTTAATTGAACATTGTAAATGTCTATATGATTATTTATAACAACCTTTCTGATCATTGTGTGTTTTCTTTATGCTATCTTCAACTATTAGAAATAACTCATCTCATTTTGAAGGTTACAAGGAAAGTTTAATGTTCTCCTACTAGTGGGATCTCTAGCTTACTCACGAACTTACTCGATTTCTGAGACTTGCAAGTCCTGGTGTACCTTAGTTAAGTGGGAGTTTAAAAAACATAGTCCTTGATCTACCCTTATCCATGTCAAAACTTCCTTTTTAAACACAGAACATAATAGAAAACAGATGTGCATATGCCCTTGAGAGAAAGGAAACGTATTTAAGTGACATTCATCTAGCATTCAAGCTATCTGGAAGGGGAAGACTGTCACTTCTGTGAACTATTTTGACCTCACTATTATGAAGCTGAAGATATTCCTTAGCATTTGTTCTTGTTTTGACAATTCTGATAACTGTTAATTAAGAAATAAATTTAAAACTTTTAACTTAAATTATAATTTTAATAACTAACACAAAATAAAAATGCAAAGGACCAGTACTTAGTAAGGTTTGTTGTATATCTGAAAACCACAAAATCTGATTTTAAAAAAGTATTAATACTTCCTAGGAGAAAAAAAGCAGTAAAATACAAAACAGAAATTGTTGATGGTAAATTTGTACTTGACCAAAAAAGAAAAGAATCAATTTTTTGGTTCATGTGCTAGTTTTAAATTGGTAATCATTTACACATATCTATAGATAAGTAAATAGATATGTGTATGGATATAAAATTGACAAGACAAAAATATACAAGAAAATAATCTAACTTATTCCCTTACCCCTAGAATGTCTTTACTGTAATAACAACTGTAACCTTGCATATTTTAAAAAGAAACAATTCTGATAGGAAATCCAGGAACAGAGGTGCTATTGCATAGGTTACATTCTTAAATAATCAATGTGGATAAATTGCCCATAAAAGTTGGACCAATTTACATTTCTAACAGTGTATGAGAAGTGTGATTCCCAATATCCTTGCCAATGTTTTCATCTTTGCTAGTTTTGCTAGAGAAAACTGGTATTTCACTAGATATTTCTTATAAGGGATGTTGGACAGTTTTTCATGTTAAAAATTGCATGAATTTCTTTTATGCAAACTGGCTATAAAGTTATTTCATGTGTTAGAATCTGTGTTTCCTTGCTGATTTATCTATAGTCATATTCCTGGACTATACTATTTTAACTATTGTAGATTTATAAGAGACTTTGACATTTGATAAGGATAGTAACCTCTCGTCATTCTTGATAATTTTCCAGGAACTGTAGAATCAGGTTACCCAGTTAATACATATTTTTAGTATTTCTAATGGGACAAAAATTTATTGATGAAATCTAGACCAGAGATATTAAATTAGGCAAAGATAATTGCAAAAATAAGCACAGAATTCATAATGATAGGAACTCTGCCTGACAAAGGTTTCTGCCTATTCCTGGTAAACCACACTGGATCATTATCTCAATAAAAGTAATTTTGTTAAAATAAATATAAATGATAAAATATTGAGATGGTTTAGTGGCAAGTTAAGGAAAATTGATCAAAATACTTGAATGGTTAAATCGGGCTTCTTTAACACAAAAGTTGATTATAATCTTTAGATGTCTTATTAATTATTATTAAAATAATTAGTAAAATTATACGTGGAAGAAAATATTTGAAAAAAATAATTTTTCCATTTCAAAATGATATACTTTTAATCTCTTCCACTAAATTGAAGGACATATTTTAGAGACTAGTTTTCAGACCCTGACTCCTTCACCTTTCCTCTTGCTGTGCAAGAGGATAATTGTAAAAAGCATTAGCCAATCTGGCCACTTCTAAAAGACCTTAAATACAAAAGCAATTAATTGACCCACATAGTTATCAGACCCCTGACTTTCCTGTCATTAACATAATTTTCTAATCTGCTAGGTTAATCTTCATTGAGAGGCTTTTTATTGAAACATATATAATTTTCAGTGGCAAACTGACATCATTCAACTCTGATGCTGAACTCCAATGCTTTCAGGTGGACACTGAACTTCACAACTATAGATTAACCCTATACAATTTATGAAATATTAATGAAGTTTTTTTTTTTTTTTCAAGAAACTAATCCAAGCTTTCATTTTATCAGATTGTACGATTAGGTTTCTTATAGTCCATTGTAGAGGTCTTTTGTGTTTTGCTTTCTAGGCTCTATATGCATTTGTATACCCCTCTCAAAGTCTTGGAGAAAAAATCACTATTTCCTTTTGTATGTGAAATTCAGGCTGAAACTGCAGTCAACACAAGAATTGTGTGTATGCTTAAGGACGATATGGAAATTCAGAATCTATTAACTCAGTAGTAGAGGAGGTCAGCTTTGGGTCATGGGCCATGGGGAAATAAAGTCAAATACTGGATGGTTTCACTCATAGTAGAAGTGTAAAGGACAAAGGACTGAGTGTGGGGCGGGGAGGAATATATATATATATATATGTCGAGTCATCTATACACATACATATATACATATGTATGTGTGTGTTTATATAATTATAATAAAGTACAAGCAAACAAAATGAGTTATCAACTGACAACTATAAACCAGGGACATTCTACAGGGGAGGAGGGGAACAGGATCAAACCTGGGGTGGAAAGAGCACACGCGTCTATGGTGATGGAAACATAGGTAAAGTCATGGTGGGAAGTTTACGGGGATTACAACTGAGATGAAGAATGATGTAAAACAATAAACTAGGGCCCTCCCTGGTGGCACAACAGTTTAGGACACCACACTGCAAGCTGGCAGCAGCCACTTCAGTGTGAGTTTGACCCCCTCCCCCCCAGAGGTGATCCACATGGCGTGGCAGACCTCTCCTGTCTCGCCCGCTGCTCCCTTCAGCAGTGTACTTTGTCGATCTGCCTGCTCTGCTCCCCACTCTGTCTCTAGTGAATCCTCTCATCCCCTGCCATCTCTGACCTATAGCCCTGTTCTATATGCATAAATAATCTTTAAAAAACAAACAAACAAACAAAAACTACTAAACTAGGAGTAAAAGGCACAAGTCTCCCACAAGGCTGTTTTGCAAAGAGGGTGGCCGAGGCTGGAGTGCACTGTCCATGCGGCAGACTCAGGCTCCAGTCTGAACTGTCACCATACAGAAGCTCAGATGCCTGGGAGTATAACATATGACAGATGGCACCTGACGTGGAATCTCTAAGATGACAGTAAATAGAGATTTTGGAGTAAAATACCTAACTTTAAAATCCTAATTCCTTTCTACTGCGTGGTCTTAAGCCAGCAATCTTGATTTCCCAGTTTGTAATGTATAATATCTTCCTACCAGTACTGGTACATAGGATTAGAAATCAAGGATGAAAGGACCTGCCGCTATACCAGAGTTGCAGAAATGATCAATATGCCAGTGGTGCCCCCATTAGAATTAGGTAGGTCCTAGAAGCTGGATTCAGAAGGTAGCTAGCTAAATGAAATTCAGACAGAATTCGAGTCATCTAGGTAGGGGAATTAGGAGAGCAAACGCAGCCACCTGGTGAGGAATTACAGAGGTAATTCCAGGTCCACTTCTTAGGGAAAAGCATATGGGTTGAATTTTAGTGCTACCTTCAACCTGCTGCCATTTTACCAAGCAGATCTGTGTGGAACAAAAGGACTCTGGTGAAGGATATGGGTACCATGATGTATGTGTGGTATGTAGACTACACCTGAAGGGAGAGATCCTACATTTCCAAAATACTAATGATAGGAACCAAGAGTGCTGCAGTAACAAAATCATTAAAAGAATAAAATATCACACCTTATGCAAGAACCTGCATCTCTCCCCAATCTACCCACCAGAAAAATGTCCCTCCCTCATTCTGACAGGGACACATCATTACATCATCAAATTCTCCAAAATAGGTTTTTTCTAATTAACTTAAATTTATTCTTTAAGATAATTTATATCTTTTACATCATTGTGTACCCCCATAAAAAATCCCACCACAAGTTCACCCATGAACCTTCATCATAGTCCTCTGTGCTCTTCAAGAGGCGATATCAAGGAATCACTCTGTTCAACTTATCTTTTTTTTTTTAAAGATTTATTTATTTGTGCATGCAGAACTGGGGTACAGGCCAGAGGTGCAGGGGCAGTGAGAGGCTTCACCAGAGACAGAGTGGGGAACAGAACAGGCAGATCGACGAAAGTACACTGCTGAGGGGAGCAGCAGGTGGGTCAGGAGAGGTCTGCCACACCATGTGGTCACCTCCAGGGCAGGCGGGAATCGAACTCATGCGGAAGCAGCTTTAGATTCTCAGTGCTGTGCTTTAACCCGCTGCGCCACCAGGGAGGGCCTCAACTTATCTTTTATCAGGAGCTTTGACACTATGGAGATAATTAGTTTGTGCCTTGTACTCTAATTTTGTTATCTGTACATTCTTGATTATGTTTCCTCAGATCAAAAACTTGACCGCCACATATTTAACAAAGTCAGAAATTAGATATTTGATATAATTCTATTGTCTAAATGTCCATTCCAAAATCAAAATTGGCATGTTGTCACACACACACACAATAGTTTATAACTTTTTGTTTACTGGATTAGGCATTGCATAGCTTTCAGAAAATAATCAATTTCTTATGTAGTATATCTTCACAGGTTGTAAATCTACAGCACAATTAAAAAGATTATTTTATACAAAAGTCTGCTTAGCTGTTACTGCTGGGCAGCTTGGGGGAGCTGAGGAGAAGGAGCATTGAAGTATCTGCTAAGAGAGCAAAAATGAGTTATAATAGGTGGTTTCACAAACTTCATTTATTATTCTTTAAACAGAACATACTCAGGCCCTCCCTGGTGGTGCAATGGGTTGGGACGCAGCACTGCAAGTGAGCCGCAGCCCTTTCAGTGCGAGTTCAATCCCCGCACCCGGAGGGAGGTGACCCACATGGCGCCGCAGACTTCTCCTGTCTTTCCTGCTGCTCCCCTCAGCAGTGTACTTGATCGATCTGTCTGTTCTGCTCCCCACTCTGTCTCTGGTGAATCCTCTCGCTACCCCTGCACCTCTGGCCTGTGTGCATAAATGAATAAATCTTTTAATAAACATACTATACTCATTTTACACCATTTTTGAATGAATAGATTTTACATTTTGTTTTCTTTTTAAGAGAAATAATGTGAGAGTCTGTTTTAGGTATAGATTAGCTAAAGTACTCTTAACTAAATGAGTTTATTTACTTTGTTCCAACTTCAAAAATGTTTCTATCTTAAGAGTCATACTCATGTTAGGAAAGAAGCTTGATTAGAGATTTTGAGAAGATAAACACATATAGCATTGAGTTAAGATACCTAATTCATAGCATATTATCTAAATGTACATACAGATTCCTTCCACCCATGGATCATTCTATTTATACCCACTGGTAAACTAACTTAACATGTCGTAAGATTTTTGACTAGCTTTTATTGCCAATTCCTTATTATCCAACTAACGAATTTTTTTTTTGCCCCCCCTTGGTTGCTTAGGAAATAAGATCTCTTTATACTGAGTCCTAATTAGAATTCTAATTTCCTATACTGTATATTTTCCTGCATTTATCCTATACTCATATTCAGATGATGGAAATGTTTCCATCTGATACTTGATAAATGAATTCGTCTCCAGGTCTCTGTACTATATTCAATTTTAATTCTGGCTTCAGAAGCACCTAAATTTTCAAGGTTATACCAGACTTGGATATGTGACTTGGGGAGGTTTTCCATTTTCTATCTTTGGAATTATCTTGCCAGGTTTATTTATTCTAGTGTTTTTTTTTTTTTTCTTCAAAATGACTGTTGATTTATTGATTTAGCCATTACATCTTTTTGTTTCATTAATTTGGGCTTTTAACACTTTCTTCAAGTATCTGTGTGACAGTACTGTTATTCTTTATCAACTTATTAAGTTGAATGCATAGATCATTAATTTTTAGCATTTCATTTTTTTCTAATGTGTTTTTTTTGTTTTCAAATGTAATAACTTAGCTATATGCCACAAGTTAGATATGCATGTTTTCATCACCAGTCCTAAGAATATTCTTAAATATTTATTTCATTTGTTCTTTTGCCTTAAAATATTTTTATGCAGTGGGGTGCTTTAAATCTTCAAGTTTGTAAACCTTTTTAGTAATGTAGCTACTTTTATTTTTTTAAGATTTATTTATTTATACATACAGAACTGGGGTACCGGCCAGGGGTGCAGGAGCAGTGAGAGGATTCACCAGAGACAGAGTGGGGAGCAGAACAGGCAGATCTACGAAGTACACTGCTGAAGGCAGCAGCAGGCGGGTCAGGAGAGGTCTGCCAGGCCATGTGGATCAACTCCGGGGCCGGGGATGGCATTCACACTGAAGTGGCTTTAGCTTCTTAATGCTGTTTTTTAACCCGCTGCACCACCAGGAAGGGCCCGCTACTTACTTTTAAATTAAATTCTCAGAGAATGTTTTACACAAAAGCCTATGTGTAAACACAGCATTAGCTTTGGCCATTCTCCGTGAAATAACCTTGTGCATGACTTAGTCCTGATGCTCCCAGTCTGCCTTCTTGGTTGTTCTCTCTTCCCATTGGCCCCAAGCAGACTGCCCAAAACAGACTTACTATACCATTGATTTCAAATGATAGTGAGTTTCTATGCCATCCTTGTGGCATATACATGCTTCCTTTGTTGCCTGCAGTTCTGAATAAGTTTGTAAGTAAAAGTGTTTACTCCTGGGTGATGTGAGAGTATGGACAGGGAGTATCATTCAGGCACCTCCTAAGGTGACAAAATAATTTATAATAACTGGCAATCCCTATACCAATTTTCTGAATCTTGAGAATTTCTGACTCAGTGTATCATCAATTTTTACAAATATTTCCTAAGTGATTAAGAAAAGTATTCCTCAATTGTTATGTGCTTGTTAGAGCACGTGTATTGCCTATTTACATATTTTATTATACCTACCATTTCTTTTTTCCTGTTTTACCTGCTTCATCTCAAATTCTCCCAATTTGAGTTGAGAATTATCAGTCTCTGCAATTCTCCAATTTCTGTTTTAGATATTTTGTGGTAACATTATTCATGCATTTCTTTACAATGTGAAAATATTTGTCTCATAAATTATTTATTAGTATTATAATATATTACTATTACTATAACATATGGATTTAATTTTCCCATATTATTTACATATTTCTATTTACCCTTTTTATATATACTTTTGTCTTATTCTGTGCCTCATTTTAACTGATTGATACTTCTATTGTATTACCTATTTCCCTCAACTACTTTCTGATAATTCTATCATTTTAGGAATTACCTAAATAAATTTTAAATTTTAGGAATTACCTACATAAATTTTAATATGCATTCTTGCATACTACAATCTAAAATTAATCTATTTCTCTTCCTAATCAATATGTATCTGAACACTTTCACTCTGATATGTATCGTACTTTCAAATACAAATATTAAAAGATAAAACTCATCCCTTTAATTTCACAACTGGTCATTGGTTTTATGGTCTTTTTTCCCCAGTGAGTTACTATATTTTTTCATATGATTCCACAACTGATTTGTTCTTTATTGCACTTTGCATCTTTGTTCTTTTTTTATATATTCAATTTTCTTCTTCCTATCATTTGCTGTATATCCTACAAATGTTTTCTGTCAATGTGCACTGGTGGTAAGCACTCAGTTTCTCTTTTTCCAAAATGTCTTCACTTCAACTTGTTTATGGATAAGAATTATGTGCAAACTGAACTTTAGTTGACAAACCATTAAAAATGTAATTATATTTTTTAATGGCTTCTACTTTGTCACTCAACAGTCTGTTTTTGGTCTCCTCTTTCTTTGCAGGTAATCTGTCCTTCCTAATTATTTGAAGTATTACTCAGTCCCTGCTATTCTGCACTGACATTTGTCCTACTAGGAGTTAACCTTTCTGAATATGGCAAGTTGTATCTTTCATTGATTCTAAAGAAATGCTCACCTCTTATCCCTTTGAATATCACACCTCCTCTATTCTCTTTACTATTTGAGTCTTCTTTTTGATTGGATCTGATTTAGGTCTCATTCTTTTCTCCATCTCTCTTCCTGTCATTTCCCCCCCTTTGTCCCTCTCCTGTGTCATTGTTGGTAATTTCATCAGAATTTCCATTTCAGTAGTTCTCTTTAGCTTTAGCCAATTTAGTGTTAAACTTGTCCTTTGAAATTTTCATCTTGGAAATTCTTTTTTTCTTTACTTTTTATATTTTTTTCCTGAAAATATTCATTATCTAACAATATTTGCATACTGTTTTATGTTATCTTTCACTATGTTATTATTCTAATTTCTGGTTCTGTCAACATTTTGTGCTTACTTAAGTATGTATACACACACACACACACACACACAAAGCTTTTGTTAATATCTCTTGAGTGTAAAATGTAGATATCTCTTACTGATACTTACGCTGCTGACTCTGGTGATGGCTTGTTTCTGCTTCTGTTTTATAATTTCTGCTTGTCGATTTTGTTGATACAACTTTATCTAGGGTAGCATTTGCCATCCTGAGTTATGAGCTCATATCTCCAGAAAGGATTTGTTTGCTTTCCCCAGAGACCTAAGGCACTAGAACTGAGAACTTCTTTATGGCAATGTTTTTGCTCAACTTTCCTCAGACCACACAGGTGGTATAGGAAACATTTTTACTGCTATCCAGATTCCTGACCAAAACAAGCTAAATTTTCACTTTCTTTTACCAACAGAGATTTTTAAACCTTCCCTTGCACTGAGTGAGCTTTTCATGGATCTCAGTGTTACACAGGATGTTTGTGATCCAACTCTTCATTCCAACATAAGATCTACTCTCCATTCTCAAGACTTTTAATAGCCAGGACTCTTGACTACCAGGATTGGCTAAATCTTTGGGGGCAATCATAGATTCAGGGTCTACTCATGAAAGTACTAGTGCACATTTTTATACTTTTTTGACATTGGCCCTCAATTTTTTAAGTTTGTTTGAAATTAGCTATGCATTTGAAAAAATGTTTCTCATATTCTATCATTTATTACATGATACTTTATATTTCATTTGCTATAATTCAAATAATAGAAATTTATATGGTTTTTCTTAATTCCCATTTTAAAGCTCACTCTTTAGTTTTTATTTCTCTTTTCTTGCCTCTCAAACTCACCCCAATCACAAAAGTCACTGCTCCTGCAGTAGGTATTTCTCATCTTCCCCTCAAGATCATTGAATTCCTTTTAAGGCCTACTTCTGTAGGACCTTGTCAAATGATTTTTTGTTTGCTTTTTTTTTTTTTTAACTCAGGCAAAACATCTCGACAATAGCATGACTAAATCTCATCTGTGTTTCATTTATTGCCCATGATTCTTGTCAGTCCAAGGATTTTATAAAATTGACAGATGAATATGGAAAAGAAAGGGGTGAGGTGGCAGAATTTAATGATATGTATGTTTTTTACAATCCTGCTTAAAGTTAGTCAAGTTACATGGGATTGAAGAAATGCAACAAATGCCAAAAATTTGGCTGAAATAGAATGAATGTATAATCAAACTTGCAGTTCAAAAAGAAGTGCTTGACTATGATATAAACAGCTAACATATAAAATGGAAGTTTTACATAAACAGATATGCATTCTAAATCTTACTCCAGACCGCTAAGAACTATTGAAAGAAATAAACCTAATCATGAAAGAAAAAATTAACATTAACATATGGTTTTCCTGAAACTCTTATTTAGTAGTCAATCAATGTGTTCTTGAAGTTATGGTATTGAAAAGATGGGGGAGATCAGATCAATATCTGATACATCATTTGTTTTAAACTTTATACAAACACACATAAAATTATCCCTCTTGATACCCACACACACTTTGAAAGTCACCAATTCAAGAATAGATGCTCACTAGGGGTACATAGTTGCTCAATGAATAAAATTAGTATGCATCTTTTCATACATACAGTAGTCACATCTGGGCTTTCCATATAAATTTACTCCAAGTTACTAAACTATGCCATAAATTAACAATGAATGACTAGCTAATGAATTTTCAACAAAAGGACTAAGAAGTATCCATATCAGTTATTTCAAACATGTGAACAAGTAATCCTTCACACCTGTCAAGAAGTACAGGTCTTGCCAGAGGAAAAAAAGCAAGGTAATTATGCACAATCACCCAAATGCCATGTTCTACTTAAATATGGTTAAGGAGATGCATAATCTCAAAGCTTCTAGAAACACTTATATTTGTTCTCTGCTTCCTCACTTCCCATTCAATCTTCAACCCAAACTACTATCTATGCTTTCAATATTCTGCAAATATTTCCCCGATATGACTGACAATGACCTCAGTTTCACTAAATCCTCTGAGTATGTTTATATTTCCATTTGTGACTATTCACCCATCTTCTTGGGTCTGTTTATTATACTTACACCCTCTTGTTTCCCTCCAGGATCTCCTTCTGTCTCTACCTTAAACACCATTGCTTTCCTGGGTTCTAATGTGTTTTATTCTCAAACAAATTCATCTATCTGATGCATATCTGAGTTTCAACTAACACTTGAATATTGACACTTAGTGCATCTCTTACTAGTTAAGATTTTGATCTTGAGTCTTAGATCTGCCCTCTGGACACTTCTTTGCATATGCCCCATAAATACATCAGGCAACAAAAGACACACATTATTTTGTTATGTGTCCTGAGTTTCATGCCAGCCAGTGCACAGTGACTTCTGCCTATCAAGTCAACTTTAAAGAAGAATCTTTCTCTCTCACTCACTAGAGGCAATTATGTACTGGCACCTATAAAACTTAGCTCTTAAACTGCCTTTCTTCTCAATCACCACTGCAAGTGTCATGGTTTTGGAACTTACTACATTGCCTAAGAACTCTTGCAGTAGCCATCTGATTCATCTTTCTGGCTCCAGCTTTGTGCACTTACTTTTTACCCGGGTAATTTCTACACTGCTGCCAGGGTGGTCTTTCTAACATGCAAATCTAATAACATCACTCCTCTGCTTAAAATTATTCAGTAGCTCCCAGAATCATGTTTCCCAAACTTGTCTCTCCCCTGGAGATTCTAAGTCATTAGATCAGAACCAGGATGCAAGGTTCTATATTTTAATGAGAGCCCTAAATTTTTCTTATAATTAGGCAAGGTTAACACTAACCAGCAGAATTAAATCTCAAATTTATGTACAGCATATAAATCCAATTTTATCTCTCATGCCTGCTCCCCCAAAACCTTCAGTGTACATATGACATAGTCTTTAACTACACTGAGTCAGATATAATTCCCCCAAAGTGCCATAATGCCCAGTTCTCTTACACTTCAACACATTTTCAGTCAGCTACAACTCCCTATAAATAGTATCTGGCTTATTCAGACACTCCTGCAAGTTTCTATGAAACTCTTACCTCATCTTCTCTGATTTCCTCAATCTTCAATCTTTATGAAGTTTGTCTTTTCAGTCTTTCTGAAATTTGTCTATATTGCATTACACTATTTTAGCAGTACCCACATTGCCTTCTATTTAAATGTACTTGACTAACATTAAGAGAAACATTTGTATTTTTATCAAAAAAAAAAAAACCTTATACATAGCTAAGCACAAAGTAAATATTTAAGAAATTGCCAAATAAATGTCCGAAATTCACATTAAGTGAGAAGGTTTGGCTTGGATCTAAGCTCTGTTTGGCCAATCACCAGTTACCTCACAACAGAAAGAAAAAGTAACACACTCTCTCACATCCTCATATATAAAAAAGAAAATTTTACCATATAATTTCTCTTAATATTTTTAAACATTATACAAATGTTCAAGAAAATACACAAATAGAAAGAATGATATGATGAACTTATACATAGCTTTAATCATTACTGACTCTAAACTAATATATTCCCTCCAAACTTCTACCTGCTTTATCCTCTTCGAATTATAGGTAAATTCCAGTTATGATATCATTCAATTCATAAATATTTCAGTGTATAGCTCCAAAATTAAGTACTGAAAAATTTTAACACCAGACCAGTCTTATTTAACTTGGTAAACTAAAATTTATGGTCATAATTCTCCACATATGTTTCCTTATGAAATTACCCTTGCTTTTGCTTTGGTCTTACATATGTCCCCTCCTTGATTTTGTGTTTGGGAAAGTAAGTGGTATAACCCAAGCAAATTTTGAAATGGACTTGCATATTTGGGTTTTTTCCCCACATATTCTTGCTTTTAAGATAAGGAGAAAATGGCTCTGATAAGTATTGGTTCAATGAGGATAAGAAACATGTGAAGACACCCTGGATCCAACAGAAGGGGGCCAAGCCAACAAATTCTTAAATCTACATCATGAAGCAGAGATTCCCAGACAATTCAGACATGTGAGCAAGAAATAAATATCTTTTGCTGTATGTCACTGATATCTTGCGGTTGTTTTTCAGACAAAAATAGACAACACATAAAGATTAATAGTAGCCAATAATATTTTTATCTAGAATGCTTTATATATTTAGAGGTAAGATTTTCATATCATAGGCTACATAAATCTTAAGTATATCATTCAATGGTTTTGCAAATAATATACAACCATGCAAACTAAAACCATGTGAAGACTGACAACATTATCATCTCTGTAAAAAACCCTCATGATCTACCCCATTCTAATCCAGCCTTTTAGACAACTACTGTTATGATTTTCTTTTCTAGCTTAGTTTTATGTGTTCTAGAACTTCAAATAAATAGAATACTACAGTATGTACCCTTATGTAAGGCATCTTTGGCTCATCACCATTATTTTGTTATTCTTTCATGTTTATATACATACATATAGATATACACAAACATATATAAAAGTATTGTTCCTTTTTATTGTTAAATTGTATTTTATTATATTGATACATCACAGTATTGTTCATTTTTATTAATTAGTAGTAGTCTGATATATGGATATACCGCAGAATAAAATTTGTTTATCCATTTTCTTAATGATCCACACTGATCGATATACATTTTTGGCTATTATGAATAAAGCTATGAACCTTTTATACACAGTTTGTTATAAACATTTAAAATTCTCTTGGGAAAAGACTTAATAGGGAATTTTTTAGATATAGGTTAGGTATACTTTTTTTTTTTTTAAGATTTATTTATTTGTACAAAACTGGGGTACAGGCCAGAGATGCGGAGGGTGAGAGGATTCACCAGAGACAGAGTGGAGTGCAGATCAGGCAGATCCACGAAGTACACTGCTGAGGGGGAGCAGTGGGCAGGTCAGGAAAGGTCTGCCGTGCCATGTGGATCTCCTCCAGGGCAGGCAGGGATCGAACTCATGCAGAAGTGGCTTTAGCTTCTTAGTGCTGTGCTTTAACCCGCTGTGCCACCAGGGAGGGCCCAGGTTAGATATATTTTTAATCTTATAAGAAACTCTTCCTTCTTCCAAAGCGTTTACATTATCACACTAGTAGTGTGGAAGAGTTTTGGTTACTCCACATCCTTGCCATTGTTTAATGTTGGCAATTCTTAAAACTTTGGCAATTCCTGTGCATATTTCACTTGATATTTTCTTGTTTTCCTACTTTCCTAATGACATTGGACACATTCCTTTATACTAGACATTAATTTTTTGTAAAGTATTTGATAAAATATATTTTCTGATATTTGGGTAATTTTTCTTTTTATTACAGAGTTTTAGGAATTCCTGTAAATCAGGGATAGAAGTAACTAGATATAATGAGATAGCATTCAGAGCTATAAAAAGCCCCATATCCAAAAGAGCACAAACAATAAGTGATGGCAAGAGTGTGGCAATAAGGGAAACCTTTCTATGGTTGGTGAGAATGAATCCTGGCCTAGTTCTCTGAAAAACAGAATGAAGTTTTTCTCCAAAATTTAAAAATACACACCTTGCAATTTAGCAATTCCACTCATTGCTATCTATCTGAAGATGACAAAAAGATACTGATTTGAATGGGATATATGCATTTCTATATTCATTCCAGCACCATTTATAACAGCCAAGATATGGGAAAAAAAACCTAAGCTTCCCAGGACTGTGAATCAATAAAGACAACAGTATATATAAACAACAGAATAATAGATTTTTCTTAAAGGTGAAATCATGCCATTTTCAACAGTATGAATGGAATAAAGGGATAATGCTAAGGAAAATAAGTCAGAAGGAGAAAGATAATACTGAGTAATTTCACTTATATATGAATATAAAGAAACAAAGCACAGAAACATACAAAACCAACCAAAACAAATCCTAGAAATCTGACTGCAGATTGACCAGAAGGGGAAGGTACAAGAGGGAAACAGAGTGAGAACAGATCCAGTTCGTTATGGTAGATAATTAAGGTGCTTTGGGGTGAGTATGGTGTGGTAACATACTATCTGAAGAGGTGTTAATGTATACCCCTAGGTATATACAGTGTTGTAAACCAATGGTAACTTCAGTAAGCAATATATATACAATTAAAATATAAAACATAATAGAACCTATCATAGTAGAATGTGGAAGTTGGGATATCCTCTCCCTTACATACAACAATACAAAAATAGCATTTGTGGGCTCTCCCTGGTGGCACAGCAGGTTAAATAAAGTACAGCACTAAGAAGCTAAAACCACTTCAGCATGAGTTTCCCCCACCGCAGATGTGACCCACAAGGCATGGCAGATCTCTCCTGGCCCGCCTGCTGCTTCCTTCAGCAGTGTCCTTCCTCTGTTGACCTGTTCTGCTCCCCACTCTGTCTCTGGTGAATCCTCTCACCACCCCTACACCTCTGGCCTACACCCCAGTTCTGTATGCATAAATAAATAAATCTTTAAAATATATATTTGTTCAAATAAAGATCTGAAAATTCCCCTGATGTCCCAGGACTTTTCCATGAATTATTTGTAGTAATGCAGGTGGCTTGCTGCAGGAAAAGAGAGGGAGGTGATTAAAGGGAAATTAGATCTCCTGGCCTGAGGAATAAACTGGGGATCACGTGTTCCTGGTCCTACTAGGTGCAGGGGGCCAGGTTAATTTCACTGGAGGGACTTTTTGTAAAGGGAGTGCAGTCACATGGCTATGGATCCAGTCCAGGTCACAGAAGTTTTACAGCCAACACAGGTAAGGAAATTTCCCCCACACCAATCTACGTAGAGAAAAGAAAGAGACCACAGACTAGCTTTTCAGCCCAGTAGCTCAAAGAACGCATGGAAAGAGACTTTATTCCCTTGGGAAGAATCAACCTGAAAACACTTGCAGTCTGGGTCTCTCATATGGGGGGTGGTATAGAGCAGTTATAGTAGTGATTATGGTGACAGCAGTTGCTTGGACCGTTGTGACAGGGAACACAGCCTGCTCACTGACCCCTGCCTCTTTGCCAGGAGACACAAGCTTTATTGAACACAACCTAGTACAGAATGAAGCAGCAAGGAGGCAACCCAGGAAGTTAGGATAACTAAGGCACTGAACAGAGCTAACTTTGGAGAGATGGAGAAAGGAAGGTGAGCCACCAGTTTGAAACCACGCTTACTCCTCAACAAGACTGACACTTGAAAAGCCCCAGCATCCCAGTCTCTCCCCACTAGAGAAAATAATGATACGAAACTAAACCTGCACTGGCCCAGCCATGAAAAGCAAATAAGGTAACACACATGCCTGGGAAGTAAGGAACATCTGTAAACAAGATGAAAAAAAAAAGTGAAGAGTAGAAGTTCTGTGACAGATACAAAGGGTAAAGAAACAGATTTTCAAATATTATTAAAAATGCTAAGGGAGATATGGGAAGGTCAACGACAGACAAGAGACAAGATCTTATAAAAGCAATCCAGGAACAGTAAGAGTTCCTTACATAAAAAAGTGAACATATTAATAGAACACAAAAAGAGCCTCAAAATGAAATAAAAACAAATATGGAATGTGTTTTAAATAGAATTAAGCTGGCAGAAGGGAGAATTTCAGTAATATAGACTCAAATATACAATGTAAATGCCACTCAATTGGAAAAGAAAACAAAACTTAGGAAAAATAAGGCAAAATAAGAAATAACACTCAATTAGAAGAGGAAGCATAAGAATAATGAGCGTTCCAGAGGGTGAAGAAAGGAAAAGGAGACCCTGTTCAAGAAAAGAATAGTTGATAATTTCTGAACCTAAGAAATGAAATAAGCATGGATGTCCAGGAAGCAGAAAGAACACCCACATGTCTAAGGGCAAAACAAATTTTCCATTGTTAAAGCATCAAAAAATTCAAAGATAAAAAAAAAATTCAAAGATAAAGAAGGGAAAAAATTACAGGTATTAAATGAAAAGAAGTCAAGTTACAAAGGCATTCCGTTTGCCTTTCCTCAGACTTCATCCCAGTCACACTCCAAGCAAGAAGAGAATGGAATGAAGTGTGCACAATCCTAAAAGAGAAGAGCTGCCAGCTAAGCATTCTCTATCCTATGATATTATCATCAAAATATAATGGTGTAATAAAGGCTTTCCCAGATAACCTGAAGTTGATGGAGTTATCTCCAAAATGCCTGCCCTACAAGAAGTTATGGAAGTTCTTCCACAATAAAAAACATAAAGCTCTGAGTAAAGTGACAATAGGAATAAAAAAATCATAATTATGGAAAAGAGCTAACGCACTAAAGGGAAGGAAGTAAATGACAGGATACATATAGTTGAATATTGGAGAGACCACTCAACTCAGAAAACTTTAGACATGGTAAATTTGGTATAGCCCATGCTAACAAAAATCTAGAATAGAGGCACAAAGAAAAAAAGAAACAGAATCACTTGAGGAAGCCAAAACATAAACAAATAAATAAACACCATATGTCCATATATCCTAAATGTGAATGTCCTGAAGTCACCAATTAAAAAAAAAATAAAAAGAATGACAATTGGATTAAAATTTTCCAAGCATCTATACTTTGCTTGAAAGAAGCACATTAAATATATATATTTCTTCATACAGAACTGGGGTATAAACTACTAGAGGTGCAGGGGTGGTGCGAGACTTCACCAGAGACAGAATAAGGAGCAGAACAGGCAGATTGACAAAGTACACTGCTGAGAGGAGCAGTGGTGGGTCAGGGGAGGTCTGCTGCACCACATGGGTCACCTCTCAAGGGGAGGATCCAACTCCCACTGAAGCATCCTGCGCCAGCTTGCAGTGCTAAGTCCTAACCCATTGCACCACCAGGGAAGGCCCAAAAGAAGCACATTTAAAGCTGACAGGAAAAAATTAATTTTAAGTGAAAGTTTGGAGAAGATGCTTCAAGCCAGTAACAGAGAAAAAGAGAAACTGTTAGCCTCGTATCTGATAAACTGTTAGCCTCGTATTAGACTTCATGTATTGCCCATCTTATTCCTGATAACCTTTTACAGTCAAAAAAAAAAGTAATCATATATAAACATGGAAAATATAGTCATGGGAATAAATCATCAAGAACATATAACTCATCAATATGTCTGCACCTAACACAGGGGCATCTAGTTACATAAAGTGATTATTAATAGGCCAAACATATATATTGAAAAAGATATAGTTATTGTTAGAGACCTTAACATACTAATGGTGCGAAGGGATATATCATGGGGACAGGAAGGGATATATCATGGGGATAGAAAATTAACAAGGAAATAAAAGCCTTAAATCGCATGTTAATGGATTTAGTGGACATTTACAGAGCTTTACCATCCCAAAAGAAATGAACACACTTTTTCTCATGTGTAGATGGAACATTGTCAAGGTTAGATGGCAAGGATATCTAAGCAAGACATGTTTCAGATATCATATGAAAATAGAAATTCTATTAAGCATCTTCTCAACTTACAATGGCATAAACCTAGGAATTAACCATATTTTTAAAATCCTGGAATAAGTTTCCAGAATGATGGCCGCAGAGTAAAGCCAAGATCACTGCGTCCAGACTTGCATAGGAATTGAGGACTGAAAACTTACTTACTACGAGTTTCAACCCAAATGAAAACACCCTGGACTCAACAGAAGGTAGATAACTGAGGGGGAATCAGCAATTGGGGAGTTCCCAGAAGGGAACTCCCGGAAAACCCAGGCGCCTGGAAGTTTGGCGGGCTGCAGGAGCCGCTTTGCCTCATGCTAAAGCCCTGGAGGTGAAGGAGGACGGCTCAGCTCAGTGAGTGGAGCCCAGGCTGAGGAAAGACTGCAAATCTGATCCGCAACACCTGGGTACAGGGAAAAACCGCTGAAACTGCAGACCCGATCAATGGAGAGTACCTGAGCGCCCTCAAAGCCGCTAAGGACCAGCTTGACCAGCTTGGGAACCGGCAAGATGGTGGCAGAATAAAGACATTGAGACAACTACATCCAAACTCACATGGGAATATATAAAAACGGACTATAGACTTACATGCTATGAGTTTCAAACCAAATGAGAACACCCTGGACTCACTAGAAGGAAGATAACCGAGTGAGAATTGTCGATTGTGGAGTTCCTATAAGGGAATTCCTAGCCAGAAGCCTCACAGGCATGATTAGCTGAACCCTGCAACTCTGATAGGGGAGCTCCAGTGGCTTCCTACTCGTTCAGCTTCTTTAAAAATCTAGGCACCTGGACACCAAGAAGCGCAGCAGAGGGGGACTGACTGCGGCTGCAGCTGCAGCTGCTCTGCACAGTGCCAGCAGCCTTTTGCCCCAGCCCTGATACAGCCCTGGAGGTAAACTGAGAAAACTCAGCTAGGGAGAAGAAGCCAAATTGTGGGAAAAGGCTGCAGATCGGAACCAGAGACCCAAGGATATGCTGCAGACCTTTTG
>NW_004567107.1:49422588-49440291 GCF_000260355.1 Condylura cristata
GACTTGGTGATGGGAAACCTGCGGGGATTACAATTGAGATTTAAAAATATGTACAAAATGATGTAAAAATAAACTATTATAAAGAAAAATATTAGTAAAAAAAGAATATAACTTTTAAAAAATATATCAACTTTATTCTTGAGAATGTTTGTTACTATCATATTTTTTATCATCTCCAACTTGAAAATGGTCTCTCAGATTCTGTAGGAGTCAGAGGGGTGGTAAAGATTTGTCAAGTCACACACAGATTATCACATTTCATTCTATTTCATTTTAAATTGATTAGAAAGAGGTAAAGAATGAATTTAAAGGTAAAGGGAGCTTACAAACCACCACCCCTCCCCCATCCCTGTAACTGACCAATCCAGGATGCCAGTTGCTGGTAGGGTTCTAGGTAGAATGTTGGGGTTTGTTGTGGCTGGTGCATCCAAGGCTACCAGGCAGAGCCCTGTGGTTAGTCAGTGCCATGGAGTGGCTGCTGTCCTCCGTGTACCTTGGCTTTTCGCTGATTCTTGAGAAATTCAGTGAGGTGGTGATGGCACTGCTGCCCAGTGCCTGGAGACCACTCCTCACATTCCAGAGTCTCCAGTGGGAGGCAGTATTGAGCCCACCAGTAGTCAGCTTCCTGGTGGGTCTCTTGTTTATATTCAGATTCATTCGATGTGTTCAAAGTCAACTTTATGCTAGGCGTGAAAAGCAGTTGGCAGAAATGCTAGCTGCACAGATAGAAGAGAAATGTCAACTCATTGACAAAGTTTATGCTGTTGAGAAGGAGTATGCGGCGATTCAGGCCTCTTTGGAGAACGCCAGGCTGGAGAAAGACTCTTTCGATATAGCCGGCCTCACAGACACTTACAGAAATATGGTGAAAGCTCACTCCATGTCGATAAAAGAAATCAATACCCTGACTCAAGAACTGATGAAAGAGAGAGAGATACATGAGAAACAACAAGAAGAAATGATGCTGGTGCTGAATGCCATCAAGTCCCTGACAGAGCTGGTGGGAATCACCAAACCACTGGGAGATTCTACAAACCTCCCCGGAGGCGGAGAGCCACACCCTGAAGACGCCTTCCGGGGGAGCTGGCTGGGATTTTAAAGCAACCCTGCGCCCTCCCCTCCACTCTGCCCTCCACCGCCATCTCCAACGCAGGACCTGAGGCCAGCGGGTACAGGGAGACCTCTCCTGGGGCTGCAGTTCCTCAACTTCATAACGTTAGATACGCCCTCCCCTCCACTCTGGCCTTCCAACGCCACACGCTGCCCTCCACCGCCATCTCCACCGCCATCTCCATCTCAGGACAGGAGGCCAGTGAGTACGGGGAGACCTCTCCTGGGCCTGCAGTTCCTCAACTTTACACGTTAGATACGCCCTCCCCTCCACTCTGGCCTTCCAACGCCACACGCTGCTCTCCACCGCCATCTCCATCGCGGGACAGGAGGCCAGTGGGGACGGGGAGACCTCTCCTGGGGCTGCAGCTCCTCAACTTCACACGGTAGATACAACAATGACTCCTCCAACTCAAGGACTTCTGAAATTCCTAGAACACGCCAAGAAACGTTAAGACTTTCTCTATAGTCTCAAGATGTTTGCATTATCTCATCAGTAGTGTGAAAAAAAAAAGACTACTAAAAGAGACTATACTTTTCAAATTACACCTTAACAACTGAGGACTGAGGTGGGGGGGGTTTAAAAGAAGTTGGGGTGGGGAGGAGGGTGGGGTTCCTAAGGGTGGGGAAGAAAGTAGTGGGGTGGGAGTAAGGGTGGAGGGAGGTCTCACAGATAGTGGTGGGGGGGTTGAAATTTATTTAATAGGCAAATAAAATATATTTAAGGTAAAAACAAAACAAAAAATCCTAGAATAAACCAATGAATAGCATTAAAATATAATACCTGTCCAAAAAAAATGTCCCACAGACCTTTTTTTTTCAAGGAAATATAAAAATTGTAAAATTTTACATGGAATTACAAAAGGTCTTAAAGAACTAAAACAAACCTGAGAGAAAAGAAGATAAAGACTTCAAACTATACTACACACAACAATAAGTCATATGGGGTTTGAACAAAAACAGAAACACAGACCAATGGGACAGAATAGAAAGTTCAGAGGTAAACTCACACAGATATGCACAATTATTCTTTAACAAAGTAGCCATAATCATACAATGAAGAGGGGAAAAGCTCTTTAACAAGTGGTGTTAGGAACATGGGTAGCCTCATGCATCAACATGAAAGTAAACCCATGCTTAACTCTATGCACAAAACTAATTCAAAATGGGTGAATGATTTAGATATGAGAACTGAAATCATAAAATGTTTAAAAGAAAACCAGAGGATACTCTGGGACATCTACTGCAAAGATTTATTTTGGGACATCCCTCCAAGAGCAAGGAACACAAAAATAAGTGGGACTAACTTCAAGTGGGTCATACTAAAAAGTTTTTGCACCTCGAAGTAATCATCAGAAAAACTCCAGACTGGGAAGAGACATTGAAGGTAACACATCTCACAAGGGGGATAATTTGCAAAATATGCTAAGTAATTAAACAAGTATGAAACAAAAAGACCAGATAACCCAATCAAAAACATGGGGAAAAGACTTAAGATACTTTTCTAGAGAAGATCAGATGGCCAACATGTACACCAAAAAAACGGGCAACAACATTATATAGGAATATCAAATAAAAAACACAGCAAGGTATCACCGCACCTCATGAAAATGGTCTTTAACAAAAACAATGGAAAGAACATGTTTTGCAAGTTCGATCTCCACCCAGGTGATTCACATGGCACTGCAGACTCTCCTGAGCTGTCACTTGCCTCTGAAGTGAACTCTTATCAGACTGCCTGTTCTGCTCCCCACTCTGTCTCTAGTGAATCTTCTCACTGCCTCTGCACCTCTGGCATGTATCCCATTTCTGTATGCATACATTTTTTTTTTTTTAAAGGAATGCAATTGAGACATGTCTCTATAGAAAGCTTTCTGGCAATTCCTTAAAAAATACTAAGGAAATACCTATGGCTCAGCTCACTCTGCTAAGTATCTACCCAAAGAATATGAAAACATTAGACACCTATGTTGATGGCAGCATTGCCTACAACAGCTAAGTTGTAGAACTAACCCACAGACAGATGACTAGATTAAGAAATTTTGGAATAGTCACTCAATGGAATACTACTCAAGTATTAAAAATGACAAAGTAGTAGTTTCTGAGACAAAGTTAATGAACCTTGAGGGATTAGCTAAGTGAAATAAGTCAGAAAATGAAAGAGAGATATTGGATGGTTTCAATTATCTGTGCAATGTAAATAACCACAAAACATATACTGGCAAAATAAAATAAAAATAAATTTTAGACTTAGTGAAAAAATCTACTAATTACCAGAAGGAACCAAGGGAGGAAATAGACAAAGAAAGGTGGACAGTGGTTTGGTGGGCAGTGAGTGAAGCATATGCACGTAGGAAGGAATAAAAATATAATCCCAAATCTATGTAGACATGCAAATGACTGACACACATATATAAAATTTAAAAACTTACAAACTATAAATGAAAGATGAACTGCAACCAAATTTAAAACTTATGTTCCTTAAAACAAAAATGCAAAAGGCAAGACAGACTGGGAGAAAGTATGTATAATTCATATCTGACATAAAGTTTGTATGTACAATATAGAGAAAACATAGATCAACAGTAAGGCAACATTCCTAAGAACTTCTTTAATTACCAAAAGATTTGAGCAGATACTTCACAATAGAAGATCGGTTGTCAATAAACACATGAAATATCACTAGGCATTAGAGAAATGAAAATTCAAACCACAATGAAATACTATATGCTTGCTTTAATTACAAAAATTAAAAAGGCAGACAATACCAAGTATTGACAAGATGTAGAGCAACGGTAGTCTCATACCCTCTTGCTTCCATTTGCACAGATTACATAGTCACTTAGTACAACTATTTAGCAGTATCACTTAAAGTTAAAAATGTATGTACTTTATGCCCCTCTACTGCAGACATTTATCTGAAAGAAATGAACACATTTCACAATAATTCATGTGCATGAATTTTCATAGAAGAGTTACTAGTTAAAAAAAATATCAACAATGCAAATAGCATTCATCTGATACAACGAAAGTGCTGCAGGTTCATACTCTGGAGTAGTCAGCATATAGATGAAAGCCAACCAATAGGCAATAGAATATAGATCACCTGTAGCCAGGCGCTGAGGCTGGTAATTGACTGCAACGAAGGTAAGAAAGAACAATTCGAGAAAATGGAATTTCCTTGGTTGTAACAATTACACAACCATGTGCAGTGCCAAACTGTATATTTAAAAAGGGTAGTCTCTTGCCCCTTAAATTATACCTTCTATCCAAAAATATGCATATGGGAAATATAATAAATCAGACAACATGAATACTAAAATCCTATAATTCTGAAACTGTTTTTGTTTTGTATTATGGGGAAGATAATGAATGAGTGGGCAAAATTCCCACCTATCCCTTTGCTTTACTAGAAATACAGGAAGCAACCTGGGTGAGGTATTTATCGTAATGAGGGCATGACAAAATGGAGTCTAAATTGAATTCAAATTAAAGTTATTTGTGTCTAAAAGTTCCTTCCAAAGTTTCAACTGATTCAGGAAAAAAAAAAAAGTTGACATAATGATGTGAAATTCAGTAACTTTGAGCTTCTATTTTGGGTTCCTTAAATCTGATACTCTGAAGTACTCTATCAAATCTTCAGTGACTACAACACTGAACACAATCTCTTCCCCCTCAAGTACCAACGTGAAGGGTAATGCAAGATCATCATGGACAAGCACCATTGTAATTTTTATCATTTTTATGGCTTTGCTTCATTCATCTAAAAAAAAAATCTACATGCTTGATTGTTTGGCTTGATTCCTCAAAAGGAATGAGGCCATTTGGGAATTAGCAAGCAGATATCAATGTGGGGGATATATGCTTATATATTACATCAATGACTAACAACTTATACCAGTCTATGTTGAACCCAGATTGTCTGTGGGACACTATTCTGGTTGCTTCATAGCATTTCACATTCAATGCTTTCAATTACTCTATAATGTAGGTTGACATTGTCCCTATTTATAGATGAGGAAATTGAGGCTCAACAAAAATAAGAAAATTGTCCAAGTGGTGTGTAAATCTCATACTCTTTGTTATGTCATGGGTTGTCTATCCTTTGTATCATGGGCATATTAAACATAAATCAAAGTAGAGGTATTGTTCTTGTAATTAAGCAATTTACAATGCACAGCGTAAGGAAAGAAAATAGATACCATGCCATGTTTAGATAATAACCCTCACACTCCACTTAGTGATGTGTGTGAGCATATATACACAAGTGTAACAAGGGTATGTTACAATAGACAGCTCAAAAGAGATGACTCCATGTAAAACAGAATGGTGAGAATTCAAAAGTAGAGTTTCAAATTACAGGTGTTCTCTTTAGGAATCTTAGTTGCCGTATATATACAAAGCTGATAGAAAATAAGACAAAGTTATTTCTAATTTGTCTATATTGTTTCATCTATTATAACCTCATTAAATATAGGTATAATGCAAATAAGTACTTTGAAGTCTCCACAATGTCTTATTAAAGCTAACGTGAACAAACTGTCTAAATGTTGACTACAGAGTAATGTTAAGATTTGAAGAAATAAAATTAAGTGGGCATTTGGGTTCTGGTTCTTAGAAACAATTTATTTTAATCTAATTTTGCTGGCTTTATTCCCTAACCCCTACATTCTTATTAAGTGCACTGTAAAGTTGCAAATTCCTTGAGAGAATAGAGAACACCTATGGTGGTGTGACACAGGTGGCTACAGGGACAGGCATTTAAACTCAAATTCCAGAAGACTGGTGTGGGGGCCAGGAAAAAGAAGAGAAGTATTCCAGGCCTCCTGGCTAATGTTTTTAGGGCAGTACTTCCAACTAGAGTTTGTTTTTTATTCATCCATCACTTCTGTTTTTATTCTTGGCTTTGAACTTTTAGTCAAGTCATTAACCTCCCAGAGTCCTAATTTTCTCATCTGCAAATTATAGATAATTGCAATAATCCTATTTTTCCTGGACTTGTGTAAGGTTTAGCTGTGACAGTATGTGTAACACTAATTGAAAACCTCTAAATCTAGGAAATATGCTCCTATTAGGAGACTCTGTGCTTAAATAGAAGAATGTGTTTAAACAGCATTGCTAGAGTTGAGTCCATGATGAATAAACACAGAAGTTTATCACACTGAAGCGACTCTCCCTGATTCCTGCTGGAAGAAGACTGAGAGCTGGGTGATCCAGGAGTCAAGGAAAGTGACCCTCAGACTCAGGATGGAATGTGATGCCAAGGATGGGAAGAGAGTGGAAACAGGGAGAGCGCGGGCAGGGGACTGTTTAATGTTTGAAACCAGTGCCAAGCTAAATTAGAAACATGAGTGTGTGTACCTGTACCTTACCTCATCGGCATATAATCTGTAACCTGAGATCCCCTCACAGAGAAGTAAAAATAGCTAGGCTCTGCAGCAGTCCTCTGCTGAGGGAGGCAGGGCTGGCAGCATGGGGACAGATAAAGGAACCAGGCAGAGAATGCCAATCACGTGATCTGAGCAAGGGCAATACAGCCCAAACAGAGGGCATCAGGGCATAACAAACTTTCTAGGAGGAGGTGCACCTACTGCCCGAGAGCCCCCCATTTTTGTCATAGGTGTTAGTACGTGTCTTGGAAGGGAATACCATTGACGTCTTGGGCCTGTGTGCTCCTGCTATGATCAAGGCAGTTAAACTGTCTGTGCAAGGCGAGTGCTCTCGAAGATACAGATGAGGCTGCATTCGCAGACCTACAGCAGCCTCCTACCCTGGTGGAAGCAGTGGTTTGTTGCACAGTGTCACCCTCACTGGTGAGTGACTTTGTGAACCACCAAGAACAGTGAGCATCCTTCCTTCAGTTCAGATCCAGGCCCTTTCCCATCAATGCTATGCCACGTTTGGCATCAACTGTGCCAGAAAGTCTTTGTCCTTGGTTAACTCCTTTTCTATGGAGAAAATGCTCAAGAAGGAAAGCTATGAAGCTGATTTTTAATCATTCACATAAAAAATTAGGACCTGAGAGTGCTTTTCTATCTTCTTCAGGATAACAGATTGGATACTATTACTACAATGAACATTATGAAACATTTCTAATAGTAATAGGCCTAGAACTGCAAGTCCTCTTAAAAGAAAACTGAACCAAAATGCTCAACTATACAATCCAGTCCCTTTGACTAAGGAAATGCCAAAGGCTGATACTTCAAATACACTTTGGGTTTAATATGTTAAACTTCATTTGGCATGCAAATAGACTTTGTTCATTCACTTTGTAAGAATTTAAGGATTCTTCCTGTTGTCATTTGAGAGAAATGGGAATTTTTGCTTCAGTCTGCCTCATGTCCAAAATTGGGGTTCCTAAAGACTGACTTACTACGAAGAATTGAGAGAGCAGCCTTGAGTGCTCTCCCTGACTTCCCCAAGGAAGTAACAGGGAACAAACGGACAGAGGCAAAGCAGGAGAAAATGAGCCATATGGACCTGTCTGGAAACCTGGCTCTCCCTCAAAAAGTCTCTCGCCCCTGAGAGGTTTAAGTAAGTTTCTGTGCTCCATTCAACAAACTCTGCTATAAAAAACAGAAGACCTCACTGGATTACTTTAAATGGCATTATGTGAAACTCCCCAGAATGGTCCTTTCAGTGGAAATACAATGCAAACCACCTATGCAATTTTAAACTTTCTAGTAGTCACATTTTACAAAAGGAAACGGTTAACTACAGTAACATATTTTATTTAATCCCATATATCTGAAATATTATCATTTGAAAACCTAATCAGTAGAAAATCTTATGCCAATGAGATATTTTACATTCATTTTTTTCTTATTAAGACTTCAAAAGCCAGTATGTACTTTACACTTAAAACACGTCCCAAATCAGACACTAAGTTTTCATATAAATGCTGGATATATACTAAGATTTTTCAAATTTTACATTTGAAAAAAACCAGATTCACATACCAGAGATGCTCCAAAAGCACTTAGAAGTTCTTCAAAACATGAATCTAGTATCAGTGCTTATATTTAATATAATTAAAATGAAATGAAATGTTAAAGGTGAATTCCTTAGTTCTAACAGTCTCCTTCAAAGTGCTTCATCGCCACATGCCAGTAGTGCTGCCTTGCCTCAGCAATGCCTGGCACATAGGAGATCAATGATTTTTTCTTGACCAAATATCTCAATCTCAAGTTATTTTGTTATTTTTAGCACTGAAGTTCCAGCCTTGAAGGAAGTGTAAATAACATGATAGGTTGAAAACCAAGGACTTAGATGGCATAATTTCTATTTCAATAGGTCATATGGAATTGTAACCATCCAGCTGGGTTAGTTTTTTCATTCAACTTTTTCGTTCAAACTAAACCCTCCTGGCTTTCACCATCTAATGGGACAAGTAAGAACACCAATGTTTCCACCACATGTAAAACATTAAGCATACAAGAAAGACAAACAGCTTTACCAATTAAACACCCCTGATTTAGAACTCTCACCTAAACAAATGAATCTACATGCTACTTAAAGAACTCTGTTTACTCGCCATTTTAAAAACACCTTGTATTATAATTTTACAAAAAAATTTTTGATAGCTACAGTTGTTAGTCTGAAATGGTCTGTCCCATGAATATATGACCTAGTTTCAAAAAGACAGGCTACTAAAAGGATGTAAGTCCATTCTGTTTGTTTTTTTTTTTTCTTCAAGAATGCAAAAATTTAAGAAGCCAGAGAAAAGCTTTAACAAGCATGGTATAGATGTGATTACAGCTCACACTGTAATTACAGTTTGTAGTCCTTGCAACAGTTCTCCACCTCAAGTCATAAGGAGTCTAATACATTTCCAAATCTCTAAAAAAGAGCTCATGTGTTCCAAAATGCCTGACATCATGGTAAATGTCTTCCTAGTGTCATAAATACCCCATTGTTGCCTGCATGGTATCCCTTCCTGGTGCCACTGTTACCATCTCCCTGTTAACCAGGTCTTCGGATATATGAACTTCCCATCGGATCTAACCTTATAGGACTCTCAAACTGTTTTTTGTTTTGTTTTGTTTTGTTTTCTGCTAACAAGTATGTGTTTGACCCAAACTAAACAGAATTCTCTCTTTAGAATTTGAATCATTAGCAAAATCTCTGACGAATTCAAAATAATTAGAATTCTTCCATTCTGATATCTTGACTTCTCAACCTTGAAAAGATTGTCTTTAAGCTCAGCCACTGAACCCAGAAGTTTGTTTGTTTGTGTGTTTGTCTTCTACTTTCCAATCTGTAGTTCTATACCTCTTTCTTCCATGCATGCAAATTTATCCAGAATCTTTTTTTTTCTTTTAAACATGAACCTAATAATTCCTAACTGAAACAACAGGCAACATTTTGTTATCAAATATGAAGTCTCTCAGCCCCAGGCCTGCTTGTCCAAAATGAACTTGTTGCTCTTTCTCCAAACACACACACAGAAAGATGCCCATTAATGAGCTCATGAAGTTGAGTAATAGTCTCAGACAATCTCTTTTCAGTCTCCCAAGAGCACTAATTAGAAGCCTTTATTTGTTTCCAACTCAGACAAACTTTCCTGTAGAGGTGAGAATCCTTAAACAACATAAAATCTTTAAAATTGTTTTACCTGAGAAAAATTTTTCATAGTGATTCTGATGACCTTGTAAAATAACAACCATATTGAAAAATCAAATGAAAATGAGCTAAACCTCAAATGAGTGTTTTTTATTGTTGTTGTTCCCCAGGGCAAATAGTCCTCATATAGAATATCATTGATGTTTTGCTTCTTGATAAATTGAATTTTTATTACAAAGAAATATGACATTTTATATTTCTATAACAATAATTATTTGAGGGAGGCAGAGAAGTTTTAAGCTGTCTGTACTTTTTGCGATAAAACATAAGTGTACAATGAAATGGAAATATTGTTGACAGGCAAAATATTGACAAGTACTGGCTTCTGTACATAGAATACAGTGTGACTGTTAATGATAGAAAGATATCTGTGTTTAGAGAAATACAGGCCCAATTATGCTGCACAGCATGGCCGAAAGCTACTGCCAAGAGTTATACACAGAGAAGGGTGCAAGCTAATTTTTTGGCAATCTACATTACTAAAGATAATTTTTAAATTAAATCACATAATTCTATAGCAATCCCCTAACCCCATTCACATTTCTTCAGGAATGAATTTTCCCTTTCTGCAGCATTATTACAGCTCCCAAATTTCAAGCACAATGTTGATATTGAGATGAAGCCACAGATCCAAGCCAAAAGCTGCTTGGGATAAACTATGTTTTCCCACAGTCTCCCAATACATTATCTACATTTTGATAATAATAAATAGATATTTGAAAGTTCTAATAAATCCTATCAGTTTGAAATCCAAATGCTCTATTTGCAGAGTATTGCATAGTGGCCTATAAAATGAATGCACTTTGAATAGCAAATGAAGAATAACAGTTATACAGACTTGACTTTGGCCTTGGAAGAGTCCTACATATTAAGTCTCTCTTGTCTTCATGCATCTTATGCATTAGACAGTCCCATTCTTGGCAACTAATGATGAATGATATTTCTGTGTGTCACTATGAAGTAGCCTCGCTAAAAGAGTTTGCATGAAAAATAAAGTACTTAGGTATTCAGTCCAGAAAATGGAGTAGATATTCCATTATTTCTTGTCAAAAACTGTGAAAGGTCTGAGATTTTTACTGTACTTGCAAGCTAACAAAACAGTTGCCACAGTTACATGGATGTTGGCAAAAAACAAAAAATCCTGAGTTAGAGAAAAGGGTTTGATTATTCATAATGTTTATCAAGAATATTTTTGCAGTACTTTCTTTTGGTGCCATCTATAACCAAAGTGGACTGTGATACAGAAAATGAACCCTGAGCTATGGGACCCACATCTTCTAGAATGCACCATCGCCAATCAGCAAGTCTAAACCAAAGGGAACATCATCTATTATACCAAACTAAAGAAAACATGCCTTTAACACAGGAGGGAGATATTCCATCTTCCAAAATTATTCATTACACAAATCTTTCTAAAAGAGGGTTCAGAATAAAGGTAGTCAGAGCCTTTGTGCACTTGACATTAAGAAATAAAGGAAATTAGAGAAAATTGTCTTTTTTTTTTTTTTTTGAGTTTTGAGTGTTGGCAATTGCTTTTAGACACAAAGTGGAAAATAACTATTAAGCTTAAATTACAAAGAGAAAACTACTACTGAGTTTTCCTGCTCTCCACCATGATCTGAAATGGAATTGTCAGTAGGAAACATCCACTTTAGGAATCTCTCCTTAGGCATAACTGTAAAGTTCTCTAAACTTTTTTTTTTTTAATTTTAAGGTATTAAGTGTATTCTTATGAATGAACTTAATATATTGAATGAAATTTATGTGATTAACTAAAATTACATTGACTATGGTATGGCACTCACTGTGCTGAGTACTTCACATATAATATTTTATTCATCCTTTACAAATCTCTTGGCGATATATCCATTGTTGACAGTTTAAAAAGACTTGATAAATAATTACCCAGTATAATTAGTAAATCACAAGATTAAGATTTACACAGAGGCCTGCTAATCTGAAATTCAGGTGTTTATTAGATGATACTGCCTCTCAAAAATAAATATTAAGTGCTTAATTAGCTGTGGGCACATAGAGAAAAATCATGAAGACACAAAAACAGCAGGAGTCTTATTAATTAACAATTCTATCTTTCTATGGTATTGGTAAACCTTTACTTGGGACAAGCCATTGTCTGTTCTTGGTGCTACAAGTCAGAGTTGAGCTGTAACTAAAGAACATTACTAAAACTCATTTCTAAGCTCTTGGGCTGCAAGGAAATTTCACCTAATAAATGTGCCCAATCAAAAGTGCTGACATATTTTATATTCCAGATAATGTTAGTAGAGAGCAGCATGACAAAATCAGTATTATTTTTCTTAATAGTAAAGATGGAATAATAGTTCAGTGATATAATTAGATAGCCAACTTCCTATGCCAATGTTAATCAGTTTGACCTACAAATCTATATTCTTTTTTAATCTATACTGACTTCTTAGAAATAAGCCATTTTTTTAGTTAATAAGTTATATAGCAAATGCAAAATTCACATTTTGTTGGAAATTGTAGATAGGGTGGTATATAGGAACTAACATCACAAAGTAATTATTCATCAGAAGTATTTAACAGAATTTATAAGAGATAAGCTATGGAAACAACACAAATGTCCATTTGTATTTAACAAAAATTGAAATGAAAATGCAACATAGTAAATGGGAGTTAACATTGATAAATCATGTAATTGATAAGTGGTTAATGACCAATTATATGAATTCATAATTCAATAGGATAAAAACCCAATTTGAAAATAAGCATGGGATCTGAATAGACATTTTTCTAAAGATGACATATAGAATGGCAACAGGTGCATGAAAAGATACTCAACATCACTAGCCACCAGGAAAATGCAAATCAAAATTACGATGAGATATTCCACCATGTTAGAATGACTATTATTATGAAGACAAGAAATAAGTGTTACAAAGGTTATGGATAACATAACCTTGCTGGGAATGTAAATAGGTGCAGCCACTATAGAAACAGAATGGAGATTCTTCAAGAAAATAATAACAAACTACCATGTGATTCAGTTATTCTACTGCTACATTTTTTATCAGAAGAAAATAAGAACACTAATTCAAAAAGATATATGCAGCTCAATTTCATGGTAGCATTATTTATAGTGCCCAATATATGAAACTCAAGCTATGTCCATTGATACATGAATGAATAAAGAAAATGCAGTGTTCTATTGTAGAATATTTTCAGTGGTAAAAACACTAAAAACTTGCCATTTACAACACAAGTGGACTTTGCAGGCATGTGCTAAATAAAACAAGTCAGAGAATGAAAGATATCACAAAATCTCTTTTATGTAAAATCTAAAAATAAATGTAAGGATATAGAAAATAGTTGGTAGTTATCAGAGTTGGGAGGGTGGTGGGAGAAATAGGTGAGGAGAGTCACAACAAAAAGACAAAATGCTGAGGTCTGTGTGAGTTTAATACACCCTTTCCACGTTTCTATACTGCTCAGAAAGCAACACAGGAAATGTGAGACAATGACAATTTAGGTAGGTTATTGACTATTAGCTCACAGGAAATATGGGACAATGACAACTTAGATAAGTTATTGACTATTAGCTCAGCTATCAACAGTCACCAAAAAGTTTATAGAGAATATATGAGATGAACAGTGTATATATAGAGTCTGCTCTCAAATGGAAAGCATAAAAAAAAATAGTAAGAATTTGATAGAAATTGGTTCCATGCCTTGATTAACAGAAAGTGGTCCTTGAAGCAATTCATTATGCTAGGTCATTTAAGGTCATAATGAAAAAAGCTCCCCACCAGGTTTAAAAAAAAAGGAAGATTTGTTTTAAAAAATAAAACCCACACTTTGGTAAGAGAAAAACAATACTCTTTCATTAACATTATTAGATGATTTTGCCTTCAAAAATAGTAGTTTTCAGAAAATATTTAGTAGCTTAACCAGAAAAGAATCAGCATGCCACTGCTGGACAGTTTAAAAAGAAATTTAAAGTTTCATCTATGCTTATTCTCACTCATGAGAGAAGTCCACCTCTCCTACTCCCACATTAGGGGAAGCAAGAGCAACACCGTCTGGCTAAAGCCCAGGGTATTTAGAAAGGGGCAAGATTATGTGATGGAAAAGATGATGATTATACGATTATATAATCATATAATATTTAGAGTTGTTAGGTTGAGTTTGAACGGGGGGTGCATGTGGAGTATGAGTACAAACTCAAAACATGCAGTCTGAGTGGCCCCAAAGGGTGCCATCTCCCTGCAAAGACCTAAGAGTTAGACTAACTCCTTGGAAATAAAGAGAGAACTTCATAGGTTGATCATTTTTATTGAATACATGTTAATAAACACAACATGTGTTCTGAACTTGTCCTATCCTTTCAGCAAAATATTTTGCATTCATTTGTGAATTCTAATGGACAGGACTTTTTCCTCCCAGATTTGAATACAGAAGGTAAGTAACTTTACCTTCAAATGGTCCAGACAGTGATCAGTTATTGATGACTTTGGTGGTGCACCTGTGTTCTGCAGTGAATGTCCTTTGGTTATTCCCAAACCAGATGAGGGCAGCTTCTACAAGAAAACGTCATTGACCTCTCTGCTGTGAATGCAGGACACAAAATCTAGCTTTGAAAGTGCACTGTAGTGTATTATTGCTGTGGTCTATTTGCCATTGTGCTTATTTATGCTAATATTGGATCTATGATATGGTGAAAACCAGGAATGGGAAATAAGTAATGCTTTTCCTAAAACAATGATACTATATATACTAATTTGCCTTTTTCCAGGAAGAAAATGACTTTCAGAAAGAGTTCATGGTTCTCCGAGATAATGTTTAATTGCTTCATGTTACCCTATCTTACACATTTGTGGGTGTATGTGTTACAAAACTAGAATGAATCAATAAAAGAAATAAGGAAAAGGAAACAGAGAGCTAGCATTTAAATGTTTCTTGTTGTATAACTTATTTATATTAAATATTAACAGTCAGTTCAGCCACACATAAATACATCAACTTGAAACACAAAATAAAAAAAGCCTGATGTTCAGTAATATTAGATAAATAGACCAAACTTCTATAACTACTTAGGGAAGATCTCAGATTTAAACAAGCCTGGTATAATATGAGCTATTTCCACAATGATATGAGTGCATTTTATAAGCCATAGAATTACATCTATTCCATCAAAGTATCTTTGAAAGTTTGAAGTTTTCCAAGTAAAACAGAGTTTGTCAGGTGATTTGAAATTTCTAACCCTGAACAGATCAAGTCAGCAAAATCTAGGGCCAGAGACAGGTATCTGGAATGGTATTGTTTGCAGATCTTTTCACCAGGCACTGAAGGTGTCACACACCCTACAGTTAACAATACTTAATTACTACCTACCAGGATCTGGGGATCATTAACATACAAATAATTGTTCAGATGTTCATGTCAACAGCAAAGTGGTGAAACGCAGAAATGATGAGAAACAAGACAATGAACAAGGTTTCTAAATACAAGCATTAGAAGGCGGTGGGGGAGAAAGGCAGACAGCCAGCAGCAGGTTGGTGGGAGGGAGTAATAGGGAGGCACATTTGCCTTCTTTCTCCTGTGTGCATCTCAAGATGTCAGCCAACACTCTGCCCATGATCCCAAGGAACTCTATTCTTTTGTACTGCAGACTTTTCACAGAGTGAGCCCAGAAATCAGGGAGGTTATTAAGGGAAAGCAATGGTTATCAGCCAAGGATCCACACCATGCTGGAAAGCAATTCAGGAGTTTTTCTTCTCCAGTGGCTCTATAGAAAAATTATAAATCCCTAGCGTATAATGTTCTGTAAAAAACTGGGGAGGGTACATGTGCATACCACAAAATGCTTCACCTAATTTAAAGACTGGTTTATTATGCAATTTATTGAGTGGTTATTATGTGCCAAGCATTCACTAGGTGCTTTTTTGCAACATAAAAATACACAATCCTCACATCAAAAAAAAAAAAAAAAGAAAGAAAGAAAGAAAGAAAACACAAGAAGAAAGTATTACTGGTCTCATTTTGCAGATAAGAAAATGTAACCTCAAAGAGATTAAGAACTAGACAAACAAGTTAGTTTTGTGATTGGATTTCAAACCCAGATTAGTTTTATCCAGCAACAATGCCTGTTCCATTAAAACAACAGCTATTAATTAATATTTGCTAGTTAGAGGGAAAGGGGACAGAGGGAAGTTAGGCTTATCTTTAAGTTTTGTATTAAGATTCTTAAATTAATAAATACATTTGGTATTTGTGCAGTTTTAAGCTCCAGAAATCAAATTAGAGATTTTTTTCAAGAATAGCAAGAAATCTTAGCCTCTAGGTTTGTTTAAGCTGTATCCAAAAAGTGAACAGCTATGAACTAAGAATTTACACACAGAGAAATAGATGCCATTTCTCTTAAGTTTCTCCCCCAACATTGGCAGGAACTCTACATTAATGCTCTACTACAGAGGGTGGCAAGGATTCCTCCTTCCCGCCCCTAAGGGACCTTCTGCACTAGGCACTATGTTCTTCCCTGGTTCAAACAGTCTTCCCACCCTGTCTGTTTCATCTCAGGACTCAGTGGAGTTCACAGATATGGAATCAAGGGACCCAGCCACTCTACTTCGCTATCTGGATAAAACTGCATTCCAGGGGCATCCAAGACTGTCTTGACCAGGTCTTACCCATTTCTCTGTTGCTTACATCATATAAGGAGTTACATCATATAAGGAGTTAGAAGTCTTTTCAGATGAACTCAGCCTCTCTTCCATTTGTTCCAGTCACAGATTTCTATCCACATCTCAAACATACCTCACAATTTTCAATTAAAAAAAAAAACCAAGATGTGAATTTCTATTATTATACTTATGGTGGGGAAAAATAAGATGACTTAATTTTGGAATTGAGGTTTTTTTTTTTTCTGATAACCAGAGGCTGCAGATCATTTTCAAGCTGGTTTCATGAATGTGTCAAGCCTAGAAACAAGGCAGATTTAAGCTGCTCATTAATTTATATATAAGTTTTTACTAGAAACTTTATTACTTTAACCTATTGCTTTATAGCCTTAACATTTTAGGAATAATACTTGGGGAAAAAATGTCTAAGTGCTATATTATAGGTGAATATTATACAGAATGTCATACTCAAAAGTTAAAATAACAGCATCAGCTAACATTTATTTAGCACTTACTACATTCCAGACTCTGTTCTGCTTCTAACAGAGTCATTCATTTGCTCCTTCCAATCACCTATGAGAGCAGTACCATAATTATCCCATGTTATATCTTAGGGAACTGAGGCAGAGAGGTCAGAGTCATTGCCCCGTGCCATGCAAATCTGGGATTCTGAGCCAGATATTCAAGCCTTAGAGTTCTAATTTTTTTAACACTACATAATGAAAGTCTTTATTTTTTAGATCCTCCATTAAATTATGATTAAATTCGCCTCAGCTAGTTTGTCATGAAAAGTCAGTAGGTCCAAGTAAGTTCTAGTAACTAGAAGTACAGATTTAAAAGGGCTTGTTCATTCAGTAATTCTGTAAGGTTTTTAATATTCATGCTCTCTCTACTCTGGGTGGGCAGTTCTACACTGGTAAAGCGAGAGACAAAAGTGATGAAACACAGTTTGTTCCAAGAAACTGGTTTCAAGAAACTCAGCCAAGTGGTGGACCTTTCTAAATCTGCTATTTATAACCAACAATTCTATTCCTCTGTTCTCTTCTTACACACTTCTGCCTCCTACCTTCTTGAACAATCCTGACTACTCCAGCAAGTTAATGTTGTGAGCAATACAAGCTAAACATTTTAATAAGAAAGGAACCTAATTACTGTTATACTATCAATTTTAATGCAAATTCTCATTCAAGCACTTATTTACATACCAGGTTGATTATACTAGACTTGCCTTGGATACACTCTTCATAATAACTTGTAAGAAATGGTCTATTAGCCATCATTTCTCAGAGGAGGAAACTCAAGAAAGCTCAAG
>NW_004567107.1:49440557-49451734 GCF_000260355.1 Condylura cristata
AGATAGATAGATAGATAGATAGATAGATAGATAGATAGATAGATAGATAGATAGATAGATAGATAGATAGATAGATAGATAGATAGATAGATATGGACTCAACTGACCTGGAGGGAAATTGGAAAGCTTGCTTTGCCAGCCTAAAACAGTGAAATCCCTTCTCATCTGAGGCCCCAAGATATTTCCAGAGCCAAACAGATCTCTTGAGCAGGAGGCAGCCTCAGTCAGACCTGAGTCTGTTAGGAGCATGTGTCTCTGCATATGAGAAGGGGGAACAGTCCCACGCGGGATTTTGTCTCACAGCCTCTCAACCCTTGAGCTCAGGACAAGTCACTGTATACCAGACACTGGCTCCATGACCATCCTGTTCCTCTCCTCAGAACACACAGGTTACTATCAGCCCCCTCCTTGAGGAGAAAGGGGTAGAAAGTAGATGGTCAACCCACCACGCCACTCCCCAGCCCTATGGTACAGTGATGCAGCCTGGCTTCCCTCTCTTTGGCTGCTCACTGCAAACCATGTCATTTCCTATTTCAGCAGCTTGGGTCCAGCCCTGGAACACAGTCAGAAAGTGCGCTCCACCTTCAATCTCCCCACTTAACTGTGAAAGGCTTAGGACCTCTGTTCTTCAGGCTGGAAGTTTATTTTTCAGACACATTTACTAATAGCATGCAGTTTAATAATAAAAATAATAAAGCTGACAGCATTACACTAGCTCTGGGCATCCAAAATGAGTGAGTTCCTCCATGGAACTAAGTAAGAGAGGCTGCTCATTGCTCAGGGTGGAATGGCTTCTGATGACTGAATTCTACTTTCCATCATGAGTCTCCTCTGCCAGAAACTGAGTTTCAGAGGCACCTCAATATAGCATTTGTTTTTGTGAGTGTGTGCTTATACTTACACACACATTCCTAATTTCTCTTGCTGACTCACTGAGTGAAAGAATACATATAATAGAGTCCCGACACTTTTGGGGCGCATGTTATTGTCTCAGATACTTTAAACACATTCTCTCAGTAAACCCTCAGAATGATGTAATTAGCCCCATATTAAAAGTTAAGAATCTGCACCTCAGCAAGCTCAAATACCTGCCAAAATAACAAATGTATATACGCGAACTATAAGCCAGGGTTGGGGACTCAGCTGGAAAGGATAGTGGAAAAGAACAAGGAAACTGACCTTTGTTAAGAATCAACTAGCCACCTAGCATTGTCTTCAGTCTGCTATATGCTTCAGCATCTCCCACTTCAGAGTAAGGTATTACTGTATCCAAGTGGCAGCAGCCCCTGAGTTTCTGTAAGCCCCTGAGTTTCAGGGTGGAATGGCTTCTGATGACTGAATTCTACTTTCCATCATGAGTCTCCTCTGCCAGAAGCTGAGTTTCAGAGGCACCTCTGAAACTCAGAAGAGCAAGATTCGAACTGGTTCTGTTTGATTCCCAAGTCAGTGTCTTATGATGAAGCATGCTGTGGCTAATTTCCAAGCTGACTTAAGGCTTAGGTGGTTTCTTAGATCGAAGGCTCTCTCTGCTCCTGTATTTCTTCTGCACTGCCCTCTGGGATTCTCTGTTATGTTTCAGTCACAGAAGACAGGCTTTGCCTTGTTACTTCTATGACAAATGACTAAATTATGAATTTCTTGAGGGTATATATCTCTTCAACAAGTCCTAGTGTATTATTTGAAACTAAAATGAGCTCAAACAGATGTTGGGCGGATGAATGAATATGTATCTCTGGAAGTATTAACATTTTCAATCCCAGCACCACCATATAGCTTATTTCATTTCATGGGTCTCTTGATTACCTGTATCAAGTTCACATACTTATTAAAGTCAATTCATCAACACATCCCAGACCTCTTGAATTAATGTATGTATGGATTCTCAGAGGTTAAATACTAAGGTGGTGGTGGTCCTAAAACCTATAAAGTTTGTAACCTATGGTATGGCAAAATAGCTTAGCTAACACATTTCCTTTGGGAAATGGGATCTTAACATAAACTTGGGGCCTCCACACTTGAAGGACATTGCACAAAATAGTAAAGGAAAAAACTTTTACAGGTAAATCTCAATTATGTCCAAGCTCAGTGGCTGGATAGAAACTGGTGAATGGTCTTGACTTTTATTTAAAAATCTGCTTCAATCCTAATGAATGTTTAATTGATTGATTGAATACATTGTAATTTTTTTAAATGAAAGCAATGTATCATTTAGAAAGTCAAATTGTGTGACCAGGTTTTTGTTAAGTCTATTTTATTCTCTTTTTCCAGATCCTCCTGATACAGGGCAGCAAGGGGCCCAAATAGTTTACCAGTCACTAAGTTCTTCACCCACAAGAGCCAACTGCAAAACCACTCAGATTCAGAGAACAAAAATAATGGGATTTATTTAACAAACCAGGAAAAACAAAGAGTTATAGAGGCCAAAATGGCCTTGTACCCCACCCAAAGCAGGGTCCAGTGTTTTAAAGTCCTAAACACAAACACTCCCAAGATGGAGTCTTCCAGCCACTGTAGACCTGTAGCACATGGCACTGAAACAACTCACAAAGACAGCAGAAGACACAACAGGAGATGCTCCCCTGAGCTGCCGAGATGCCCCAGCACAGCACCAGACTCAAAACAGCAGCTTCAGAAGCCGAACAACCCTGACCAGCGCCCCACACTCACAGTTCAGTAAGGCGCCCACTCTGGGTCTTCACTTTTCTCTGCCAAATTGTAACAGAAGCAAAACCTGGCACCGTTTCAGTTACTTGGCTATTTGCAAAGCCTCCGAACTTTTCCTTTCTGGGGTTGGCTGCTGGAAGTCTGTCCCACATCCCTCGGAGTCCCAGAACAAACTTCTGAAACATCAGCATGGTGGGGGGCAGAAATCACTGACTGCCAGAATCCCCAAAGTTGCAAAAAAAATTTGAATCCCAAACAATGAATACTTGAGCACTGAATCCTGAGGAGGCTGCTTCTGCAGTCCCTTACATTTCTTATCAGAACCTTGAGCCCAAATGTGATACTTTGCTCACATTTTCCCTGGCGCTATCTACCCTCACCAGCAATCCCTCCAAAGGGCACCACCTGTAACAGTCTTTGGCTTCAGACACCTGTTATATTCCTTCCCCAGAGATAACAATAAACTTTTAAAAATTCTATATTTTAAAATTTATCTCTGTTGGGTCCCAGCCGGGATGAGCTTCCCCAACCACCCCTGGAGCTTAAGCACAAGATCATAACAGATCAGAAGATTCAAGGTTCGACTCCTGGCTGGCTCGCTAGTTCAGCAGTTCTGGGCCACAGTGCGCTGCATCTACGTGTCTGCTCTGCACCAACCATTGTACATATCTCCATCTTCCTAGAGTCACATATATTCACTCATATATCTGGATCCATCACTTTTAGACTTTTTAAAATTTATATTACATCTTTGTTCATTTTTGTGCAATGCAGCTTATATGCTTTCTCCTTCAAGGTGTAGTCCCAATAAAATTCCCACCACCAATTCTCCTGTGAACCATCACCATAGTCCCTTTTGCTCTTCTCTCCCTTGTTTGGATCCCTCTACCTCCCCCACACCCCTGCAGAATGTCTCTGATTTACAGATGTCTGATAATTGTGTGGCATTGTTTTGTTTCTTTTATTTTTTCCCTTTTCTCTTGTTTGGTTCCTCTATATTCCTGTATAAGTGAAACTATCCAATATTTTTCTTCTTCCTTCTGGCTTATTTTGCTGAGCATAATCCCTTCTAGCTCCATCCATGTTGCTCAGAATGGCATGAGGTTTGTTTTTTTTTTTTTTCTTAATCGCTCAATAGTATTCCATTGCGTATATGTACCACATTTTCTTGATTCAATCGTCTATTTTGGGGCAGTTGGTTTGTTTCCAAATCTTACCTATTGTCAATAGTACTCCAATAGTATACAAGGGTGCTGGTATCCTTTTGAATTGATGTTTCTACTAATCTGACTTTAATAAGTGAATTTTGACTCATATTCCCTTTCCTTCCTTCATCTAGCTAAATTACAGTATTTTTATTATTAGATAAATATTGTTCAGTGCTCAAATAGTAAATTAAAGGTAAGATTACATATCTTTTCTTCTGTAACTCTGATTTTCACGGGGTTAAAATTTCTCAGTTATCAAAATTCTTTTTGTTCACTCAGATCTCTAGTTAAGTCACCCTTACCCACTAAATACCTTGAAATATGTTCCCAAATCAATTTTTCACCTTATCAAGTCCATTAGATAGTTTATTATTTCATACAGATCAATCTACTTACATCTCCATCAATCCTGCTTCAACCTACACAGCTTGTCCTCTAGTCTTACACTTCTGTTAACTTGGGACTTCCCTTTGCAAATTTCTTTTGACCTGGATGGGATTTATATCTGGTCTCTTTTTCTTCCTTGATTTACTCTTGTTTTAGTGGAAAATATCCTGTAATAACTTACTGCAAAAGAGTACATTGGAGTGAAAATGTCTGAGACTTTGTATATGTGATATCATCTTTAGCATCACAATATACTTATAGATTTTATGAGTAGGCAATTATAGATTGAAGGTTACTCCAAAAATTTCTATCTTGTGGGAAGTCAATTAGCATTCTCATAACATTGATACCTGCTCTATTTTTTGTATAAATCTATTTTTACTCTCCATTCTCTCAAAAGGCTTAGAAGCTTGTTATCATTTTAATTGTGTCAATATGGGGGCTCAGTGAGTTATTTCAATTTGAATATATTTGTTCTATGATAATCTTCATATTTTGGCCCTTTTTTCATAATTTTCAATAGATAAATAATTTAACCTCCTTAGTCCATTTCTCTTTTTTTTTTCTGAATATCATCGCTACCCAAATGTTTTAGTGATTTAAAAAATTTAAGCTATTATATTTTAATTCCCAAGAATCCCAGTTCTTTTGTTACAGGGCATCCCAGTGTGAACTGGGCTGCCTGTCTGTGGGCCTCACCCACGCACCTAAAATTTAGTTGTACTGCAGGCACGCATAATAGGGTCAATAATAGGTTTATTTACAAAAGGGGAAAAGAAAAGGAAACAAACTAGGGAAAGAGAGAGGGAAACAAAGTAACTGGAATATCTTACCAGCTCCGTTGACTTGGAGTTCTGGTAGCAAATGAACTGAAAGCTGGGAGTCAAGGCGGTCCAGAGTGCGGTTTGCCAAATGAGAGAGTACCTTAGGAAATGGTGCCTTATTTATACCCTAAAGTCCCAGAATGCTTGCTTAGCTCTGCCTTTGGGTCCTCCCAGTTCTCTCTCTGGTACTGCTGGGAGTTGTAGTTTCCAATCACTGGAGTAGGAGGTAGAGTCCAGAAAGCTGGAGTAGGGGGTGGAGTCCGCGGAACTCTGCAGATTTCCTTTAGGACATCCTTGCCCTTAACACTTTCTCAAATTACCTTTAAAAAAGAAAAAAAAAAACCCTGGTATTCTGTAAAATAGAATTTTTTTAGATACATTTAAATGTATTTCCTTGGATACATTTTTTTTCTTAATTTATTGAAGATTTTAAAGGAGTTAGAAATATGTTTATTTCAAAATTTTGAAACCAATTTATAAAACCCATGGTGCAAAAGGAGTTGAAAGAAAGAAACTGAATTTGCACATTACTGGTTTTTCATATCTATGATGACACAGAGCTTTACAAAATGCCCTAGCAGGAAAAGAACCCATTTTGTTATTATCATAGCAAGTTCAAGTAATTCTAATTAGGTGGAGCTGCTGGTAGACACCAGGTGTCCTGAATCCCAGTTTAAGAGAACTTACCCTTAATTAGAAAAATAGTTCCCAAAGATTATTCATTATTGCAATCACCTGAAGAGCTTAACAAACTGATGTCCTTCACATCAGATTCATCCTATCCGGAATCCCTTATTCTAAGACTGTGCTTTTTTAGTTGTTTTTTTGTTTGTTTGTTTTGTTTTGTTTTTCAGAATTTTTTCAGATGACTGCAAGGCCAACTTGGCAAATTACTGTATCAATATATTCCTGTGCCCTTAACCTTTCGCAGGTAATAGTGACTAACCCATTTTATCTGTTTCTTATGGTAATATTCCCTCAAGACTAGCTCGTTTGCAATTTGAAACAGAAGGGAAGGATTGCAGCTATGTCAAAGGTCTATTGCATCATTTTGTTATTGGAGACACCCATAAAACTGCACCAGTCTCCTTTGCCTTATATTTTGTCATAGGTCAAGAATAAATGTCTTTATCTGGTATGACTACATTTTATTTTTCCATCCCTCATCTAATGCCATTATTTTCCATTGTTTCCCCCTAAAGTTCCTCTTAACACATGAAAACATATTCTCTGCTCCAGTACAATGGCCTTCCTGCCTTGAGTCTGCACTGACACATGCTGTCATATTTCCTTGTCTTCCCCCATACTCCTACAAAAAAATGGTATTATCACCCTAGTTTCTATGGCATAGCCTTCCCCCAAAATCAGAATAATATGTAGTATCTATCAGAGTAATGAACTCCAATGTGACACCGACATTTATCTAGATTACCCCACTTTCAGCCTACTATATCTCCCCCACACACAAATAAGTCCAGCTATTTTATTTCATTTTAATATGGCACATAGTGTGTGTCTGCCTCTTTAATTCTTATCACAGTCACTTGGAATCACAACCTTAAAACACACACACTCCAAATTTACATTTGTTAAGGGCAATTAACAATACTGTAACTGCTGAATGCCCATTTTATTCACTCAGCCTTGCAAGTGCAGGGAAAATTAAGACATAGGTATTCACCTGATCTTGACCTTTCCATTATAAATAAAATGTGAAAGCAGAATTATTGAGAATTGGACCTTTAGATACTTGGAACACTATTCTACCTGGAAATTTGTTGGGGAAAAGTGCTTTTATGGCACTGATCTGTCCTTTTCCTCTTTTCACTGCAAACAGAGTTGAGTGTACATGTAACCTAATATCAGTCCCTCATCTACTCACCAGGCAAAAATTCAAGGACAAAGAATCAGCTCTCATTATATGATACACAAGTAAATTCTACTTTCCTTTGCCACACATTAAAGGGGGCAAAAGTGAAAAACAGCTTGGGCTTAGAAATAAAAAGGAAATATCACCCTGTAGGAAGCATGAATTAAAATAAGGTCAGGGCCTTCCTAGTGGCCTACGTGTTAAGTCTCAGTGCTATCACCACTAACAGCCTGAGTTCCATCACCAGCCAGTTTGCTAAGCCACATAGGGCGCAGCAGACCACTCCTGTCTCACCCACTGCTCCTGTTAGCACTTTATTTCAGTAAATCTGCCTGCTCTACTCGCAATGCTGTTTCTGATAAATCTTCTCAGCCACTCCAAAAAACATCTAGCCTACACCCCAGTTCTTCTATGCAAAACTAAAATGAAAGTATGTAAAATAAAGCCATAATTCAATGACACTTTCAATGACTGATTCAGAGTCAAATATTCTAGGTATAACTTGTAAAACTGTGACCTCTCAAAAAGTATTCTCAATAAATTGTCTAGTATGTTTTTTATGTGCATAATCCTTTATTCTTAGGAATGCAGGTCACTCTTTGCTCTCTATATATTCACATGGTGCCCCCAAAGTTATAGAAGTAGCCAAAAAACAAAATATAGGTCAAATTCCAAGGCTAAGGAACTTCAGAAAAAAGTCTAAATATTTTTGACCCTGAGAACAGAGGCCCTAGTAAGACATGTTTATTTAACCTAGAAATCATACACAGAAATTCCCTAGGCACCTTAAGGAATAGCAGAAGCTACTTAAGAGTGCTAGAGTGCCTGTAAGGATCAAGGACCTCAGAATGTGGGATTAAATAATTTGGAAGACACTGGAGTATTAGAAAAGAGTCAATCATTCAGCCACAAACTTAGAATAGGGGCAAAAAATTACTAGAAGTTTGAGCACCAGAAGCAATGTGTGCTTTTTATCTCACCATCTCCAGATTATGTGTAATTCTGAAAACCTAGTTTAACATGTGGTGTACGTGAATTCCTGCCTCAACAACGATCAAGTCCTAGAGGTCACAGGGTAATACAAGTGAGCATTAATATTAAAGACTTTAGTAGGGTTTGCTGGTCAGTGAATATTAAGCATTTTCATGGTAAAACCTGCAAGAAAATAATGACCCTTTCATTTGCATACCACTTTATGACACGATCCCAGTCGGTCCACAACGTCTGAGCTGGGGTTATTAGCTCCAGATTACAGAGGAAAAGATTAAGGCCCCAGAAAAGCTAAACGAATTCTCTGAAGTCACAAAGGTGACCAGTGGAATCACAGCCTATGCCTTCTGATCTCAAAACCAAAGACTTTTTTTCCCAGTCAACAAAGAAAAATGACCTTAATATGAACCAATTTGAAAATGTTCATGGCTTTCCTCACATCTCGATCCAATGTTCTTTTGAATACTCCCCATGAAAACTATTCCATTAAGTGAGTGTTTCAGGCAATAGAAGGCCATCCACTCATCTCAACACCAGCACTACTAGTTATCTGCGGAAATGGTCAGCACTGTGGGTAGGCTGGGACCCTCGCTCTCCCTGTATGTCAGTGTTGTATCCTACACAAAGTGACATCCCACAGAATGCAAGAGCACCTCAGAGTTCTGCCATCATGGGTTTCAGCCCCAACTTCTGACTACATTATATAAAAAGCAATCAAAGGCGGAACTGACCTCCTTTAACTCCCCTCTCTAACCATATCCAACCGAAAATGGCCCTGTGCGAAATAAAAGAGGTTGCATCAACACACTGACCTTTTCTGGCACCCCAGAAACCAGAGATATTCCTTCCCCAGCAATTTTATATGCAGTACTGGGAAAGCCTGAATCTTGGATGCTGTTTCAGAAGGAACCATGAGCCATTTAGTCTTAGTCTGAAATTGGCAGTCTTTATGTTTCAGGGAATTTTTAATAGGACTAGCAGAGGAACCAACATTAGGGATTATTTTCTCAGTGTGGGGTTAGATGTGTAATGCATATGTTTGCCCTGAGGACCTTAAACCACATACTATAAAACTTTGTTAAAATGCCTTTCTCCTCAACTATTAACATTTTCCTGTGCATATTGTTCATTTGTAACAGTCCCAGCCAAAAGTTTATAAAGCTATGTTCCCCCACAGACCATTATTTTTGTGCTAATTAATTAGTGAAACCAATATCTCAGATATGAAATTCCAAGCTCCAGTTACTCAGTTTGGCTGAAAATCTGTTTTCCTAATTATTGACTACTTTCTGCTACTTTAAGTCCACCACCTAGGTTCTTGGACAGAGCTAGCTTCTGGGAGCTAGGGAGGTCTCCAATGGCAACGGAGTTCCACATTGAATGGGGAGTGGGAGGAAGGGATTGCAGCTGTCTGAGTCACTGAGGATTTGGGAGGAAGTAAGAGGAAGAAAAAGAGGAGATTTGCAGGGCAGACTTGAAAAGGAAAAAGACTAAGGCCTTTTGACAAAATTTCACTGAGGTATAATCCTCTCAAATTACAATACACTTAAATTCTTAAAGGCAACGCAGGCTCCAAAAGGTATACTTCAAGGAGATGATTATTCATCTGGGGAAAAAATCCTGCATATGTTATTATTATGTTCTTACGCCCATCACTGTCTGATTTGGTTTGATTTCTGAATCCCTGGGTTGACTAAAATTTTACTTCGAGCTTCACAGAAATTTAGGCCGACTGTTTTCTTATTACTTCTAGTACTTAAATTTATATTGCATATCAATGTATATATTTGGAGACATACACATATATAGGTGTACATATATGAAACAGGTATATCTGTCCAAACTATATCTCTCTGCATAGGTATGCAGTTCTGTGTATATATACATCAGTACCATATATCTGTATCATACATCTCCATATATACACACACACTACATATATATCTATACATACACATATTATAGATATATAAACGCAGGAGCTATTTTGAAATCTGCCCAAGATCTGATTCATAATTCATCTGTTAAGTCGAGAGATGTGACCTAACACAAGAGGCAGTGATTTCTGAAAAATGAAACTATAGCATGTTTTCACCCCACCAAGTTGAAATGATTCAATAAACAATTTAGATTATCATCTAAAAGTCAAGCAAACTCAAAGAGACTCACCAGTACAAGTAGGGGTCAATATGAAGAATAAAGTATAGAAGAGATGTGTATGCATGTGCAGCTCCTATATTTACTATAAAGTTATAATTACCTATGTAAGTATATACAGATATGTGTGCATTTGTGTATGTAATATTCTCCTGTATTTCTTTTCTGGTCATCATGGTATTTATGAGCTATAAGGAGCAGGGAATGTGGCTCACATTCCTGGAGCACGACCCAAACTGCTATGCTACATGAACTACACACTACATGCACGCTACATAAACTACATGCATTCTACGCTCACCACATGTTACATGTGTGCTACATGAACTACGTGCTATGTGCATGCGTCTTGCTGGAATTTGTATAACCACTGAGGAAGTAAACTCATTGCCCTCCAATGATTGATAAAGACTTTGAAACTTAAAAGGTTACACAGGGTCAACTTTCTATTATGTGGTGTAGGTAAGACTTGAACTCCACTCTCTCTAGAAGAAAACCCAGGCTCTCTCTTCAAATACTTTTGTGGAAAAATGCTCCCCAGCATGCCCATACCTGCAGTTTGTTTCTGAAACCCTACTTGTGACTATTATTATGAACACTGATTTCTCACTCTTAAAGACCAGACTTTGAGTATGTATAAGCGTATCATGGCTGCATGGTGTTTACACTGATCAAATGGAGAGACCATCCCTTAGCAGCAGACAACTATAGTACAGGGCTCTAAAATTAAACAGAAGCTCTTTCTGTTTAAGGGAAATGGGAAAGGAAGGACAGAAGTGACAAGAATAGTCAGAGACCAAAGACACAGTTTTGCCAGGGCAGTTTTTTTCTCAGGAATCCATCTCTCTGGCCAAAGCCTGGTGCCCTCCCTGGAGCACAATGACGCACCGCTTGTCAGAACCATGAGCCCCAGAGGCCCTGAGTCCCCAAAACTACTCTACAACAACCTATGTCCAATAATCTGATTAACTGCACCCTTTAGTGGCAATAACTAGCAATGTGTTAAACATAAACTTCTCTGCCTTACTCCCAGAAGACTTCTTAACCTTTCAATAGAACTTAGGAGGCTTTAGACAG
>NW_004567107.1:49451834-49462145 GCF_000260355.1 Condylura cristata
CTCAAGCATAAACCATTTGTATCAGAGAAGTTTTGCTCATTTTATGTTTCCCAAATTTTAATTATCCTTGAACCACTGGCATGATTTTGCCATATTCTATTAGAGATTTAGTATTTTTATTTAATTTATTTTAATTGACTGCTATTTTTTTTTACCAGTAAACATTTGTAACCATGTTACAGTTTGCACCAGTCACTGGCCCTGGAGTTACTTCCACATGTCCCGAGACAATGGACAGTTTACTGAATTACCACTTGGGCAGAATTCGGAATCTCTTAGGCACATTCAGTCATTAAAGCTGTAATGGTAAATTTTAGTGATGAGTTATTAGCTAGTTCAAACCTTATGTTTCTATGTCAATGAAACACTTTGATTTACCCCCTGCAGACCAAGTGTGTTGCTTCTAGGGTGTAAAAGGGATAGGGTAATGCTGCCTTTAGGCTCTTCTCACTTATTTTGGCTTTGCTGGCTTTGAGGCTTTGAGGCTGGGGGGTTTGTGATCGCATAATGACACTATGTCCTTGACTCCATTTTCAAGATGTGGTTTTGCAAATGACCTCTTAGTATTGATTCTCTCTGTTCTTTGACTATTGTTAGTCTACAACATGGACAAGAACCAAGAAAAATTGAAATCTCTTCCAAATCTACCCAGCTCCTACCCCCATCAAAATACTACGTGGTCTTACCTTTTTTATTTTAACATTTTAGTAGTTTCCTATATATTCACTCTATTGTACAGCCACTCTCACACTATGCGTTTATTTTAAAAGAAAGTCTGATATCACAACCACACCTTTTTTAAATAAACACAACTATGTAACTTGTCATAATTAGAATGTAATCGTAGAAAAATATTACAGTGAAAATAAATTTGTTATCCAGCTCTCGCTAAACATTGCTTCCCCTGGAAGGTTTTGAGCTTGAGGTCTGTTCTCTTTGCTATAAAGAAACGCCATGGACGGTTATAATGATGTTGAAGACATATCAGTAGCAAACTGAGCTTTTCTCTTTATCCAAAAATCATCAAAAGGATTAAAAGTATTTTTTCCCCAAAGCCAGTCCACTTAAAAATTACTGATAGCTGGCCCTCCCTAGTGGCGCAACAGGTTAGAGCGCAGCACTGTAAGTTAGCTGCAGCTGCTTCAGTGCAAGTTTGATCCCCGGCCCTGGAGGGTCACATGGCGTGGCAGACCACCCCTGACCCTCCCACTGCTCCCCTCAGCAGTGTACTTTGTGGATCTGCCTGTTCTACTCCCCCCTCTGTCTCTGGTGAAGCCTCTCATTGCCCCAGCACCTCTGGTCTGTACCCCAGTTCTGTATGCATAAATAAATAAATTAAAAATAAATAAATAAATAAGAAAGAAAATGATAAATTAAAAAAAAAAATTACTGATAACCTAAAGGGACACTTGGGAAATGTTGTGTTAGGCCTTTCCTGTGTAGGCCTGACCTTTTGTGAGGATCCCTGTGCCTTCCCAATTATCTTTAACTTTTTCGATGTCTGGTTGTTCAATACCCCAGTCCAGTGACATGAACAACTGGAAGACTCAGAAAATAACCAGAATCAAGGCCAAAACGTACACATGACCCCAGTCAACTTATTCTAGCATCTCTAACCACTGCAGCCTCCCAATCACTCGGACTACTGACAACATGCCCAGGTATGCTATTCCTGAACTCCTGATACACTAACGTGTAAGTATAATAATCAACATCTTCTAGTCTGTTAACACTTTACATAAGGCAAGGAAGAGCCAGAAAGCCAGTGTCGCTTATAACTGAGCATGCACATGGCTCTCAAGCTCTCATCATTCTTTGAGTGTGTATATAAGGAGAGAGATATCTTAAGAAAACATCCCAAATGATACACTGGAAAGAATGTAGCAAAATTTTATGACCATTCAAACATCTAGTAATAAAGGAAACAGGCATGGGGAAGTGAAGGCAGTGTTTATCTTTCCAAGACTGTCAAGACTACAGACAAATTAAGTACTCAGGTGAAGGACAGTACTGTCCGTGTTTAATAATAGTTACTACTTCTTCAGTGTATGAGTAGCAAACACAACTGCACAGATTTTTGTACAAGTCCCCTCAATACTCCTATACAGTAGGTATGTAAGCATTCCTATTTGACAAATAAAAAAATCTGAGACAGAGAGGCTCATCCACACTAATATCTGGTGCTGATCAAATTATAACATCTCCCTATTAAAATGAAAAATAAAAAAAAATGATTTTCTGAACACCTAAAAGGTTACTGGATACTAGCTAGAATGTTTTTTGTTTGTTTGGTGAAGAAAATTTATTCATATTTTATAGTTCATTTATTTCCTTTGCATGAACCCATTTCTCTTACAAAGACAAATTTGCAGGCATAGCAAAACCGAAGATTTTTGAGTACCTTACCTGTGGTAACATCACAGACATTTTGAGATGTTTAACACATTACCAATAAACTAACAATATTTTACTTGGATTATATACTAATCATAGCTGCAGATAACTAACTCTGCTTAGAATGTACATTGTTCAGGTGCAACATCTGTGCCACAGATATTTCTGTAGGGACTGGTTCTTAGCCTGATACTACTCAAAATAAACAGAACAGGGCCCTCCCTGGTGGCACAGTGGGTTAAAGCACACCATTAAGAAGCTAAAGCCACTTCAGCATGAGTCAGATCCCCAGTCCCAGAGGTGACCCTCCTGGCTCGGCAGACCTCTCCTGACTCATCCACTGTGCCCCTCAGCAGTGTACATTGTGAGTCGGCCTTATCTTCTCCCCACTCTGTCTCTGGTGAATCCTCCTACCTCCCCTGCACCTCTGACCTGTACCCCAGTTCTGTATGCATAAATAAATAAAACTTAAAAAAAAAAACTTCAATTAGGGAATACCCATGCTGTATCATTTTCTATGATACAAGAAGTGATACCGAAATCTTATTTGCATCTTAACATGACACAGAAGAAGCAATAGTAATAAGGCCAGTGACTGAGAATTTAATTTTTGATATAAATATATTTGCACACACAAATTGTTTTATTCAAACATACCCACATCAGAGGAGAGTTGTATGGCTACAACTGTTGGAAAAATGTCTACAAATAGGAAGAAACAGACTCAAAGTGTTAAGGAAAACGATGTTCACCTTAAATTCAAGCCTAGAAAATACCATCCCCTCCCCCCCCCCAAGAGAAACAGGGTTTACATGCCTTTTCATTACTGTAAGATGGAGCAGGACTCTTGTTCCATCAGAACAAAAAAGGACAACACAGAGCACTGGCATTAAAGGGAGAGCTCGCTAAGTGATAGAGCTGAAAAATATCCAATATCAGAAGGGACTTCTATGGCTATGAGCAGTTCAAAGTGCTGAATTATATAAATGCTTTTAATCCTCTTAACACCATTAGGGAAGATTTGAATCCCCATTTTGCAACAAAGTAAATTGCCCAAAATCAGAGTCAAGATTGGAACCTAGACAGTCTATGCACAGTACCACATTATGTTGTTATATGAAGAGAAAAAAAATGTATCTATTTTAAGTAAAGTTTTGCACTAAATATAAAATCCCAGTGACCATAAGCGCAGACATGAACCAAGTAAAGCACTCAGAAGAACAGTAAATACAAAAAAAGACACAAGACCTGGATAAGAAAGAACAAAGATACCCTCCTACTTTGTATAAGAGGTTATTTATTTTAATTCCTAGCTAAGGAGTGTTAAGATTGAGAGAGTACAGAGGAAATGAGGGGAAGAAGTTTAGGCGAAAAGGAAACAGAAGTTGTTGGGAGAAGGTGGGTAGAGAACAATATTAGAAATAAGTATGAGGACCTCACAGAACAGAATTTACAATGCACTGTGCAGAATCATCTTTCATGAAACCATATTCTGTGCCATCCATAATTCTGTTACTCTCACTAAATCCTTTTGTTTTCTGAATAAAATGCTGAGTTCTAATTCCATTATTTCAGGAGACAGAGATTTAGACTGGGCAGACTCATATGACTGTTGGCAGTCAAAATTGGAGAGCTTAAGTGTTCATCAGCACCCATTAGGGAATGTGGCCTTAATAGGGACTATCTCTCTTTCTGGCTGTGCTCTGTATTTTAGAAAGTGTTTAAAAGATCTCCTTGTCATAATAGCTAGAGCTTAATATGAGCCAACAAACAAAGACCGGGGTGGGGAGGTAATCATTTTACTCATTGTAGTGATAGATATGATAATTAAGTTGTGAAGAACCCTATGTGCCAGGGGAGAGCTATCAAAATCATAAACAATGATTAAACAGAGAGCTTAAAAAAAAAAGCAGCATAAAGAACCAGACTTTCTAAAGAGAACAGAAGGCTACATAGAAGCTGTCTTCAAATATGGGCGCAAACACTAGGTTCAAGTGGTGATGTTCAGCTTCCTAACAAATTCCTGGTTCCAGGTTTTGTAAAGCGCTGGAACTCATTCCAAAAAAACAGGTAACAAAATCTTTTTATTCTTCAGTCTTTTGAAATAAAGCATACACTGGCCTGGGGTGATTTTAATGCGTCCTTCTCTCAGACCAGCCCCGAGTAGCTGGCCTTTTAGGGTCCTGCGAATGGACTGAACCTCCTTCCCTCCAACTACAGGAAGTGGTAGCAGGCGCGCTGAGTGCTGCCGCTCAGCTGCTCCTGAGCCGTTATCAGAACCCGAGCCAGTGCCAAGAGCAAATACTTCTTTTCTGTTGTCGGTGGTGTGGAGTCCTGTATTCCATAAATGTAATCTAGATTTAATTTGGACTTTTATTCAGGAAAGAAAAAGTTGGTTCTTAAGGGGAAAGATTTCTAAGGACCTCTTTCAATACTGTGTAGCAAAAACACAGAACACGCCATATGAACCCCGCTTGGGAAATTTAAATAAGGAGCTTTAGAAACATAACGTGATTTGGCAAGAGCGTGATTTGAATGTGGTTGTGAGGTCCCACTAGCAACATATGCTTTTAGTAAGCTGCACTAGTCCTTTCTTTCATAGTCTGAGCTTTAAAATGTTACTTTATATTTTCTACGATTATAATTCTGAACCAAAACCAAAGTAGTTAACTCTGAATAAAACTATCCTATTATGAAATTAGAGCTCATCCTGAGGAAGGGGACGGGAGGGACAGAGGTTTAAATCTGACCCATTTCTTCTATCTCGCCCCCCCTCAAATAGACTCACAAAAACTAAAGCAGTGTGTGTGGGGTTGGGGGGGAGCAGTGGAGGAAAAGTCTGCTTATGATTATGAGTTGAACTTTGAACTGTTCCTATTGTTCCTGCCAAGGATTTTTGAGTGCTAATGTAAAAAGATACATACATGCATGTGTGTGTGTGTGACATGCACGTGTGTGTGTATTTTATATATATATATGTATTATGTGTGTGTGTGTGTATATATATATATATTAGATCTACTAAGGCATTTTAAGTGTCTACTGTAATGCACCAACCTTTCTTCCTTGCTTCATTGTTAAAGATAATACACCTTTCTAACAAAAATGCTTTCAAGATGTAACCATATTTTGAAATGAGTATCATAATACATCCTTTGCAAGCCTGGAATTTGGAAACAAAGAACTTGCTTTAATCTGTTTTTCTTCCTACCTGATGAGCAGGGTGACAATGTAGTTGGAGGAGGTTTAGACATGTCCTCAGTCTCATGTGCTTTTTTCCCCCTCTTTCTTCATCACATGGACCCTGACAACCTTTCTTTCTGAAGCTACATAAATTAAACAGGGTTAAGACTATCAGCTCTCCTACCAGCTACAAAACAAGCCAAGACAAGAAAGGATTCTCCAGTATTTCTCCAGACTTCCAGTATTTCTGCTAAACCGGTAGAGCAGTAAACTCTTCATGCTTCCCTCCCCACTGAAATAATGAGACATCTTGCAACTTTCTTTCATTTTCTCTTTTACATGAGCAAAGGGTAGCTCAAATTAAAAAGTTAAAATAAGCCAATGTATACTGTTCTTCTTTGTTAATTCCCACTCTGATTTACAAATGATTGTAGTATTGGATCCTGGCCATCCATAAAAGTCTTACCTAGGAAACCTCAGTCTGATCAGCCCTGAATGGACTGACTTTCCTAGCTGTAACACTTTTCATATGTGAATGAGTTGGCATGGCTTCTCTAAGGGCTGGGTCAGCAATAGTACTTTGTGATCTTTCAAAAGATGCACTAAGGCTAGTAAGCAAAGCAGCAGAGTGGTCAATCTCAATATGCAAAGTAATACATCAATAAAAGCATGTTTACAGGGGATAATGAGTGATATCCCCTTGGCAAGAGGGATGTGAAAACTCCTAGTGAAGGAATGAGCAAGTACAAGGTCCCCTATAGGGTTTAAACGAGTCGAGATCAGAGATCTGATATTCAGAATTGGGTTTCCACATGTGTCTCAAGTTGATTTTCCTAAGAGAGGTTTTGCTTAAGATTTCAGGACAACTTAAGGGTCTAGTTTACGAATAGAGGGCATTATTCACCCTAAAAGACTTTCCATTATCAACACTTTTAGGCCTCTAGAAAGAACAACAATAGTAAGAATTCTAAAACCTTCCGATCTCCTCCAGCAGTACACAACATTACATTAGTAGAAACCTGATCCCAAAAGAAATAAACCTCTATTATTTACAACAGATACAGGAATTTACATATGGGAAATTTCCAAATAAAATTATTTTGAGGTCCTGGCATTCTACCTACATTCTGCCTAATTCATTTCAATATCTATGTTCCAACAAAGCCCCTTCCATGGTAAGCCTATGAACCCCTCTTCTACTTCTAGTCACATTCAAAACACTGGTATTATTACTCCAACATTATAGAATTTAGCAAAACCACCACATTACTAGACAATTATGTGTGCAAGAAGGTCGAATTGACTTACTACACGAACAATAGTTAGATATTTGTTATAGTTATATTGTGATGAAATGAGTAAATGTGTCTTTAACAAAACAATATGGTAACCCTAAAGTTGGAATTTAAAAACAAACAAGCCATAAAAAGCAAAATTAGTAGTTGTGTACTTCTTATCTGTGGATATTAAAAACAAAACCAGGAGGGTAAGGCAAGATGAGCATGGAATAAAGACCTGTGTGCTTATCCTCCACATCCTCACAGCTAGATTGAGGCAGAACATGTAAAAAAAAAAAAAAACAGATGACAGAAAAACAGAATAGCACATGCTAGGGATAACATCAGGAGCAAAGGGATCTCAGTAAGCAATGGAAAAAACCAGACAAGCAGTCTGCATAGGCAGGTAGGTTGAAACCTGGTGGCCCATAGGGTATGGAAAGTAGCAGAACAGAACTGGCAAGACTGAGGCATAGCAAACTATCACATATTTGGGCCAGCTCTATAATAGGATCCAGAGGCAGACTTTGGCAAAAACAAACAAACAAAAACAGTTTAGCTCTGGTAAGCTCCCTGAAGGGACATAAAGATATCCCATGCCCAGCAGACTCTACACCAGCCTCAGCATAGACAGTAAACTCCATGAACAGGCAAAAGAGAGCAATCATGCTCAGTGCACCCCTGCCAATCAGCAAGGCTCCATAATAAGCTCCCCCAAAATGAATGAGTCGCACATAGCAGATTCCCCCACTGATATCAACATTGATCCATGTAACCCCCTCAGTAGATAAAGCTACCGCTACACCCAAAAAACCTCTGCCAACCCACCAACATTAGCTTCTGTAGTGAGCTTACTGAACAAGCACAAGGCTGGTATCAGTCCCCCAACTCCACCCTACCCACTGACTCTTAGTCACAGAGTGGCTTCAGTGATATTACTGAGTGTGTGCTAGGGTAGAGCTACAACCATTCCCCCTGGGAAAGGTACTAATGACAAATGCACAGTGGAAGCCCCACCCTGGCAGACAAGACCTACCAAGACTTACTGAACAAGCAAATAATGGGGAGGAAAACAATATAATAAGCAATAATCTGAGTATTCAGAGATAACAAATATCCAAAAGCCAATCACAAAGGCATGGAAAATCTGCTACTCCTATCAGACACAAAGCTCAAAACTTCCACGATGAAAAGTTCAAAGAAATGTAGGAAAACTGATTAAAGATATACAAGGGAGAATACTCAAATAGGATCAGAAACAAAAGAGAAGTTACAGTACCTAGGAAATTCAGAGTATAATTAGAGATTGCTCTGAACATTAGTATGCCAATCATTTCAATAACCTAGAAGAGATGCCAGAGTTGTAGAATTATACAACCAAGACTGAATAGAAGAAATAATAATAATAATATTAATAATAATAATAAATTGAATAGCCTAATCACAAACAAGGGAATTAACACAGCAATCAGAAATCTTTGCCCTCCAAAAAAAATGTCCAGGACAAGACAACTTCACAGTTGAGTTTCACCAACCCTCCACAAATATTCTAACTACCAAAAACTAAAACTTCCCAAAAATAAAAAAGGAAGTACTTCCAAGCACATTTTATGAGGCCAACTTTAATAACAAAACCAAAGAAAGCAACACCAAAAAGAATAAAATTTATCATTCCTCTAATGAACACAATTGGAAAAATCCTCAGCAACATCTTAGAAAACAATATCCAACAATGCACTAAGAGGATTATACACCATGACCAAGTGGGATTTATACCAGGGACACAAGTTTGGTCCAATATCTAAAAATCAATTGATGTAATTCAAAACGACAACAAAATGACAAAAAAAAAAAAAAGTATGATCCTAGATGCCAAGAAAGCATTTGATAAACTTCAACATCCCTATTTGATGAAAATCTCCCCAAAATGCTATTAATGGAAAACAAGTCAACATAAAAGCCATATATTGCTAATTCACAGGTAACATCATTGACAATGGAAAATAACTGAAAGCTTTTCTACTAAGAATTGCTATCACAGAGGCAAAAAAGCATACATTGGACAAAAACGATGTAAAATGTATATAAAATTAAAAATAGACTCCCAAACTCACACAAAAAAAGACTTGCTATCACTATTTAACAGTTTCAGAGTTATTAGCTTAATCAATCAGGTACAATGGCTATAAAAGGAATTTGAATTGGGAAGGAAGTAAAGCTGTCTTTATTTGCAGATGATATAATAATATACATAGAGAACAATAAAGACTGCACTGAAAAACTAACTGAAACTATAAACCAATTCAGCAAAGTGACCAGTTATAAATCAGTTGCCTTCCTATATGTAATAGGTTAAAGGAGGAAATATTCACAATTTCCTTTTACAACTATGCCAAGAAAAATTAAATACCAGGGAGTAAATTTAACAAAGGAGGTCAAGAACTGGTACTAAGAAAGCTAAGACAGCCTATATCCCTAAATACAATCCTAATCAGGAGGGTTGCTGCTAGACTATAACACCTTCCAAGGACTATTTCAAGGCAAAAAAAAACCCAAAAAAACAAAAAAAATATAATTCAATTATATTGACTCTTTTTTGACAGCAGTATAGCCTACTCTAAGTATAAAGAAATAGTAGCAATACAGCCTAGCTCATATCTCTTAAAGGTTTTACAAAGCACTGAGAAGTTTAAGACATGCAATATGTATACAAGGATGAATTCATGATATGAAAACGATGCTATATGTTTATCAAGTAATACTCTTTCAACCTTTGAAAATCAGAGAATTCTTCATTTGCTAGTTCAGGAAGTCACGTATGTCAAGTCCAAGCCAGGCTCCTCAAATACCCAGTGAAGTTCCCACTGTTACATGTTACTTTACTGACTGCGTAAATTACAGCAGAGGTTTCTGGGGTGACCTAAAGGATGACATGGTAGAAGAACCTAACCACATGAAGGAGAGATATCAACATAACCAGCTGACCAAGAATGTAGGTTCTGGACGTTACCTTCAGGAGCATCTTCACAATGTGATAAGCCATGCTCCAGTCACCAAGTCTATCCTCACCACTTCAATGATGCAGAAATGATCAGACAATTAAGGACATTCTTTGTGTTTAGAATTATCAGAGACCTTTTTAATAGTTAGGATATGATCTCATTCGGTTAAGCAGAAATGAGGGATTATAGTGGATAGTGGATATAATTAGTTACTGGGCTCAGATTTTATTGTAATAATTTTCCCAAATTCTCCACCAAACACATATGCAAAGCACTTTCAATTTAACTTTGCAAAGTGTGTTTAAGCCAAGGAACTGTTCTTTTCAAATGAAATTTCTTATTAATCCCTGATGTTTAAACAGATACTGGTGGAATTTTTCTGAGTCAATAAGAAAAAGGTTCTGGACATTTTGTCTTCCTGGATCCTTTCTTAGACATGTTCTTAAAATCTTTCA
>NW_004567107.1:49462716-49485577 GCF_000260355.1 Condylura cristata
AAAAAAATAAAATAAAATAAAATAAAATAAATAAATAAATAAACTAAAATTCTTCACAGGCCTCTTCACTAAGAAAGTTCACCTCAAAATTAAATTGAAGTCCTCTCAAATATGACACAGTGGGGAGAGCAACCCCTAAATGCATGCTTGTTTCCTGTCCTTTATACCTGATTTTCTGCAAACAGGGTTCTGTGTTCCACTGCATTTATATAGAGCATTTCACTTAACAAAGTGGATGGTTATCTGATGGTTAAACTGATGCTATGAGGTAAGTAAAACAAGGAGACAACCAAGGTGACTTCAGTAAATGCTATAGCCCAAATTTGAACCCAGGGCGGGCTTCTGTGTTTATTCAACACAATGGTTCTCCCCTCACAAAAATTGATTGTTTTATTGCCTCTTGCCTTTCTCCATAGTGGTTTTATCTTGCAGTCTCATTTTTCCTGGGACATAAATCATCGAAAAAATTTCCCATAGAGTAGAGCAGAATAATACATCATTAATGTCCTTTAAAAAAGCATCATAAGAAATGAGAAAATATCTTTTCTTATATCCATGTTCTCAAGGAATGGAAAGCTATGACATAGATTAGAAAGTTGCTGAAAATATTTCAGGAGGAAATCTACTGCTTCTAGAAATACTTATATGAACCTCTTTGTTACCTAATAACATGTACATCACTTCATTCTTTTTCACAGTAATGACAATATGTGTCATGTATTAGTTGCCTAGTACTCTGGAGCTAGACTCTTACCACCAAACCTTATAACAACTCCACAATTAAATATCAATATCCCTAATTTACAGGTGGAGCAATTGAGGCTTAGCAAGAAGTGTTCCCAACTCCACCATCTACTCAGCAGTGAGGTTGGTATTCAAACTTCCTTATTCCCAAAATTGCACACCTCACACTAAACCACAGATTCTTTCTTTTTACCACACTCAGGAAGGAATAGTTTTACAGGTGCTCATGTAGCTCATTTCTTAAATACAAAGTAACGTATTTTGTAAAACAAGCTTCACATAGGAGCAAGATGCCTCTGAAAATAGTCTGACTGAAATAGTTCTCTGATCCAGCACTCTGTGTGTGTGTGTGTGTGTGTGTAGACAGAAAAATTCAGTAGCCTTCCTAAACCTGATATTTCTTTTCCTTTTTTTTTTTAAAGATTTATTTATTTGTGCATACAGAACTGGGGTACAGGCCAGAGGCTCAGGGGCGGCGAGAGGCTTCACCAGAGACAGTGGGGAGCAGAACAGGCAGATGTCCCACTGAGGGGAGCAGTGGGCGGGTCAGGAGAGGTCTGCCACACCATGTGGTCACTTCCGGGGCAGGTGGGGCTCGAACTCATGCAGAAGCGGCTTTAGATTCTCAGTGCTGTGCTTTAACCCGCTGCGCCACCAGGGAGGACCAACCTGATATTTCAAACTGACCAGTTAAGACTTTCATTTAACAGGGAACTTTGAAGGACACTGCAATTGGGGGTTCTATTTCTCCATATGTTCATATGAGCGTTTTGTAAATTTCAAATGAGTCCTTTTAAAGACAGTTAAGCTCCATGAGAATCTGATTAAAAACTATTATGCCTTTTCTTAGAAAAATGAACATACACCCAATTTGTAGCAATAACTTCAGGGTACTCCCAGAATCACTAACCCTAGGTTAAGATCCCTCATACAAAGCTAAGACCAAACAATTTCCACTCTCCTTATGTTGATGTCAAGCCAGGGAGTTAGAACTTAAGGGTGACCGATAAACAAGAACTTCACATGGGTTGATGCTCTACAAGACAGAAAAACGAAAATACTCCTACTGTTAGCATGCACAGCAATTCCACTGAGGACCTGTGCATATACCTTTCTATGCCAGTGATTCAATAACCTTTACCAAGGGTTCTTGGTATTGGTTACCTAGCACATTTGAAGGAAGCACATTCATTCATTCATTTCAAAGATCAACTTATGCTTCTTAAGGACATATGCATTAGTCTTAGGTGATACATTGATGATTCAAAGATCAGACAGACCTTAATTAAATTCTGTTACTGGTTCCTTCTGACCTCAACCTTTTTGTTCAGACTTATTTCCCCCTCCTGCAACTTTCCAAACAAGAAATTTGTTTGACTTGATTTGTTAAGTCAAAAGACACAAGGACACTCTCGATAGGTAAACATAATTTTCACATATGCTTAAAATAAAGCATTCTTACTCAATAGTCTATTGCCTGTTTTACTGAACAATTTGTCATGAAGAGAACCAAAAGCAAAGATTCAATTGGACCTGGGAAATCAGCGCTGCATATGAAACTTATAGTTCCTATAAATATTAAAATATTGATGAAATTATCACAGGAAGATATAGCTGTGATTACATTAGACAATTACACGGGGCATCTTATTCTTAAATATCAGCAACAACTGTTCAGCAATTTATGGGACACATTATAGAGCAAGAACTGTGCTAAGTGCTTTATATCAATCATCTAACTTATTGTTTACAATACCTTGAGCAGCAGACATCTATTTTTTAAATTTGTTCTCTGAATTTAAAGAAGAGATTATGGCTTAGAGAATTTAAACATGCTTGCCAAGGTAGTAAAGATACAAGTACTAGCACAGAAACTCAAATATAGAGCAGCATACCCAAATTCAGTGCTTTCAGTCACACCACAACAATATTTTCTACCAGCATCAAATAGTTTGTTTTTAATTATGATGAACATGAAGGAAGAAAATCTAGTCTGTTGGAGTGAAGAAAATCATGGAGATGTGAAGACTAACACCACAAAAGCTACTAACATCTGAAATGAACAGAGCCCCTGAGAGCCACACAGAAGTGATTAGGAGGAGCCCAGGGACACTACACACACGCTTCATCAATCCCATAATTGTGATGAATGCTACTCCTTCCAAAGAACAAAAGGTGTGGCCATCTTACAATCCTTGAAAAAGCTGAGAGATTTCTCTGAACTAGCTGATCAACTGTGAGATCACGGACATTTCACAGACATTCTGTCCCTATTGCCAAAGTATAACAGAGACACTGAAACTTTGTGCTCTAACAGATGCAACTTTTTAATGAATGTGTTCACTGAATGTCTTGCAGAAGCAAATAAACATATAAACACACACACAGAGTTTCCCTTTGTCATTGGGTAGAAGCCAATCTTTCCTGAATTAATCTTTGGAAATAGATCAGTGAATAATGTTTAAGAACTGATAACAGTGTCCTCTTTTAAGAAATGATCCAGAAACCCTGAATGTTGAAAAACTATTCACAAGTAGGAAATATTTTTTTTGCTTTAGGAGGCAAATTATTGTATGTCTTTAAAATACTTATAGATATATAGATAACGGGGTTTGATGTACCAAATAGAAAAAAAAAATCTATCTTCAGCACATTTTGCTCTTCCTTATTCCAACCCCCATTTCTGGGCCTCTGAAAATTCTTGGAGAAGGTTGAATTCCCTATACACTATTCTAACTTCATAGCATAGTCCTTATTTCCAGAGCCTAAAACTGAGGTCATAAATTACCAGTGTGTCTAAGTCTCAACCCCCCACCCCATACCACTGTGCATATCATATTACTGTGGAAACTAAGGAACTACAGGGAAGTTGAGAGAAAATATTCATTTTAATGTCAGAGTCAACACAAAACTACTAATCTTTAGTAAATCCCCACAGGAGTAGAAGATGGTAATGAAATTATTTCTTAGGGAATTCCTTAGGAAAGAACATATCACAAAAACTCAATGGTAGGCCCCTGTCACAAGTAGGGCTCATTTGTAGTTGGAAAAATATTCCAACCTAAGGGACTTCAAATTTTTTCTTTGAATTTCCTAAAATACAATCAGTAACAATTAACATTCATTGTTAATGTCTTTCCTCAGGGTAAACCTAGAAACTTTTCAACTCTCCTGAGCATTGTTAAAGTCACATGTACCATGTTGCAAAGTAACTCTTTGTTTGGATGTAGTGAGTTATTGCACATTGAATAATGATCAAATGCTTATTAAAGCCTACTTAAGGAATAACAACTATCAATTGCATGGCTTTTTAACCCTCAGTAATTATGTCATTTGTAATCAATTGCCTTTTTCATTAGTCATATTGTGTAGCTGGTTTCTATTACATAACTATTTATCCTCAATAAATATGTTTTAATAAGCAGTTGTATTTATATTCCATGAAATAACAGTCTTAATTAAGCTAAGTTGAATACTCATTTGGGAACTTAAATTCGAAGTTCTGCCAAACATTCTATAAGCATGATTCATGTCAAGGTGAAAACAAAAGGTACGCAATGTGCTCAAAGTATGTGTTACTACTATACTACTTCACAGTAAAGTTGTAGTTTTTGTTTTTGTTTTTTGTTTTTTGTAAGGTTATGACATTTCAGAGTAGACACATTTTTTAAGACTTCCTTGGGCCATCCCTATAGATTTTTCTATGTGTTACTTAGCAGGGTTGTGTCGCTTAAAAAGAACATTTGGCTTATTATTTTTGATTTTTTTTTTACAACTGAATTAGACAAAGCTACTTTATAATAGTACAAAAAGAGAATGACTTTTACCACATGATAGCTTTGGACAGCATCATTTTAATAGAGTTAGAGGTAAAATATCAAATTTCATTTAACAGAGAAATGGTAACCAAAGGCAAAAATGTACACAGTTCATTTTTCATTTCTCAAAACTGTTAGTCTGAATTGTCTGACTGGCAAAACAGATTAATGAGAGAGCATTTTCTCTACTAACAAAATGGACTTTTCTCAGACAACCCTGGGAAACTACAAACTAACTCTAAAAGAGTAAAAGACATTTTAAAAAAGAAATGAAACAAAGAGCACAGTATCTAATTTTCATTTTTCATCAGATAATCAAAGCCCGCTTTCTGCTGCACCCTGAAGAAGTTCAAGACATTATAAGATGAAGAATGTTCTAGAATTACCAGCCAAAAAAAAAGTCAGATATTCCCATGAGGAACATACTTTAAGTTCATTTAATATGTATCATACATACACTGACTTAGACCAATTACACGCAGCTGATGGCAAAATCGGCCCATGAAAGACCTTGAAAGAGTAGACTAAATCACCAAGGAACGTGACCTACTAGAGTAAGGTTTTCCCAGGTGCGAACACATGCAAGGTTCTGAAGACAGTAAGGTCCAGCAGAGAAGTTCTTGGGCAGATTTTTCAACTCTTGGAAATTCAGTTTTAATAAATAGCTTTTCTGAAATTCTTTAGCACACAGGACTATTGCTTTTCAACACATTTTTTAAATCTCTAGAACCATCAAGGAACTTTCAGTGATTTTTGTGAGGTCATGTTAAGGTTAGCATAGAAAGAGGACCACCCACATAGCCAAACTGGCATGTCTCTTTTCAATTTACATTGTCAAAAGGACAAAGGAACTGTTTTAATGAAGTGTTTTTCAGTTGTCTTTTGTTTCATATTTTGCACAGGAAAAAGGAAAATGTTTCTTCAGTTCAGGGCATCTGAATCATATTTCCAAGGGACAGGCTTTTTCAGGACAGTAAGTACTAAATTATAAATAACTTTCAATAAATTAAAACTGTAGTCCGGCTTTTATTTTCTTCCTTGAAAATATTTAGCCTTCAGAATACTTAATTGTTCTTCAAGAGAAAACGACAGTTGCTTCTAAAGTCTACAAGGCAATTGGGCATATGTCAGTTACAAAGCAATGATGAGATAATGTGGTACAACATACTTCAGCAAGAAACTCCATTGAACCAATATATGCAAATGTATTCCAGCTTTCTGCTTCGTGTCAACTATCCAACTTGCAAAACTGGACAAGCTCTCTATTAGCAGTTTGAAGACCAGAACAACCCTTGTTAAAATCCAGTGCTATCTTCCCACACATAGGGTGACAAAGACAAACGAGGCCATTTTCCTGATAATCAGAGGCTGAAAAATAAACTGGTATAGGTGTTAACTACCTATTTCAGGTAAACACGTTTAGAGCCTGTATTCTTCAGTTAGGTGTTCCTTTTCTTTCTCGGTTTCATGATGATTTGACCTACAGTGTCACAAAAAGAAGCAAACTGAATCCACTGAATCCATAGACTGTACTGCCCTGGTTATAGTCATATGAATGGAGTAAGATCATAATTACAAAGAACAGAAGTCTGATTTGGCCATCTTTCTCAATTCTGGCAGGAGGCTATTTTAAAGAGTTTCCCTCAGGAGAGGGGAATTTTTCTTAAAATCTTACCCAGAGGGAGATCATTTTCCATTAAAAAAAAAAAAAGTAGCACCAAAGAAAAAGGCAATTAGAACAGAATTAAACTGCTTATCTTGAGATTTCAGGAAACAAACAAAAAAAGTAAAATTTTTACACTGGGCTTCTCTTTAAATTCTCTCAGAATATACCATGAAAATAGTGGTCCACCTATAAAATTAGCTATGATGAAAAAATTCTAGAAGTAGAAAACAGAGGGGAAGAACTGAACTTATCCTTCCCTTTTACAACCCAACCACATAGTACTTGTCTTTTGTTTCAAATGTTTGCAACTAGTTTTTCTTAGCTCTGCCCTCATTTCCCTTTCATGCTTATTACTCAACCCAATCAGAAAATCATTTATATACTTTAAAAATGCTTTTAGATATAAGCAAAGTGGCTTACTTAAGATTCAGAGCTAGAAGCATGAAACACTAGCATATGAAATCAAAGATACGGGGTAAACTTAACACTAACATTATGCAAACTTATGTAGAAACAAATATAAATCCATGAAGGTTCTGCTGTGAGGGATTTTCTAAAACGACTCCATCCTCTATATCCTGCATAAAAACTACCTTTTCATGGGGTTTTCTGGCTTTATTGCTAGAGTGTGTTGAACAAGGAACCTTGCTCTACTTTCATTCTTACCTCCACCAGCACCAAAGTTCTAGGACTAGAAATGGAAGAATTGAACAGCATGAATAAAACATTCAATAACATGGATTAAGAGAGACAAAGAAATGGGAGAGAGAAAAGACAAAACAAATTGTCATTGTTCCTACCAAGAGCAAGATAACATGCCCAGAGAACATGAGCAAATTTCCTTGATGTTGTACCATAATGCAGAGTTGCTACATCTGAGAGCACTATGTCCCTCTTTTTTCTTCTCCTGCTGCTTTTCCCTTTTTTCCAAACTCGGGAAGTTCGTAGAAGTATGTTACTGCACAGACTGCTGGGCAAATGGCCAAGAGTTCTCCGGGGAAAGTCAAGCCTGATTCTCATTTTAAATGGATACTGATTTTATGGCCCTAGGTTACAGTAATCAAAGAACATACATTGAACGTGAATGCTCTCAGCCCTGTTCAAAATTTTTAACATAGACTTGAAGTTTTTAAGTCCTTATAATTACATGAATTCTATTGTCAAAATATTAAGATTACATGTGCCACAGGGCGTCATCTGCAAAGTCTTCTCTGACTTCCCTGTAGCTTAATCTCTCCCTCCATTGAATTCCAGTAGCACGTACAGCCTCCTGGAGACGTCCCACTCTCAACTTAGTGTTAATTTGGGTGTATGTCAGATCATCTCACCTAGAACCAAGCTCCCGGACGGCACCATCCCCTACAGATTCTTCATAGTGTCTTGCTAACTTGTTCCTTGCTACTAGAAGGTGTTCAAATATTTTTGTTGTTGTTTATATACAAATGAAATCTATTCTTATGCCCCACAGTTCACATGAGCTATAGCTTAAATGACCTCCCAAAATAATTCTAAAAACCTTGGGATGTAAAGTAACTTTAATAGTTTGCTCTCCAAGATGTTTAATTTATGACCTGCAAATATGCTAAGTATTTTATTTGTACTTTCCCATTTTGCCCCAGGCTGGTACTTCTCTGGTAGGAGTAGCCTCTTTATGATTAAAGAAGATGAGCCTTAAAGAATGAAGTAACTTCCCAAAATTCATCCTGCTAGCAATTGGCTAAACTGGGTTTGAACCAAAACTTTCTGATTCCAAATGTCATGCTCAAGCCACTGGAGAATCCCAGCCCCATTAATAGCAGAGTAAAACTCTGCAAGTCCTTATACCAAGAATCATTTTCAGAAATAACCCAGCACAGTTTATAAACAAATCAAACAGTTTCTATGGTCTAGAAAAGCAGATACATGCTCACAAAAAAATGAAGCAAGTTCTTTGAAGCCTCAAAAAGCTCGCATCAACTGCACTGCCAGGACCTTTGAGGGAGAATGACAGTAAGTCAGGTTTAAACCCCGCATGACCTGGAAGCCCAGGCGTGCTGCAGGCGCCTATAATACCCAAAAGTCTATTGTGCTGTAAAGTTATCATCTGGGAAGTAGAGATTTTGTTTTTGGACAGGAAAAGGATTTCAAAGATTCTGTTCCTACTGGAATAGATCTTTCATAACTCAATTTACCCAGATTTATTTTTTATGAAGTATGAATTTTTTTTCCAGGGAGATTATTTTTCAGCATTTCCTTCAAAGTAAATTTCTTAAAGAAAAAATCTGCAATTAAATATGTAAGGCCTTGAGCTATTGTGCAAAAGAATTCATGCTTAAGTGAAGGTAGTCTACATTTAGGCTCACAGTTAACACTGAAACACAACAGGTATGAATTATTACCCAATCTTTCATGCTGCAACGTGTCTTACTGCTTAATTGGAGCAGTAAGTCCTGGGATTCACTGGGGTTTTTTCCTAACTGACGTTACCCTTCATTCTTGAAGCGAGATACTTACAAAGAAATCCTCAAAACCACAATGGAATATTCATTCATATGTACAGACTTATCCCCAGGTATTACTTAGGAAATTTGCAGTCCTGGGAGTCTTCTTTGTCCTGAAAAAACCCCGTGAGCTCCCACTACTATTTTTTCTATTATGCCAAGTTTTGTGTGCATGAAATAACAGAAGTATAGAGATGTTGGTGACATTTTAAGGAGGTTTATATTTATTTCATTCTGTAGGCTATGATGTTTTTTTTTCTCCCTCTTCGGCCTTTGCTCTCACTCCTAAGGAAAACCTAGCTCTTTTGACTTTTTCAGGATCCAAAAATTCCCTCTTTTCAAAGTGAAATTTGGACTCAGACCAAACTCTGAATAGTTGCTTATTTCACATTTCAGGAATTAGAGATTTTGTTGCCTGTTAATAGTCTTCAGGGCACTAATGAGCACATTAACTATTTGTAGTCTTCAGTTCCTTGGGAGTATTTCTAAAAGAACCACATGGAGGTAACAACACAATCTGCCTGAACCTAAGACAAGACATCAAGAACAGCATGAACACCCACAAAGGAAAAATGATCTCATAGTAAGTTGAACAATGCCATAGGTTTTTAATGCCACTGTGTGCTGGTCAATGTTCCAGGGGAATTAATTGTATTAACTCATTAAATCTCATTATCAACACCTTGGGAGGAAGACTCTTGTTATTCTCATCTAGCAAATAGTTTTAGTTCATTGCCAAGGTGACTCAAGTAGGCAGTGGTGGGACTTGGGTAACACAAACCAAAGTATTTTAGCATTAAAAGTAGTATCTGATCCCTTTCATTCACTGTTAACTGACTCAGTGAAGGAGGAATGAAATAGATGAAATGTGATAGGAAACTTTTGCAGTTACTTTATTTCCCATTTTTCAATGTTTTTGTTTAAACATGCAAAGTCTCCACTATCTGCCCTCCCCCATGGCATAGCATGTCAGTAAAAGTATTACTGCTGTGATTTATATTTTGTTTTTATGAAGAATAGAATTGTCCAATAGCCGAGGGCTGGAGGGAGGATAGGCTACATGTCCCTAAGATCTCCTTGGCTGAGGTGAAACGTAGCACACACTTAATGGTACCTTGTGAAATCAGCATATGACTGTAATTGTAAAGTAGAATATTTTCACCAAGTGGGGCCTTTTCTCAGGACCGTGACATGGAAGAGTAGTAGCCACAGAACTGGACCCAACTGGGAATTCCCAAGATGACAAGTGCGTGCTGGGTGAAAGAAGGTGGCATGTGCAAGGGTGCTCAGGGCATGAGACCTTTTGTGCATGAATTTCAAGATTTGACCTTGAATTCATAATGGACCAGTCCCCCAAACATAAGGGAAACCCTCCCCATAGAGATAGTATTTGTGGCTTTGCTTTTCTTAATCTATTAAACAGAACTTGGTTTCTGAATTTTTTTATTTCAGTCACCAAGTAAATGAAACCTCACCTTAAGAGGGTTTGGTAACAAGATGAAGTTTGCTGAACAATTCTGCCCACGTTGCTAAGAAGCATGATGGGAATTGTAGGCAGTACAAAGGAACTCATTCCTCATCCCTCTGGGTTTTTCAAATTGTCAATAATCAAATAAGCATCAGGCCAGCTGACAGGAGAAAAAGCCAAAAAGCAGCAGAATGAACAAAATAGATGCCACTATAAGGAGGAAGAGCAGGGCCACTAACTCCCCCAAGTGGTTCCGTACACCTCTTTAATTAGCTTATCTAAGCTAGAAGGATGTTGGGAGAGTGGGGAGAAAAGGAAAGTCAGCTAGGGAAGTTACCAGGGAAGGCACAGGTGATAAACAATATTTCAGCTCTGCTTTCTCTATTGAAAGTGGATAAGGAGAGGAGGTCTTCCTGGTACAGGCTCTTATAGATGTTTATATGTAAGTAAATAAAAGCAACCACTAGCCAGCCTTCAGGGCTCCTGCTATAAAAGTAGCCATGCTAAAAAAAAAAAAGAATGGGATGGCTAGAAGCTTCTGCCTAGAGCTTGAAAGGCACTCATTGAATGGTTACCCAACTAGTCAATCACTTGAAAAGTGAATTACCAGTATCAACAGAATCCTAATAAAGTAAAAAGGAGAGTTCTAGACTTGAAGAAAAGGAAAGAATAGTAAGAAAAGGAGAAAGATGGAAAAACAGAGGAACAGCAGTGGGAATGATAGGGCCTCCAGCAGCTCGCAAAGGCAGTTGGGATTACATCACAGTTTATCATTCCTTCCCTCGCTGAAAATATTTCTACAAAAATCTATTACTTTTATATATTCTGATTCTATATAACTATAACATATATATATATAAATATATATATATATATATATATGGTCTGTTATTAATGAAGATGGGAAGATAAATGAAGACAATAGATGCGGTTAGTCTTTAATCCTTTTTTTTTTAAATTTATTTATACTTGGCCCTCCCTGGTGGCGCAGGGGGTTGAAGCAAAGCACTACGAAGCTAAAGCCACTTCCGCATGAGTTCGATCGCCGCCTGCCCCGGAGGTGACCACATGGCGTGGCAGACCTCTCCTGACCCGCCTGCTGCTCCCCTCAGCAGTGTACTTTCGTCGATCTGCCTGTTCTGTTCCCCACTCTGTCTCTGGTGAAGCCTCTCGCCGCCCCTAAGCCTCTGGCCTGTACCCCAGTTCTGTATGCACAAATAAATAAACCTTTAAAAAAATTATTTATACATACAGAACTGGGGTACAGGCCAGAGGTGCAGGGGTGGTAAGAGGATTCACCAGAAACAGAGTGGGGAACAGGACAGATCCACAATGTACACTGCTGAGGGGAGCATCAGGCAAGAGTGGAGAGGCCCACTGAGCCATCTGGGTCACCTCCGGGGCCAGGGATTGAATGGACACTGAAGCAACTGCTGCTGGCTTGCAGTGCTGCACCTGAACGCATTGGCCACCAGGGAGGGCCTTAGTCTTTAATCTTTAAAGATTATGGTTGGTTCTCTGGAACCCTGTGTACTGATTAAATAATCCCAGGCAGCCTTGGAAATCCTGTTCACAAGTTTTTATAAGTCTTTCAACTTGTTTTTCAGTCATTTCCTTAACACATGAGTCTTTCCTTTGGCTGGAATTTTTAGTATTGACCCAAATTTACACCCCAGGGGATCTAAAAGGAATAAATCACAATATAATTGTCTCCTTATACAGGGAGACAGATATAATTTAAAATGCAGCAATTATTTTGTGTGCTCTTGCCCTATGACAAAAAAGTCAATATTCTTCTATTTATGTTCTTTTCCTGGAATCATTATCTTTAAGGTTCAATTTAAATATCTATTAAGGGTAGTCTAAAGATGTCACTAATTAGGAGACCTCATAGAGTCTCAAGAAACTCAAGTTTTCTAAGTAGACCCAGTGTTCTTTTGTTTTGTTTAAGCTTGTCCAAGTTTATCTCAGTGGACCTGGTACAAGTATTAATACCACCTCCTTCTACTATCTGTTATGTCTCAGTTTGGATATCACTGTCACCTAGAACTGACTATAGGCAAAGAAATACATTTTAGATTGCAGTGGAAAATACAAGTGCCTTAGACTTTTAATATGACCTTACACAAGTTATTTCCTCTGAGCCTTAGTGTCCACCTATAAACGGGGAAATGTAATTATGTGCTTTAAGTATTATGTGAAGATCCAAAAAAAGAGGTATATGAAAATGCTTTATAGATTATAAAGCTCTCAAAACTGTTAACAATAATTATTCTCCGTTTTAGTTTTCCATAAATTATGTTTAAGAAAGAAACAAGAAACTACAAATACTGTAGAAGTAGGGAAATAACTGACTCTTTCTGCAACCTGGAAGAATGAAACCTTTTTCTTTTTTTTTTTTTTTAAAGTTTATTTTTACATCATTTTGCACATTTTTTTTTTCATCTCAATTGTAATCCCCACGGTGAAACCTTTTTCTCAACTTGTAGGTCACTGATGTTCACTACCCAGAGCTTAAATTACAGCACAAACAGTTGTTGAATGTTACACAGCCTACACATTTTGTATCATTCATTGCTTCCTTATTCTTTAAAGTGTGCTTTTGTTTCATTTTACAGACTAGAAAACTAAAGCAAAGAGCTTTTACCAAGATCACATCTCTAAAAAGAAGCTGATGTATCTTAATCCCTGGCAGAATGCATTTCTGCAGGAGGCCATGTTCCTAAACCCTGTTCCTATAATGTGATGATATTTTAATTTCTTGAATGGTCTTGTATCCAGAGGGCTAACTAAATTATTGGCACACGTAGGTAACCTGGGGAAAAAAAAAAACAAAAAACTAAAGGGAAGGTGATCCTATTGCTGCCTTCAAGATATTTGCACTAGATCACATTTGATGATTTAGTCAATAATATTGTTTGGGGTGTCTTTACACCAGGTAAAATAATAACTTTATTTCTTCTCATCTGCCACAAATATTTTAAGGATATGAGATGTTTTTGGCATTGACTGGAGTTTATTCACAATAGCCAAAAAAATAAATCCATCTACTTAATTTCACTCTTAGAAAATAATGTACTTTTTAAAAATTGTGTCCCTTGTACAAACAGTCCATTGGTGTCTTATCAATTTTCTGACAGGTCTGCCTATTGATCACAAAGCAGCAGGGTCATTTGACTCCTTTTTGTCTAGTTGGTGTTGTTAGAAAAGTATCAGAATAAATAAAGTAAAACAATAAAGATCCAACTTGTTTATTTTGCTCAGTAGGTCAAACTTAAGCCAAGTGTTTAACTTTTTTCTTTTTAAAGGCAAACAGAATGAAAAGCCATGAAAGTAGTTACTTCTCCAAGTTTTTAAATTATTTGTTTTGATCTCTAAGGTTTCTTCAGTTATTTTATTTTGATTATGAATTCTCTCTGCTCAAGACCAGAGCAGTAAATATAGCTCCCTGTCCCAGAAAAAAAGAAGAATTTTTGGAAATGAATAATTTAACAATTTTCTAGCTCCTGTCTACCTATTCTCCAGATTGGAGAGTCATTTATTTTTAAAGCATATCTTAGTTCCTTGGAGTGAGAAGCAGTAATACTGCATGAAAAGATTTCGTTTACTTTAATGATTAACCCATTAAAGCCAGTGGCTTATGGTGAATGAAATGGCAACCTGGAAATACGTGAAAATTTTACAGCTTATAGTTATTTTTCTACATGCTACAGGGAGGAGAAGGGAACAAGATCAAAACTGGGGTAGGAAGAGCACACGGGACTATGGTGATGGCACATGGGTGAAGTGGTGGTGGGAAGACTACAGGGATTACAATTGAGATGGAAAAAAATGTTCAAAATGAAGAATAATGTATTATATATATATATATATATAATACAAAAAGGAAATTAGTAGAATCATTCTCAACATGATAAATAGCATTAAAAAAAAACCCTATAGTTAACATAGTGGTAACTCACTGGCATTGTACAAACAGAATGAGGGAGAGTGTGTATGGGTAGGGCAAACAGGTGAAATAAGATCTGCACACACTGATAAATGTTAAGTGGGTCACAATTGTTGATGAGAATGTTACTCACTCTACTTTGACGTATCTATGGACTTTTCTACAGTTGAAAAACTAATGGCAGCCTATGAACCAAACCAGTTTTCTCCACTGGTTGACAGGAATCAACCACTGTATATTGTCTATATGAAGATTTAAGCTGGATTTTGAATGGTGGAGAAGGCAATGTGCAAAGACAGGGAGGAAAGCAAGGCCCATGGGCAGAACAGAAATGAAAGTTGCTTTTCTGTAAGCAAAGGAGGGCAACTTTTTGAAAAGGAGGATATGATTTGTGAAAGAGACAGCAAGATACAAACGTAAGTTTAGAAGAGTTGGGTTGAATTCAATTATTAAATCAATTATTAAGAAGCTGGAAAGTCAAACAAAGAATAATACAACTTTTCTTATTCTACGTTCGACTTAAGCCATTACTGAAATAGCAAAGGTCTAAGGAAAAACAAACAAAATACCATAACAGAAAATATCATTAGAAGAAAAACACACACACAAACCTCTCCTCAAATGCAGCAAAAAAAAAAAAAAAAAAAGTTTCTGTTTGCTACAAATAATTCTTAATTAATTTAACAATATTTCAGAGTAAGTAAGATCTGAACTACCACTGGGGTGACTTGTAGAATATATAGTAATGTCAATTTCTTATAGATTACAAGTTTAGTAGGTTCATTAGGAGAACGAAGCCAGTAAGTTAGGAAGAAGTTGCATAGCAAACAAAAGGAACATGAATAGCATGTTTTTTTTTGCCATAGACTTAGACAATCACTTAACTTCTCTTCACATCTAAAATGGACATGATAATTTAAGTATGCCAAACATTGGTAGAAGTATTAAGTAAAAGTGCATACAGAAAATTAATGCAAGGACGTTTGCACAGTGACTGTCTGATACACAGAAATATTCCTTCTCACTTTGACACTGTGTCAAATATTCGGATCCATTTCCTCTCTGAGTCACTGCCCACCACACAGTCACCTCTCAGAAGGAACAGTATGACAATGTGATGACAAAACACCCATCAACTCCTCCTTGTTTTCCTCCAGATGACCCTACACTACTTACTCATCCCCTAGTCAACCAAGGAAAGTCAAATACACTTGAAGACCAATTAGTTTTCCCCACCATTAAAATACTTGCCCATCAAAGACTGTCACAGTATTTCTTCTTTTTACTCTATCAAACATATTCTCCTTTCTTAAACCCTTACCCACCTGCTAGAACTAGTGACCACAGATAATACTGCATCAAGAGAACTTACAAGGAAATAGGCTTTGTTATTTTGTCTGAGACTTAGTCTTGTCCGTGTGTTTTTTCCCAACTCTAAAAAACTGGGACTATCACACTGAGCACCTCTGTATGGAGTAAGTTCTCCAGGGCACTTTCTTTTCACTCAAAGAAATTCAGAAGTCAAACAGTTTCTGAGGCTTGACACAGAGCCCTACCTGTATACCCATGCTTTAAAGCATCATGATGATCATTAGCATATAAAGAAGCCTTTTGTTTCAGTTCTTTGACACCAGGAAATACTTTCTTCTACCCCCCCATTTGCTGCATCAAACTCATCACCAACCTCTTCATTCTGAGTCACTAGCACTTTGCTTAGTAATGTAACCAGAAGTTACTAGCTAGTTAATTAGAACAGTGGTACAGAGGAGAGGACAGTAAAAGAGAAAAAATTAGGAAAAATTTAGGGAGGGACATTAAAATGAATGAGACTGTGAGAACTAATAAATTAGAAGAAATTACATTTCTTACCATTGAACATCTTTCTGAGGCTAAGGGACCCTGCTGTGAAATGTCAGTTATTTTAGTGCAACAGAATTTGAGCCCTGTTCTCTCCCAATCTTTCTTTTGAACTAGTTTCTGGTCATCCTTTAGGCCCGTATAAGGGTAAATTTCAAACTAGTGCTTTAAAGTTGTCTGGCTTTGAAGAGCACTTAAGCTTACAAAAGAAATAAATTGGTACATTGCAGTGTCAAGCTAAATAGATGATTTATTGACACTTTTTCAGAACTACTCTAGGTTATTTTTTGTGGCATGTATCCAAATGGAATAGCACCAAGATATTTATATAGGCTCCAATTTCTACACTGTCCCAATATCTGGCATAGAGTACTTTTCTGGCATATAACCTTTCTCTCTAAAGGAGGGTTTGGTCATCATTTCAGATGAAAGTTATCAGTGTCTTGTTACAAACACTCCTCTATGAAGGGAAAGTGGCATTTTTCCTGTCCCCACTTATGTGCAGCTGCCTTGGACTGCAGGAGTAGGGGAACTACTGGGAACTGGGAATGGCCAGGTGAAGATACGTAGCACTCACAACATGGAAGGTAGGAGGACCACAGGACTCTTGCTTTTCCAATTCTCTTTCTCTCTCTCTCTGGCTTCTATGGTGTAACTTGTCTCCTGGTACCATGGAGGCAAAGAGACAATAGTACTGTCTTCTCTTTCCATGCACCTGGACGCTACTAAAGAAATTCATACTAAGAGTCTGCTTTCTTTGGCTTTGTACACACCGATGGCTAAACCCTTTCAGAGTATGCACCCTTTAAGTCTGGGGCCCAGGCTTGCACCTCAGTCACATGCTATCTGAATGTTTGTGGGGTAATACTTGTATCAGCAACTCACATGGCTGGAGACAAACAGCCTGACAATGACTCTAGCATTGTTCAACTTTGGGCCAATTTATGGGAACTAATTGTTACCCTGTAAATAGGTGAGTCTATATTAACAAATGTAAATTAGCAAGTTTCTCATTTATGTTCAAGCTTTCGCCCAACAGAAATGTCCATATTGCTAGATTCACAATCATCATGTCCTTCTGTACAGGTTTGTCCCTGTTCAGGGTGTTCAAAAGAGGAGCAGAAGAGAATAAATCCCACTCACCTCATAGTTTCCAAGGCATTTACCTATAAGGTTGTATATATCCCAATTTATGCATTTTTTCAAAATTTCACAAAGATGTCATCCAATGAGCAGTTAGAGTATTTAAATCTCGTTGGAAGTTAACTTTTATAATGCACTTGCATGGAAAGAGCTTATGGGATTTTTTGCAGAACTGATATGGTAGAATAGGCAAACTGTGGATGAATAGCAGGTACATTTCCCAATTGCCATGACCCTATAACTAGCTGTTACAATGGAATGTGAGCCACAGTGAGATGAGTCACTATAAAGAAACCCCCTACTATGTTGTTATCCCCCTTTATCAACTGAATGTCACTAAAGATACGCCCCCAGTAAATGGTGGGACCTTAAGTTTGAAGACTTGTTCCTTCGTGGACCTAAGTAAAAGAGCTGCCCACTGACCAGAAGCATCTACTTTAGACCATTCCAAGAACAGAAAACATACTTATTTTACTTTAGAGAGATTTTGTCTTTTATGTGCATATACACATAACTATTTTTAAATTTAGTCTCTTTGTTACAGTAGCCAGCTCTCTTCTAACTAACAGAATCATCAAGGGTAGGTCTTACATTTATGCTACCAACATCTTACTCTGTGTGTGATACATAATTGTTATCGAGTGAATAACTGATAAATCAACAGAAGCATCTCTGCCTTTTTGTACCCTTGCATTCTCCACTGAGGACAGTATTCCCTTCATGATGCCACATAGCTATCTAAGTTTGCTTTATTATACTAACTCCTCCAGTGTTACCTAAATAAAATTCTGGAACAATGCTTTTATTCTATTTCTTTACAATCTATGATACTCAACTGACTAGAGCTGCTAAACTTATTGATGTTAAGTTGTAAATGACAAAGGCTGATTGTGTGGCCATTATTCACAGAATATATATTCATGTTTTCAAAAGGAAAATGTATGCCTTAAATTGGAAAAAAATCAGAATTTTTTACATAAACAAAGGACCCAAAAGCTATAATTTGGGACACCCCATTTAGATGATTATTTCCTAGCAGACTGGATACAGTCACAGGAAGAAGGAAAGTTATACAGTATACTTAAAGTATCCAAAGGGAAAAAAAAAACACTTAGTATCAGGTTTTCACTGTCAAGTCTGTGTGGTTGTGTGGTTCTGAAATTTCTAATCCTAACTCTCCATTCTTCATTTTCAAAGACATTTGAAATTTTAGATTTTGAAAGGAACTGGATATCATAACATTCAACCTTCCACCTTTAGAGAAAATCATGTTGCCATTATCAATAATATAATGTTTTACATAGTCACAGATTATATCCCCTCAGGCTTCTCTTCTCTAGGCTAAGTAGCCCCAATTCCTACAGGATTTTTTTTGCAAATATATTTTAATCCATTAATCTTTTTCATTTTTCCTCCAGTTGTTCTCTCTTTCTCAAATTACAAGGTTCAAAAAGGGACATGAGTTTCTAAATAAAGACATAACCAACAAGGCCAGCCAGTCCAGCCTATGTATAGACAGAGTTGAAATCTGCCAGCCTGGTTTGATTTGAGATGTAGAAAAGCTTTCAGTTCTCTTCTTCTCTAGCCCCACTCACTCAGCCAAAAATAGCTTGCCTATCTTGCCTGCCAAAGCTGATTTTCCCATCACTGGAGAGGCTCTGGGAAAGAGGCATAGAAAAGGCAACTAAGATTTCTTAAGAAAACGTGCCTCACTCCAGGCCTGATATGTTACATACATTATTTCATTGGAATTTTCCAAGTATTTTAAAAAGTTATTACTTCATATAAGGGGAGCGATATGTATTCAAGATTACTTTGTACGCCCAATCTATAAAGTGGGGATAAAGAGAGTAAATATCCATAGGGTTAATTGAAGATTTAGTGAGTTAAATATATATCAGCAGGCCCTCCCTGGTGGCGCAGAGGGTTAAAGCACTGTACTAAGAAGCTTAAGCCAATTCCGCATGAGTTCGATCCCCGCCTGCCCTGGAGGAGATCCACATGGCGTGGCAGACCTCTCCTGACCCACCCGCTGCTCCCCTCAGCAGTGTACTTCGTCCATCTGCCTGTTCTACTCCCCACTCTGTCTCTGGTGAATCCTCTCACCCTCTGCATCTCAGGCCTGTACCCCAGTTCTGTATGAATAAATAAATAAATCTTATATATATATATATATATATATATATATATATATCAGCAAATCTTAGCTGTTGTGACTCTTATGTAATCTTCATAGTAAGTCATGAATTAGAGACTGAAGGTGACTTTGTCCAAGCTTCATGCAGCTCGCAGTTAGAAGGGACCAGAACCCACAGAGAACTTATGACTCTAAGTCCAGTCTCCTTCCATTTTACCATGCTACTTCTGATACACAAAAGATGTGATATAGAAGGGAAAGTTCAGTAACCTATCAAATGTGTTATTTAAGTATTCTGAAATATCCTTATATTTCTGGGCAGTTAAGGCTAGGGGCCCATCTTTACCCCACAGATGAATAGCTATCTGAACATGGCAAAATATTCTTATTTATGATGAAAACTTAAAACATCAGTCAACTTGTCCATAACATAGAAGAAAGCTGATGAAATAAATGAGGAAGGCAAATACAAAAATAATTTATTTTTCCTAAGATACCCTAGTATTCAAGTATTTGTTGAACTGCAGCTGTTAACAGCAGTGGCACTGAGCTAATGAAGGCAATGCCACACTCTCCCCTCATCCTCGCCACCTCACAGGAACTAGAGGGGTAGATAGGCCTTATCTAAAATAGAATCCGATGAATCTATTTCAACTGGGGCTGAAACGCTGTGTATCTAAGTCATGACTACGAAACCCAGGACATGAATAAAAGGAAATAGCACACCTCTACTTAAAGGTATTGTCTATTAATTCTATGTACAAGAAGCTGCCTTTTCAATTATAAGTCACCTTCCCTGCTTCCAATTACTGAATGAATGAACATTTGCTTTCAAAATGTGTGTGTGTGGAGGGAGATTTGAGGGAAGGAGTGAAAGAGGGAGGAGAGGAGAGGAAAAGGATCTATCATCTACTGAGTGGACAAGAGCATGTCAGCAACTCCGTTTGGTGGGGATACCTTGCAGAGGTGTAGAATTTAAGCAGAGAAGCCACAGTCACCCCATTCCTTCTGAGCTATGGAAATAACAGTGGCCACAATGAATTAATTGTTCTATGTAAAATCTGAAATAAACTATACTCTGGACAGGCTGAACCCAGTAGGTCAGAGTTCGCTCAGCAAACATGAAGTAAATTTATTCAGTCACAATTCAGTCTCTTAGATAAAGAAGTAAGCAATGATGGTTCACATGGTTCAATTTTTTAAAAGTCCCAGAGACACTTGCCTAAGAGAAAGCTCAGTTTTTCATTGGCACTGTTCTCTGAAACACAAATAGGTAACCCAACCCATGGGTATACACATCTATAAAAACTCAAGCCACTTCCAACGGCATCTTCAACAAGGTCTCACTCAGTGAAAACCAGTGTGGGAGCACAGGATGTCAAGCACACTTTACATCACTTTAACTAAATGGCTGAGAGAAAGGAGAGTTGGAAGTAGAAGAAAGCAAGCATCCAGCTACCATAATGGCCTCCGCAGTGACAAAACACCACCTCTGTGATCACCTCGAACAGTGAAAATAAGGCTAACCAAGTTGGTTTTGCCGAAAGACCACAGACCCAGAACTGCAGCCAGTGTCAACAAGTGGCTGATATGATGACTGTGATGACCGCAGACATGAGCAGCTCTAAAGACATCCACTCTCTAACAGGCACCCATACCACAGACGTAAAGCTCAGATGCCCAGATTTCTCTGGCTTTAGCTGAACTATGAAATAGAGAATTTTTATAAATCCTAAATTTTCTTCCTTAGTCTAGAGATTGCATGGGTAATTCCTCAGCAGGGCCTATGAATGGAAAACACTCCTGAGCATTTCACAAAAATAAGTGAACAGAAATCTGCTCCCATAACAAAGTGCATATAATTTGGGAGCATACTGCATTGTCTCATTCCCATGTCAAAAGATTCTTAAGAATAATAGAAGTACTTTTAAAATCTGTACATCAACATAACAGCAATAGAGCCCAACATAATTTAAGCTTATTGAATGGGTGAGAGAATCCAGGTTGAACTGTATAGTAGAGTTCAAAAGATGCTATGTGTTATTTTTCCTTTTCCTTCAAAAATACAGAGAACTCTGACCACCAAAAAGAAACGTGCTAGGTACTTAACTACATTCCAAGCTAAGATTCACACTTGAATTTTAGAGTTAAGAAAAATCCAAAAAGATAATGATAAAACACTTCTTGCCATGACACCCATCATGCATAAAGAATATCATCCTGTCTCACTACAATATATGCTTCCACTACTACTGAACTGATATGCCTATATGGCTTTCTTCCTGGGAAAGGGTATCATAATTGATACGAGATTCAGCAAGGTCTTCAAAGAGTCTACAACAGCAAACAAGCCCCCATGGGAACTCCTGGAGCTTTAGAAAATAAACATCTCCCCGCCCCCCCTCCTTTCTATACCAATCATTTTTAGAAATCAGTATTTTCTGAATACAATGAATTATTATGGGGCAAAAAAAAAAACTCAAAAATGTGACCCGAATTCTATAGGTGAAGGTTTAAGGGCAGTTGAGGCATAAATCAAAAATAAATATGTAAACAATAAGAACTGTTTGTTAATTAAACAGTAAGAATATTGTTAACTGCTTTTAGTTCAGAGCAGGTAAAATAAAATCCCAATGATAAAAAAAGCCAGTTTGAAAACAAAAAATCCCAAAGAATGAATAAGCAGTTTAGAGATTCAGATTTTGTTAGTTAAGAAAGCTCAGGAATGCTAGCCAAGTAAAGATAAGAGGCTGGCATGGAAAAATAATACCCTGGGGGGGGGGGGGGAACAGGTATTTTACCTTGCCCTCCAAAAATTGAGGTTGTAGCAGGACTTCTAAAAAGCATAATGAAATAAAACTATTCCTTTTTTAAAATTATATAATTATAGAAAGCCACAGTCACCAACAGTACAATGAGATATTACCTTAGAAACATTCATAGTAGACATTCTGAAAATTTTAAAATGACCAGTGAGTATGACTTTGGAAAAAAAAATCATGTTAATTCTAAAAGTATTAAAAATAATAACACTAATTATATGAGAGATAATGTGAGCCAAATACTTAAGTGACATGTTCAACATCTCTGTACTGGAGTTAATTTCAAAAATATATTTTAAGGATACTTCTGAGTTATTTTGCTTTATCCCTTATTATTTAATACATATGAACCTAATAGGACAAGTTCCTACCTCTCCTAGCATGTATTTATCTATCTGACATTGAAATCGGTAGCAATTGAATGCTTAATTATTCAAATAGTATTATGCAAGTATGCTTCCAGTAGTGACCCTAAAAAAGATTTCAACACAGTCACAGTAATCACACAAGTCTAAATTATACAAAGAAGAAAAGTGAGACTAAGTTATATAATGATTAAGTTCTGGGAATCTAATATACAACATGATGACTTTAGTTGATAATACTGTAATGTTATATCTGATATTTGATAAGACTAAATATTCACACCATACATGCACATGTGCACACATACAAACACACTGACCTGTGTGAGTAGATAGATGTATTAATTAACTTGACTATTCTAATCACTTCAGAAGTATATATATTTTAAATCATATTGTACACATTTTTTTT
>NW_004567107.1:49486447-49492142 GCF_000260355.1 Condylura cristata
ATGCCATGCACCAGATGACTTCTGTTTGATTTACCTTTGTAAATGGTAGCATTAAGCTACATCTTTTTATTTATAATGTTTTCTATTTAAGAGAAAGTATTATTACCTAGATTCGAAGCAAGTATTATTGGAGATATTAGTCATTTTTTCTGGGTTTCTGGAATTCCTTTTAGTCTTGCTGAACAAACACTAGTGATGTCTATGACTTGAGGAGGCTCAACTTGAATGGAAAATTACTAGCTCTACTATAATCACTTACAGACTTTTCAATTAAGTTGTCAATATTATCAATAAAGTATTTCACTCTTATTTTACATTTTTAGTTAGATAAGCACTTCATTTCTCCACTTACTCAAGCTATTGCTAATTCAATATAGTCATTGAATAGGGTATCATGCTTTCCCCAAATAAGAAAGAACTAAAGACACGACTCATAGGCAACAGCTCATCATTGCTGGTTTGTTCAGTCTTTGGAACTGACTCTGAAAAACAATTTGATAACCCACATCAACTTATTTATTTCAATCACACATTCTAAAACTATTCCTATTCTCATATGACTGCAGCTTTCCCAAAATCTTCTAGAAATCTGATCCTATGACCCAGGTTCTGTCCAAAGAATGACATCCCTGCAACTGCCATGCAAAGAGTAGTTCAATCATTATAATCTTTTTACTTAGCTTCCAAGGGGAAAATTTCCTATGGTACAGCTCCATCACTATAATACAATGAATATAAAATTACACATAACATTGCATCATTTATAGAAGATGAACTTTTCATTTTTGATTTACGTATGTACACCCTTCAAAAGGGAGAAGACTGGAATTTCCTTGGAAGCATACAATTTAGGCATCATATGCTGACATTAAAAAAAGGATAACTGATCAGAATTCTTAAATTGCAACACATATATTCACTGAAACAACACTGAACTGAGTGTGAAAGTCTTAAATTTGAGCTTGTATCATTATATCCATTCTGTTCTCAATTTTTCCATTTTTTTTTAAATGACTAGATTAAAATAGAAGTCCCTAAATTTTCAGGTACGACATCCTGAGATCGTTTAGCACTCAATGAGATAAAAACGCTTTCAGAAGTAGGTGATCATAAATCATGCACTTGAACACTGTGTTAGAGAGCTTGCTTTTTATATTATTAAATCTCAATTTGTTGAGAGAATAAAGAGATGATATATACAGAAAAATAAACAACTAAAAATATACTGATAGTCAACTTTTTTTTTACATCATTTTTCATTTTGTGCATTTTCCATCTCAGTTGTAATCCCCATTGGCCTCCCATCACCTTTTAAAGACATAGTTGAGACACAGTTCTTCGCCTGAAGATTCAAGTTGCAAAGCAAACTACTTTATGATCTAAATCAAACTCTTTGTAATGAACTGTTTTTACTCTCCCTGGGTCTGTACTTTGAAATTGTCTAAGGTCTAGCTAAGTGTCTGAATAACTGAAAATAAAATAGGTGTGGATGCCCAATATTTCTCAAATTCCAGTGTTCACCTTACTATCCAAAGCATCTTTATACTTTTTAGCAGAATTCAGAAAGTTAACAGTTTCGTAAAGACAGTGATAAGTAACAACTAAATTTTGACTGAGGAGAGAATTGAGGTAGGGGATGGAAAATATTAGTCATAAACTTCTGCCTTGCTGGTAGGAATGTAAATTAGTACCTTGTGAAAAACTTTAGGACAGTTCCTCCAAAAATTAAATATAATAGTTGCATTCCATCAATTCAATTTGTATATATATATATCACAGAGAATTAAAAGCAAATAAAAGATATTTGTATACTAGTGTTCATAGAAGCACTACTAACACCAAGGTAGAAACAATCTAAATATCCACAAATAAATGGACAAACAAAATGTGGCATATCCACATAATGCAATATTACTCAACTTAAAAAGAGGTAAATAATTGATGCATAATGAAAAACAGATGAACAGCAAAGACATACTAAGTGAAATAAGTCATTCACAAAATGACAAGTACTATATGATTCCATTCTCTAAAGTATAAAAAGAGAAGTGAAATTTGTAGACAAATATAACTCTGGTTCTAGAGAGGAGAGAGGTATGGGAAGTTATTGTTTAATAGATAAAAAGTGTAGTTTGAAAGGTGACAAAGATAAGATAGAAGTAATGGTTGTACAACTCTATGATCATAATTAATGGCACAGAAGTGTGAACCTAAAATTGGTAAAAATACTAAAGTTTTTTTATAGATATCACAATAAAAAAATTAATCACAGCCATATCAAAATTTTCTCATTTTTATTCTCTTTATTTAGAGCAATGAATGCATGGTCCATTTCAATTTTGCCCCATGCCAAGAACTGCTGAAAAATAAATCTAATGTTCCCAGAAATTCCCCTATGGTTTAAAAAAGAGAAAGGAAAAGAAACAGCTGGTTTGAAAACAGTCAGTGAATCCTCTCTGTAAGTCTCATCAAGAGATTCAGCACATACATATAACATACAATAAAATGGATACTAGAACCAAGCCAACATTCACAATGGGGTGGGCATATTTTCTTTAAGGGTGTGACCAATGCCATATGAGTTTGTGGATTCAGAATATTGTAGATTTGGAAAGAAAGAAGACCTCAGATTAAGTTAGCAGTCAGTGGAGTATAATGACAATTAGATAATGTGAAAATTAAAATTTGAAATTCTAGAAGATACAGGAAATTGAAAGATTTTCCATGCTCATGAATTGAAAAAAGAAAACATTGTTAAAACATCCATTTTCTCCATCCCTCCCTGGTGGCACAATGGGTTAGGACACGCAGCACTGTAAGGTGCTGCACTGGAGGTGATCCACATGGCGCCACACACCTCTCCTGACCCACCTGCTGCTCCCCTCAGTAGTGTACTCCATAGATCTGCCTGTTCTGCTCCCCATTCTGTCCCTGGTGAATCCTCTCACTGCCCCTGCACCTCTGGCTTATACCCCAGTTCTATATGCAAAAATAATAAATAAATCTTTTTAAAAATCCATTTTTTCCAAAACAATATATAGATTCACTGAAATTCCTATTAAAAACCTCAGTGGAATTCTTCAAAAAAAAGAAAAAAGAGAGCAAATATTAAAAATAAACATGGAACCACAAAAGACCCCCAATAGCCAAAGCAATCTTGACAAGAAGAGGAATGGCAGTACCACTCAGGAGAAAACATGGGCCAAACATGCCACAAGACTGACTTCACAGATGTCTTTGGACACTTCAATCCAGCGGCGTAGAAAACTAATGCAAAACTAAACAAGTAGAATAACATTCAAGAATATCTGTACTATAAGATAAATTATAATTAAAACACACTCTACTGAATCTAAAAAAATATTTGCACTTCATATTTCTAGCAAGGAGGTAAAGTCCAAGATCCAAGCAGAACTCATATACTCAACAAAAGAAAAAGAATCCAATCAAAAAACAGACTTAAGAGCTAAAAAGGTACTTCTTTGAAGACGACATCCAGACAGCCAGCACAAGAAAGTCTTCAGCACTTCTCCTCAATCAAAAGCACAGTGAGATAGCACCCACCTCCAGTGAGAATAACCCTTACCAATAAAATCAGAAATAAATGTTGACAAGGTGTAGAGAAAAGGAGCCCTCACACATATATATGTATTTACACCATCTATCACATATGTAAAAAGATGAAGTCTTGCCGTTTGTGACAATGCAGACAGAGCAGAGGGGAGTATGTTAAATGATGTAAGTCAGAAGAAGAATGCCATGCACCAGATGACTTCACTCATATGTGGGATATAGAGAAACTCAACAAAGGAACTGACAAAACAAACCCTGGAAATATGACTTCAGGGTGAGGCTACTGGGGCCGGTGTGAAGATGATGGGAACAAAGAGTGAAGAGAGCCCAATGGTCTCGGATAAAAGACTAGGGTGCTTTCATGATGGGTAGCATGTGGTGGCACATATTTGAGGAGGTATAAACCTATTCTCCTAAATCATAAAGTATTGTAAATCAAAGTTAACGCCATAAAGAAAATAAATATTTTTTTTTTAAAGATGAAGTTCTCGCCCTTTGTAACAACATGTGTGGAACTGGAAAAGATTATTGTATGTCAGAAGGAGAAAGACAAATTCTGGATGATTTCACTCATGTAAAATTAGAGAAACAAAAGAAATGACAAAATGAGAACAAAACAAACCCTGGAAATATGACTGAATACTAGAGGGAAATGAGAGAAGCAAGGTGGAAAAAACGGGGTGGGGGGGGAACCCAATGGTAAATGTAAGGACTGTGGTGCTTTCGTAGTGGGTGTGGTGTGGTGAAGTACCTCTGAGGTGGGTAAGACTATTCCATAAAGCATATACAGTATTGTTAACCCATGTCACTCCAATAAAATAAATTTGAAATTCTGCTCTGAAATAATCCTAGACAGAATTTACACAATTATCTAACTAAAACACAGAAAAAAATTCCCACCATGCTTTTAAGAATAAAAGTAACACGAAAGCAAATTATCCAGACTGCTTTTCATATTGATTAAATTTTCTTATTGTGGAGGAAATTCTACTCAATTTAGTTGTACCTGAAGCTAATAAAGTCACAAGATGTCCAAGATAAAAGAATCATACAGGTCACCATCTTATTCTACCACTCTACTTTGGAGATTAGAGAGCTGATATATTTGAAGTGATTTGCTTAGAGTTAAAGCAGATTCCAACTAGAAACCCAATCTTTGAATTGCCTAGCTTTTTCATTCCACTTTATACATTAGTTAACTATGCAGAAGAAAGATTAAAAGAAAATAATAAAACAATAAAAAAGAAAACAACTGTCTCATTTATCACTTTGAAGACAGTTTTGTTTAATTCATTTAATACAAAGTTGATAGCTAAAAAGTTTATATGCCAAAAAAAGCTGTAAAATCACAATTTGTAAAATATTTGTGTACATCTGTAAATGATTATCTCTGAATTTTTAATCTGAGGAAACACTGTTTTCTAATATTCTTTGACATTTTATATCTTATTTGAAAATTAATTTGCAAAGAATACATAATTAAGTCTTAGTGCCTGGAATCTCTGATTTTTAGATTTAGTAACATACCAACCCTATAACAACTGCTTTAACTAGAATTCAACCAATGACCAACTTGCAGTTTAAACTGAAATATATTTACTTCTAGCATTAAAACTTTCTTCTTAGAGAGATTCCCACCTCCATTGTCCAAGATAAAAAGATCTGCTTTAAAACTACACTTTTAGAACAGTTGCATATCTGTAGATAAGCAAAGGTAACCATTTCTAACACATTGAAATGAAATTTCCTGATTTCCCTAAGGTACTTAAATAGTATGAAGAAAGGTTATGTCTAAGCAAGTGGGTTTGTAAGTGTGTACATGTTTGGTACCTTTAAGGTCTGTGCAGAGTATTTTTCAGATGTTTGATAATGCCTAATACAATTGTAAATTCATTTGAGAAGGAAAATATGACTTGCGAGAATATTTGTTTTACCCAAATATTGTTTAAAATAATAGAAAGTCCAGCCACCCAGGAGATAGAAGGAGAAGAGCACTAACTGGCTGACTTCCCATCTAGTGTGATTATCACACTTGTCTTTCTATTCTCATTGATGGAGATCACAGACTTAGGATCTTCTACTATCCAATGTGAAGGGTCTTCAACATTATAGCCATTGCCCT
>NW_004567107.1:49492242-49574735 GCF_000260355.1 Condylura cristata
CACACTTGTCTTTCTATTCTCATTGATGGAGATCACAGACTTAGGATCTTCTACTATCCAATGTGAAGGGTCTTCAACATTATAGCCATTGCCCTTACTTTACAAATGAAACACCATTTATAATTTCACAGGTAATTAATAACAGCCCAGAGACCAGTAACTAGATTTTCTGGCTCCTAAGACAAATTATTTTCCTGACATATAGCACTTTCTTATAAAAAAAATAATAATAAATGTATCAATGTCTTAAAAAATAAATGGATCGGCATTTTTGTAAATTAGGCTGTATTTGTCACTATAACAAACATTTTTTTAATTCCAATTTCACAGGATATCTGACAGAAATCAGACAACAAAAAAAAAATGTTTTTCAGGTCACATCTCCATGCCATAAAAAGAAGATTAATATAAAAATATTGATTATGGTAAGTGACATTTTAATCCATTTGTCAGTCAAGACAAATACCTAGAACCTCACCTAGGACAGTTATAATGGTGAATATTTAAATAAATTAGCTCTTAACCCTAAAAACAACTGCTTTAACTAGAATTCAACCAATGACCAACTTGCAGTTAAACTGAAATATATTTACTTCTAGCATTAAAACTTTCTTCTTAGAGAGATTCCCACCTCCAGTGTCCTTGATTCTGTTCCTTAGTTCTTCCTCTCTCCAGCAGCTCTAAGACTTTCCCTCTATTACACAACGCTGCCTTGCTACACCTCTTCTCCCTGTTCTACCGTTGCAAACAAGCCTACAAAGAATATTTCAATCTCTCAAGGAACCTTTCTAACAATGAAATTTTCCTCATCTGTGGGGCTGCTGCCAAGCCACTACCAAATATCACATGCTGTTCATCCAGGTGCCCGCCTAATGCCACTGTTGTCCCTTACCAATTTCTCCCCTGCACACAAGCCACCACCTACCAAGCAAATTGCTTTCAGCCAGGGCAAGCAACAACTGGACCAACAAGCAAACTGAAACGTGTCTGTGTGTAGAGCTAAGACATCCGCCACGTCAGGAAACTCAGTGAGTCAGAAAACCCATCTAGGTTATTGACTTACACTGGGTGGCAGAAAGGAATGTTTTGGAATGCCTCGTAGGTACCAAGTATGTAGTCCTGACAACAATTCTGTAAATAGATATTTTCTCTATTTTATAGCCGTGGAAACTGACACTCAGAGGTCATAGAGTATCTGCTTTTGGCTACACACTTGAAATGCAGTTCGGGCACCACTGAAAAGAACAAAAGACTTGCACAGGCTTTAAGAGTAAGGTTTCCACGAGTGGAGTCAGTCAGATCCACTTCTACCATTCATGAGTACAACCCACAAATTTTTCTTTGTTGTCCTGCCCAGCATTTGCCTCATTCTCCCAAGATATTCTGCACAAACCACCCTGTCTTTTTTGACTGACAATTTTAGCTATGCATTTAAAAGAAACCAATACCATTATTCACATCCCAATCTTCAAAAATGTGTAGAAAGCATGAAGCTGACCTGTTTGTGAAAACCTGTCGAATTGCCTTGAATTTATTTTCTCGCTTTAAATATTTAAACCCTACTATGAAAGACGTAACTCTGAAGAAACTGTTAAATAGCACATGTAGGAATCTCTTAAGTGTTTTCTATACATCCAAAATTCTAAATAAGTTGCATTATATTATTAAGTAGTAGTAAATGGAATTTAAAACAAATCCACTCATTTGGGGATAATTATTTATGTATATTTTGTATTTCTCTACCAGAAATGTGCAGGCAAGTTGGTTAAAGGATACTTATTCTGCATTTACTGCCAAAATGACATCAAGTTCTATCTTCCCTAAAACCTTGGTGATTGCCTTCAAAAATAGAATAGAAACTTTATGAAAACAAAATATTTAAATGAATAGTAAAATCTTTGGAAATATTTATAGGCCCACAATTTACACACTGCTTTTAATAATGAATAAATGAAATTGTGGAATTATCTTGCTGCTTGAATATAGGTTGAGTGGCCTGTGTTATTGTGTATAACAGAGGTGGGGAGAGATTTCTGTATTTACAAGGAAAGCTTGTTGAGTGACACTGACCATCACTGAGTAACAGAGAAAGTGCATGGTTTGCAGTTTATAAAGGAAAGTCTTTTCATAACTACAAATATAATCAGATGTGAAGATAGGTGCATAGTAGGCTGCTAATTTCAAAAGCGTAATACACAAGTATCAGAATGAAATACATAAGCTTGCCATTTCAAAATTCAACATTTATCAAATACTATACTTACAAAAATTAATGAATATGAAGTACTTTGAAGGAAAAACTCAAACATGTGCCAGTCGAAGAATGCAGAATGGCAGGGTTCAAAACCATCACTGGATGGGTCAAGTTTTGATGAAAATTAGGGTATTTAAATGATCTCCAAGTGTCTCTCCACAAATTCATTGTTAATTATAAAGGGACAAATAATAATGTTGGTGTGAAGACAGTTGTATAAATCACCTAAATCAATGACAAAACCTACCACCCCTAACTCTGGGGCAAACAGCGTAACTTGCAAAGAGAAGGAGCAAACATCGCTTCTATGGTTTTTCTTATAAAAAGCATAACCTGAATTTGTCACAAGGAAACACACATCCAAATGGAGAGTAGTTCTAAGAAACCACTAGTATGGACTCTTCAAACAAAACAACAAAATCAACATAGCCAAAGAAGGGCACCATAAACATTCCAAATTAAAGTAGACTCCAGAGATATGAGAAAACTATGACTTTGAGCCAGGAAAAAACAAACATTCAAACACTATTGTTGAGAAAACTGACAACATATGAATTTGGACTGAAATACTGTACAGTATCAAGTTTAAAGTTTTTTACTTTATGTAAAAGAATAGCCTTGTCCTTGGGAAATGCAAACTATAGTATTTAGACTTAAGATACAATGTCCTCCTCCTTTTCTTAAATAGTTTAGAAAATATATAAGTATTTGTAAATATAGAGAAAGTGATAAATAGGTTAAAGCAAGCAATTCATGATATGTCAAAATAGGTTACAAAGAAGATTTTTAAAGTTTAACTACAAACCAGATCATGTATCTCAGTATAATATGTGCATGTTTATCAACATCATTCATCAACTAAAAACCAATTAGGAACTAGAAACATCTTATTAAACTAACAAAATTGAAAGTATTAAGATCTCAGTATGTAAAACTTGATGAAATTCAAATCAATGCATAAGCATGCTGAATATGTTGTCAATAGTTGACCTTCTCAGAAAATATTAGATTCCTGAAAGAACAGCCTTTCAATAGCTTCAGCCCAAGATAGAACACAGGAAATTATTCGAGCCAGTCATGTGGGACATCCCCAAATGAGCAGTCACGTCACTGCTGATATTGCATCTCACTTATTACTTGCACTCATGGCATGGAAAAGTAATTCATCTCCCTAATATGTTCCATAAGAAAAACAGAACTCTTCAAATTCTTTTTCCAAGTAATCCTGGAGCAATTGTAAATTCTGAATCCAAAAATTTAAAAGATCTTTTTAAGTACTTGAAATCCCACTCTCAAACTACAACTTGTAGTTTAATTCATCTCATGAAATTAAAACATATAATGTCCAAAATATATATATTCTGGTCATACTCCAGCAATCATACAACACTGTATAGACAGCTTTGTGCCTATGGGTCTTCATACTAAGCTGAAGCTCTGTCCCCATAACACATGGCCCTGAAGATTAGGATGGAGTCACTGCAACATCCTAAAATCCTTCTGAAACCACCCCATCCATCCTTTCATATACAAAGTAAGTGTGGTATATACAGCTTGTATGTGCTGCTTTTACAATGATAAACAATTTTTTTCTTGTAATATATTACTGACATGGCCATTCAAACAAAGGTACTGTGGCGTGTGAATTATTTCCAGTACACAGAAAAATAGAAGACCAATGGTGGAGAAAACTTTACATTGAGTGTTAATATCAAGACTATGCTGGAGCCATGAGCTGCTCCTTTCCTCCTTCTAGCAAGACCACACTGAGGACTGATTTCCATTATTCAAGGAAAGCGCACTAACTTTTCTGGAACTCTCACTTCCTCTATTTGGTCTTTCTTGGCTCATAATCTCAACTACCTAGTGAGGATACAGTTACTATTTCTATATATTTTTTTTTCTCCATACTAAGCTAGATGACCCACACAAGCATCCCTCATATTCCATTAGGCCTCGCCCTAGTAATACTTGCTAAAAACAGACTGTCCACACCACATGACTCTGCCTTCTTTCCATGAGCTAAAAACTGAAGATTCTCACACAAAAGGAATACTGGTTTCCTAATAAACTCTCAAGAAATAAAACACAAAAAGAAGTGTCCAGAATTTTCAAAATCCTCTGGGCTCTATTATGCAAGTTTCTTTCGTATCCTATGCAGAGAATTTCTGGATTATATTTCCTTTTTAGGTTTACTTTTAAGTTACATTTTTTGGATTCCCAATCATGCAACAAAATGCTTGCAAATCTTTTCCAAAAGGGAGAATGAAGGATGCTTTATTGCATTCCAATCTCAGTTGAGGATTGTTTTACTTTTGATTGTTAAGGACGCTGTTCATCTAAGTTTTCACTGGGAAAGAGCAAGAAAAAAGAGAGAGACACCTTCTCAAACCAAGAAAGACTCCAACACAAGAAAATCCCTTTTGCAAGAAAAAAAAAATTCAATTGCATAGAATGGACTCTGACTTTATAAGACCCATTATTTTTAAAAGCATTTCATCTTGAGTGCAGCCTGCAACCTGAGCCTTTCAGTGGGGTGGGGAAAAAGAGGGCAATGATGGGGAGAGAGGAAAAGGGAGACCAAGGCCAATAGGAGACATGCCAGAGGTATGCTGGGTTATAATTAATGGCATGAGGTTACAACTTGCAGCTGACATGGTTACAGTAAAAGGTCAGTGTCTCCTGCTGCAATTTGCATTTACTGATTTGGAAGGGAGCTGGCTTCAGTTTTCCCTTCCCCCAACTCCCTCTGGTTGGCTGTCTAACTGATCCCTCTTGCATTCCTTTCTTTATTCCAGCAAAGATTCTTTTTCACTCCCTACACAAACACACACCCACACCCTCGCCCTCACACACTCACTCCCACTCACCCTCCCAAATGTGCATCTGCTCTAAAGACAGAAAGCACTCTGAGGCTTGGGCAGGTGGAGGAACCACAGCTTTTGGACCCTGCCAAATACCTTCTTCTACCAAACCCCCCTCCTATTCTGATACATTGAGAAAGACAGTGGGGTAAGTTAGAAGTGGTCCATTTCCAGTGGATAGGGCACTTGCTGCCAAGAGTCACTTGGTGTCAAAAATAACTTTACCTGAATTACTCACAGTCTTCAGGAATCATTACCTCTTACAGGAATGACAAAAGTGAACTGAAGATGAAATTGGAAGGGTTGGGGAGTAGCCACCTGGAATCCTAGGCTCCACATTGCAGGATAACAACAGACACTCCCTGGGGATTTGGGTCTCTGGGATAATGGGGATTTCACTCGTCCCACCAAGTCTGCTTCAGCAAGTTCTACTTCCCTCTGGAAGCAGTGCTCCCAGAGAGAGGAAGGTTTGCAGACCCACAGATCCCCGTAGCCACCCCTGTGCTGACAAGCGTGCGTAACGTTCTCCTGCTCTAGAGTCCCCCTCTGCACCCTCAGTTGGGTACTCTGCCAACAATAGCTCCCAGGCTTCCTTCTTAGTAGCCCTGCTTTGTATCCCTCCATCTCCCACCCCAGTCTTTCCCCAAAGGCAGTTATGTATGCCTCCCTCTTCATAAGGTTCACATTTTCAGTTATTATTAATGACAATATATGCTTTTTTGCCTTATTTAACTTAAATAGATGTATTTTTAATGAAAAGATTTCATCACTATTAAATGAAAACAGTATCATTTGTAAACAATACAAGGGAATATTAAAGTAGATACTAGATCAGAACAATACAAAAACATATTATTCAGAGATGGCCAAAAGCCACCTTGTTTAACATCTGTGATTCCTGTACTCTTGGGAAGTACAAATAGTGAATTTGATTAATTTATTTGAGGTGAGGGATTTCTATCGGTTGCAGATTTACTTAGTATATTTCTCTAGATAACAGCTTCATGTTTCTGGAAACTTTCACGATTAACCCAAAGGGGAAAATTCATAACTCTCAGAATTAATCAGCTTAGCTCCTTTAACTGATCCTTTCACTGACCCTTTCACGTCTATTCTCCAAGCCTCACTCTGAAAACTTAGAAGCATGAGTGGGGTGATCTCATTTGCTGGGCAGAAACAGTAGGAAATACATTTCAGATCTTCTACACCTTGCCAACTCTTCTTTTAAATAAAGACCCTGGCTATGCTACCTGCCAATAAATATTGTGTTTCTCATTTATTCTGTAAGTATTTACTAAGTTCAAATGAGGACTCAAATCTGGTACCTGAAATCTCACTAGAAGTTCAGAATCAGAGCTCACAACTTAGCAGAGGGAGGACTGGGCTGAGGCTATCCCTCTAGCTTTATCAAGTCTGATGACTTTTGTGGGTAAAAATAAAGGGAGATTGTTTCAAAGCCACATCTACATGCAGTTTTAAAAGTTAAGTTAGCGTCACCATGCAGCACCCGGCTCCCTAGTCTAGCAACAGTCAGTACACTAAAGCCAAGAAGATCCCATCCCTGGGCTGAGCATCCAGAGCCTGCGGGGGCAGGGGGTGTCTGGTGATGGATTACTCACGGTCGGGAAAGGTGGCTGCACACATGGATGGGAGACCTGAGGTGGCTCGTAAAACTTATGAGCCATGCTCTGTGCTATGACCTGGGTGAGGGATGGTTCGGCTTCAGTGGAGGGATAATTAAAAACAATTAAGTGCTGCTGGAGAGATGGCAGAATTCAGCTCAGACATCACAGGTGTACAACCTGGGCTAGGAGAAGACCAGGAACCGTAGGTCCTGATTTACTCAAGGAAAAGAAAAAGATGGAGTCAGGGGCAACCTTCGTATTGACAAGTTATGTCACTGACAGGGCCTGAGAAGCAGTTTTGTCTTCACTGAACTATCTTCTCTGTATTCCAACATCCTAGGTATTAGGGAAAAAAAGCCAATCACATTTCTTTCTCTGAATGAATTTCTTTCTCTGCTTGCTTGGCCATTTCTTTCTCTGGTTGCTTCTCTTAAGGAGAAGGACACAAAGTGCTGGGATACAAGAAAAAAGTGGCTGAACCAAAGAGGGATCAAGGACACATGTTTAAGGACAGGCAGTTGTAATAGAAACACAAGAATCACAGTATTTTGAGGAGCAGCATGAAACCGAGCCCAGTGAATCCTGCAAAGTGAGAGGTGGATACTGTTTTAGGATCGTAGTTAATACAACCAGTGACCTGCCCGCTTTCTTGGGAAACTGGCACTACTACTACCAAGGGGGACTGCAGTAAATGGAACCTCTTTAACAATCATTTAATTGCCATTTGACCTCTATTGATCTCAGTATCACAGCCTTGTAAATAAGTGTCTTTTGATTTCCTCTTGTGAACCAACAACAGTCTTCCTCTTTGGTGTTGGAGAGTAATAATTACCATTATGCCATTCACTTCCAAATGAGGTAAGAAAGGCCTCCTTTAAGTTAAATATGTCAAAATCTTTGTGAAGAGCATGAAACTAAAGATTCTGGATACCTAGATTCTTCACTGAAGAAAAACAAGAGAAAGTATCTTACACATATGGCGTTAGTTATTCTCCATCACCACCTGCTTAGAGTTGGGGGTGGGGGGAGGAAACCAGGAAGTTTCTATTTAATAGCTGTCAGAAGGTATTGCATGTTGCATTTCTCCTAAGGAAAGCAAATCTAAGAATTTAATCAGCCCCACCCTGGACATCTTAGTTGCTTTTAAAACTGTCAATGAAGGCCCTCCCTGGTGGCGCAGCGGGTTAAAGCACAGCACTGAGAAGCTAAAGCCACTTCCGCATGAGTTCGATTCCCCCCTGCCCCGGAGGAGACCACATGGCACCGCAGACCTCTCCTGACCCTCCCGCTGCTCCCCTCAGCAGTGTACTTCGTCGATTTGCCTGTTCTGCTCCCCACTCTGTCTCTGGTGAAGCTTCTCGCCGCCCCTGTACCTCTGGCCTGTACCCCAGTTCTGTATGCATAAATAAATAAATCTTAAAAAAAAAACCTGTCAATGAAGAATAATCGAGCTTTTGTCTTATATGCAGAAATGACTTTACTTCTGAAATAGACAGGAATGATATAGAGGGGGTCAAATATTAAGTCTAAGACACTCTTGTGAGAGTAGAAGAATCCATATCTATAGACTGAAAGGAAACTGAGGAAAAATCACTTTCAAATTTTTATCTTTTTATCTTGAAGGGAGGAAAAAATGAAAAGTACTAGACAATCAGGAATTTGCGGACCATCAAGTCCTCCTACCTTTACCTAAAAATTTCAGTTCACTCATGTCTCCTGCATCTCTTGTAGAATATTATTTCCAACCGCATCCAACAAGTCACAATCACTTTTTTACAATCCAATCCCAAATATTTTCTAACTGCGTCCTCAACATTCATGCTTCCATTTTGATTCATTTTTCATATGCCTATTGGACCGGTACATTAAGGATGAAAGGTTGTTCGTGTCGCATTCAATTAAAACCTGTTTGGGCAGCTCATTGTTGTTAAGACTAGAGGCCAAAACCCATCACATGACACTGTACAACCCAGTCCACATTTATTGCAAAAACTTCCTTTTCTCTCCTCTCCTTCAACTCAAAATTACTGGAGTTGGTCTGACACTGGCCCTGGGCAAGGCCACACCTCTCCCCTTTCCTTACCTGGCCACCGAAAGGGGCACAAGCTTCCATAGGGAAGATTCTTGACTGCCAGCTCCAGTCAGACACTTCCAAAGGCCCTTCATACTGCTCCATTCAAATCATATATGTCATTAAAACAACTGATTTTAAAATAAATGACTGAATGTCTATTTTCTCCCAATAAAAGACATACTAGATTTGTGATTCTATTGTCAGCATTTCCCCAGAGCCTAAGGAATGCTCAGGCACAGATTCCTCTTGATGTCTGAAAGTAAAATTCCTTTTTGGTATGATCTGATAGGTTGTCTTTTGAGTCTGAGAACACTCTAATTTTTTTTTCATATAAATTGTTGTTAATAGCATCCTCTGACCCAATAATTAACCTATTAAATAACCTACCAAGGCATACCACATAGAAACTCTACTTTTAGAGAGTAGAAGAAACCAGTACAAAGTAATAATCACTATTTGTTAACTTTACTATATGCTAGGCACTGTTTGAAGAATACAAGTGTATTAACTAAAGTAAGCCACATTAAATAATCTATGGGCTAGATGCCATTGTTGTTCCTATTTTATATTAAACACACACACATACACACATAGGTACAAGGAGATTGAGCTTTTCTAAAAGTAAAAGGTTAAAGTTTTTTAAATGGTAGAACTGAAATTACTACCCAACAGACTGACTTAAGATTCCTTAACTCCAATTTTGTGTTAGAACATAATTGTTAGTATTTGTTAAACTGATTAATCTGTTTGGCAAGAAAAGCATTTACCAAGCACCTATATAACATGGCACATACTTGGCATGAGGACAGTCAGTAACAAGAGAGATGCAGAGAACCAAACCCTCATTAGGTTTGTAGTGTAGCTTTCAATGATCTGGGTGCATTACCTTTCCACTCTTCTCCTTCAGGAAGAGTTTAATTGTCACTGTCTTTGTGCAATATTCATTAATCATTTCCCAAATCTGTCAAAGAAATTCTTTATAGAGTTTCATAAGCAAATGTCACAGTTCTGACCTTCATTGCAATTTGCAACATCCAAAAAAATAAATAAATAAATAAAAGGAGGAGCAGCAAGGACCTCCATGGTAGCCTGGGGGTTAAGTCTCATAGCTCTCACCCCTGCCACCTAAGTTTGATCTCTGACCAGGAAGCTAACACACACATGATTCAGCAGACTTCTGTTTCATCTGCTGCTCCCCTCAGCAGTATAGTAAAGAAGATCCACCTGTTCTGCTGCCCATTCTATCTCAGGTGAAACCTCTCACCCCACACACCTCTGACCTATACCCCAGCACTTCTATGCAAAATAAATAAGTTATATATATATATATATATATATATATATATATATAGTGAGAGAGAGAGAGAGAGATCTACAGCTATCTATCTATCTAATAAGTAACTTTGGATTGTAATCTGACAAGTGTGAAAAGTGATTTGCAGAAGATGCAAAAATTATTTGATTTACCTACATTCAGTGGATTCTATTGTAATTTCATGATAGCATTTTTAAGTGTGGCACTCTAACCTGGCATATGAATAGTGCTAACTAATTCTGTATTTGTGTAGTTTGTAATACTTTTTTTAAGACTTATCTGTGTATGCATACAGAAACTGGGGTATAGGTTAGAGGTGCAGGAGCGGTGAGACAGAGTGGGGAGCAGAACGGCAGATCGACAAAGTAAACTGCTGAGGCGAGCAGCGGGCGGGTTAGGAGAGGTCTGCCAGGCCATGTGGATCTCCTCCGGGGCCAAGGATCCAACTGCACTGAAGCGGCTGTGGCTAGCTTGCAGTGCTGTGTCCTAATCTGTTGCACCACCAGGAAGGGGCCATAGTTTGCAATATTCTTAAAAGATGAAAAATTATGAGCCCCTTTTCACCCAAAAGTACGCCTCTAGTTGTAAATACAAACATTCTCACAGAGATTCAATTTTGCATTTCATTACAGAAATTTATTAACTTGAGGCAGATTTGTTGATCAAAAGGATCCCAAATTTAAATTTTCTGATCTAGAGAAATCTATGGTTAAAGTGTCTTCTAGACAAATGTTGGCCAAAATAGGCAACGGGTGAACTTATAAAAGTTCAAAGTCTGGTTGAGAAAGTTTAAGTCTAAATTCCTAACAAGTTCGTGAGTGAAGGTACTGTTATCGTTCCACAGACAGCTGAGTCAAGGCCTGAGAAAATCTCAGACAAAAGTCTCAGTAGCTTTAATTGAAAAGTGATAATCATATGCCAGGTCAGAATGCCACACGTAGAAAGGCTATCAGGAAACTACAAGAGAATCCACTGAGTGTAGGTAATTAAAAAAAAAAAAAAAGTCAATCATCTCAACTGGACTTTCGATAAAATGGAGGAGCAGTTAATTTGAAATTGAGTTCTTTAGTCTAAGTCTCAATAGCATTAATTGAAAAAGTGATTTGTTTTAAATACAAGCAAGCAAGTGAGAAACACAAAAGTCAATCATGCTTTCTTGCTCTATGGGAAATCTCAGCTCCTCTCCCAGAGGTGGCCTTCAGAAGAATTTACACCCATGATCACCAGGTAGCACTTTCTTGACTCGAATATTTGAAAACTTGTAGAAACCCAAGAGTCGCTCTGGATTTTTGTTTGTTTGTTTATAAGATAGAACAGTTTAAAAATCCTGCTAGCTATATACCATTCTTCACATTCTATCCCTAATATACACCAAATCCATAAACGAAATCAAAAAGAAAATGGATATCTCCTGTTGCCATCATTTTAATTGTATTAAAAATCCTAAGAAATGCAATTAAGATAAGGAGAGGAAATAAACTGACAACCCCCAATGAAGACACAGAACAGGGACACAGGGACTTTCATTCATTGCTCAAAGGAATGGAAATAATAGAGCCACTTATCCCTATCACTCATCCCTAGCAACCATCAATTTGTGCTCCAAATCCAAGGTTTGTTTTTTTTTTTTGAGACAGTATTAATAATTCACATAACTGGTAGGAACTGCAAGGAAGAAATAACTGTAGCTCAAATTGGTAAAGAAAAAAAAAGAGTAAAAATCTCTGGGAAGACAGCTTGGAGTATTCTTACAAAACTTGGCAGCCTCTTGCCATACATCCCAAAGAGAGTGCTTTTTGGTATTTATCCAAAGGAGTTGAAAACTATGTCTATACCAAACCAGCAAATAAAGATATTTGTAGTTTTATTCATAATGTCAAAACTTGGAACCAAAATGCCTTTTAGCAGATTAGTGGGTAAAGAGCAGTCTATGCAGACACAGAGTGTTACTCTGTACTAATAAAAATGGAGCTATCAACTCATCAGAGACAGAGAATCTTCAGAACTGCTAAGTGAGAGAAACCAAACTGAAGGGTGACAAAGTATGTGATTTCAACTACATGGCAAGCAAAACTATAGACAGGAAAAAAAAAAAAAAAAAGCAGAGGTTTCCAGCACTTTGACAGTGGAGGTGGAGGTTGAAGAGGCAAACCGCAGAAAAGGTGAAGGACAGAGAAACTACCCTGCATGATGCTGTCACTGTGGATGTCATTATTCAGGTGTCAGAAATCAAAGAATATGATACTAAAGGTGAATCAAACTGTGAGCTTTGGGTGATTATAACTTGTCAATGAGGGTTCATCAATTACCACAAATGAGCCTCTCTTGATTGGGCATGTTGGTAACTGGAGAGACTATTCTTGTGTGGAGGCCTATATGGGGGCATCCCTACCCCTGCATTTGGCAGAGAACCTCAAACTTTCCTTTAACAATTTAAACCTTACAAATTGAAAAATCCCATTGTTTTAGAAGTCAGAAGAATGTGGAGAGAAGGTGTCTTAATATTCTAGAAGGCTCTCCCCACAGCTGCATTGGTCCCTGCAGGACACCTCTTATATCCTATACAGTGAGCTATATGTCTGTCGCTCACTGCAAATGTGCCTTAGGAAACACTGACAATCACAAGAATTGGAGAATGGAGCTGCGCTACTGGGAGGTCACTGCCCAAGTCCCAGTTGGCTTCTGAAGGCTTGCTTGGGGCACCAATGCATTTACTGCAAGGATGAAGATTTAAAGAACTCTAGGCAAGAGAGGGCCTTTCCATGCTTAAGATTTACATCAGCTACTCCAAAGTTTGTGACTTTGAACTTTTCTAATTTCATTAAGGCTGGGCGTTTAAATACAGTGGCAGCCATTTTTCTACTTCTCTATCCTTCCATCTCCCAGAGTGTAGAAGTTGTTTTGCAGGAAATCATGGCCACAGGTGACTGGGAAGGAGTCTGGGCATCATCCTCCTGCAGCTGAGGGCCTTGCCAGTTCATTGTTCTCTCCACTTTCAACTCCAGTGTGTGTTTTTTATTGCTTTGTGTATTGTTTTTTTCTGAGATACTTCTCAGGTAACTGCTGGAAAGTGCAGGGAGCAGACAACTGCAGCTCAAAGTAGTGACATAAAGGAAAGGAGATGAGGAGGAAAAGCCCCACTGCTGAGGGTGATTTTTCGTTTAATTTTAAAGGAGAGAGAAAAAGATTTTCTATTTCCTACCAGAGAGCTTTAAAACAAGGGAGCCCCACACAATGAAAACCTTGTGTTTGAAGAAAATGAAAAACCTGCTCAAGGCCTCCATTACTCATTTCCGGAAAGAATGGCAAAACTTCAAGTTCGAAAAGACTCAGGCAGCTACCACCATACTTTCCCTGGTAGCAGCTGATAACACAGCCCTTTCCAGAAATCCATTTTGTAGACTGTGTAGCTCAGCTTTTCTCGGGACGCCTGAGGCTGAACTCGCTGTACACAGCGGGCAGCACGCGGGGCCTGGAGACGCTTTGTGTCCGGGGAGTCTCGCCCGCTATTTTAGGGGGACAACAGGTGAGGAATTCGGTAGGTGGGTTAGGATCGGGCCTAATGCAAATGTCAACATTTAGATCCCACCATCCTCCCACCGCAAAGGACCCTGACAGAGGGGCCCCGCCTGTATTCACTCGGCTCAGCTCCCCAGGCCAGCGTCAGGTAGCAAACGGCGAGGCTCACGCCAGTTCCTCATTTAAGTGCGAGAACGGGCACCTGGTCTTCATTAACATTGCTGCTGTAGTTAATGCGTTGCAGGTGTGAAAGTGTGTGGCTGAAATCTGACAAAACACCTGTCTTTTGTGGCACCATTAGATCTGCCGAGTGTGGGACACGACCCCCTCGGGTGTGCTTTCTCTTGCCTTGAAAGCCACAGTAAGCATTGTCCTGTAATTACAAAATCAGAGTCATCATTGCTGGGAAGAATTCCTTAACAAATTATACCTAATTAGTCTGAAATTACCTTTAATTCATGGTGAAACCATAGGCTTAACTGTGTTCTATAACACCTTCCTTTTTATCTTTATGCAAATATGATTATACACTATCAAACTGGCACCACCAGGCATAAAAAACAGCTGCAGCTAGTTCTTTGGTTACTAAATGGGAACTGGACGGGTGCCATTGATTATGTTTTCTGGAATGCTGCATCAAAAAAATAATAATATCAGCCAGTTCCTTCCCTGCGAACTCCAGTCTTCTTCCCCGCCCACAGGATCCTAATTGAAAGTTGTGAGATTGATCTCCCTTGCCCAACCCCCCCCCACCTCCTCACCACATTTTCTGCAGACACATGTGTACATCTCGCTGCCTCCCAATCTTTTAGAATGTCATTATGTGTCAAAACATGTCTCTTTTTTTCTGATCATAGCATCTTATCATATGGCTTCTTCAGTTCCCATTCCCATCTCAAATCTTCACACACCTTTTCATTCAATCCTTTTTGTTTCATGTTCTTCAGTTTCAAACCTTATTTACATAGGTGGCACTGTTCTCAGGGCTTTCTATATACCACCTTATTTAACACTGGCTGCAAACCTAGGAACTTTTATCATCCCCATTTTGCAGATGAGGCTTGGGGAGATTATGTGGTGTTTTTGTTTTTGTTTTTAGATGTTTATTTATTTATGCATACAGAACTGGGGTACAAGCCAGAGGTGCAAGGACAGTGATAGGATTCACCAGAGACAGAGTGGGGAGCAGAACAGGCAGATCGACTAAGTACACTGCTGAGGGGAGCAGCGGGAGGGTCAGGAGAGGTCTGTGGCGCCATGTGGTCACCTCTGGGGCAGGCAGGGATCCAACTCTTGCTGAAGTGGCTTTAGCTTCGCCACCAGGGAGGGCCGATTATGTGTTTTACATGAGGTTGGAGAGACAGAAGAGAGTCCAGATTTTCATCCAAACCATCTTTCCAGTTTGGGCTTGTCTACTGTAAAGTATCCATTCCCAACATGCCCATGTCTCTCTCATTGGCAATGATTATTTCCAACCATCCTATAACACTTCTAAACATATTGTAAGAATTTTTTTCTAGTTAGTTGGCATATAAATATGTAATGTGTCATTCTCATCAGAGGAAGAAATCATGACTAGCTCTTCACTTGATTCTACACAATTTGTGTTGTAATTATTTTCCCTCTCTACTCTCCATGAAAGCATTTTCAGAATAATAGCCATTTTTCTATCTCTATCAAAACCAAACAATAGGTGTTTATACATACATACATAGTATTATGAATGATAACCTCAAGCATTATACATATTATATAGTATATATGCATAATACAAGCAAATGCAAATGTAACCCAAGTATTATACATATAGGTGCCTGCATGTATACATATTTGAGATATTTTAAGAAACAATTTCAAATTTTAAAAGCACCTTTAAATTTTTCTTTTAAAGATTTATTTATGTATGCTTACAGAACTGGGTTATAGGCCAGTGATGCGGAGGGTGAGAGGATTCACCAGAGACAGAGTGGAGAGCACAACAGGCAGATCGACAAAGTACACTGCTGAGGGGAGCAGCGGGCAGGTCAGAAGAGGTCTGCCACAACATGTAGGTCACCTCCCCAGGCAGGGATCGAACTGGTGCTGCAGTGGTTTTAGGAGAGCTTTATAATATGATGCTTTAACCCGTTGCGCCACCAGGGAGAGCCCGCACCTTTAGATTTTTAAGGTCTGTTACTTCCTTCTCTATTATCTGGGAAAATTCCTTGGAAAGTCAGCTTCGGCTCTGAAACAGTCATTCCCATCCTACAAACAATGGCATCCCATATTATTTCTGACTTCAGCCCAGACCCAGATCCTCTGAAGATCGATAACTTTAAAAAGAAACCCCAGCCACATCTAGGTTACTTTCCAATGAGCTAAGCTTTTGCTACTAAAAGAGACACAGCTTTCTTGAACAATTTCAGGTGTGGTATGCAAAGCCAAACACACATCAGGTGCAGACGTTGTACCAGGCATCTCTGTAGGAGGTCTTGACATTCCCTTGGAATGCAGTGGTGAACTGGTTAAAAAAATAATTACATCAGGACTAGCAATAAGGGTTTGGCTGAATACTACTTTTGTTCTGTATCAATCAATTAAAATAAGAGCATTTTCTTGATGGTTGTTCATAACAGATACCCAGACCCATCTGTGGCTATTTTATTTATGGCATTGCTATTCTTCGCCAACAACAAGTTGGCTAAAAATCAGATTTTAGAATCTTAATCAGAATCAAAACATTGTCTTCTCATTTAATGCCTCCATTCAATTCATGTTACTGCCTTGAGAAAACGGGATCTGCTTTCTGGAGGCCAACCCTAACTCCTGCTCATGGTAATCTACACAGCCGGCCCACAGCTGTGGGATGAGCTGTATTTCTTTACAGTATTTTTATTAGACTGATTCCCACAAGTTTAGGAACATTGTAATTGGAGACACTTCAGGGTCACATTAGACTGAGCCCAATAAAATAAGAGGCGGAAACTGAACTCTTCTAACCCCTTTCCATAAAGTTTTGAATTTTCAACTCATTTCACAACAGAGGAGGTCTCCTTCCACATCTTTCAAGTTTTGTAAACATGTAAGTGCTACTGGCTTCCTTTTAATCAGTAGGGGCCACGAGCTTATGTTTATTGTTTCTAATTATTAGAAGTCTACAAGAGAACATTACTGCTGATGAGTTGCATCAATCATGCTTCAACCTCATTGGTCAGTGGGCTCTCTTTTATTTCCTCCACTATCTTAATGTCTGTGATCATGTAAAACCTTCACACTTTGGTGTACTATGTTTACCCCAAATAACTTTCTGGGACTTAGTTCACAATTTGGAATTACTATAATCATGGCAGGCAGGCTGTGTTTGATGCCAAAACATCCGGTTGGAAAAGAGAAAATTTGGTCAAACATCTGGATGTACCCAAATATTTTTTTCAGATATTTGGAAACATCTACGGATTTTCTCTCCTGTAGACAAAACATCCAGATGATTTACTGAATGTTTCTCTTTTTCTCTGGATATTTGGCCACTGAGTTTTCCTTGAGTCCTTCAAGTAATAACACTTGCCTAGTATATAGCCATTCCTAAATCAAAAGGCAAAACACATATCACCAAAGTAAATTTTTTGTAGATTTTGAAAAATTTTGCCAATGCCACCCCAAGACACAAATTTTCTCCAAAAGCAAACTCTCTTATAAAAAGTTCTTCAGAACTTAAAATATATATCCTAAAAGTCTAGGAAGAAAAAAGAGTTCAAATGCCAGCTATCAAAAAAGGAAGTTTCTTATTCAGTTTCAATTTAAACATATAAGACCTTTTTCATTGCCACTAAGTGTTACTTTTGAGGGTCCCATCCCCTGTGTCCCTTCCCCAAGAAGACTCTTTTGCACTTATCATCTCTTCCAGTCAGAACTGACAAAGCAATTCCAGGAGGTGGATGCATTAAAACATTTAACACTCTGGTTAGAACTGAACTCAAAACTCTCCAAATATATAAACTACAGAAAATGGAATTTTTAAATAACACCCTCTAATGCAGAAGTTAGTAGCCACATTCTAATATGCGAATGCTTCCTGAAATTGTTTATAAACATTTTGATGGATGTTCAGTTGGTGGGGAGGAAGATTTCCTCCATCTCCAAAGGGCTGCTTTTCAATGAGCACCTTCCTGAATGGGCATAGTTTTAATACATCCTAAAATTATTTTTGAGTTGGGTTAATAGATGCCTCTTACTATATGGAGTTGTAAATAATGGATTCCATCAATATTTTATTCTCACTGTTGTACTGGATTCAAAGGTAACAGAAAAGAACTCAATGTTATCAGACACTTTATATATAGTCACAGTATTTAATCCCACTTAACCATGTGGTGTTAAACTGCAAGAAACTGTTATCCAAAGGCCTCCCTGGTGGCACAAGGGGTTAAGTCTTCATGCTATGAAGCCATCTGCTGCTACTGCAGTAGAAGTTCAATCTCCAACCAGGGAAGTGACCCACATGGTGCAGCAGACAGCATCTATCTTACCTGCTACTCCCCTCAGCAGTAGATCTGCTTGTTCTGCTCCCCACTCTGTCTCTTGTGAATCCTCTCACTCCAAACCTCTGGCCTACACCCCAGCTCTTGTATGCATAAACAAATAAATCTTTAAAAAGGAAAAACAGAAACCCTTATCCAGTCAAATATGTGAAGGACAAGGACTATATCTTACACAGAGTAATCCCTTGGAAACAGGCTGGAAAGAAAATTGGGCCTCACAGACCAGAACTCAGACCTGCAAAGTCCTGAGCCCCAAGGGAATCAATCTTCTCATCTCTGCCTCAGATGGCTCACCTAATCATTCATCTTTCTGCACATTTTATCAATGTATATTATCTCTCTGTGCCTTGGCTTCCTCACATATAAGTAAAATAAGGTAGGTAGGGTATTACCTACCTTAAAGATTTGACATGCAAATGGATGCATGAATTTGTTCATAAATACTGCCTAGGAGAATGCCTGTCTCATTATTAACACACAACAAAGGGTATATACATTGTTGTTATTGATCATTCTCTTGACAAAACCAATGTTCTTCCTTGTTCAGGGGTGTAAATGACTTCCAAGTGGCTACATCAAACGACAGTCATAGTTCTTCAGGTTTGTCTGATACTTGTTCTCACAGTTAAGTGGTGATTTTGATTCCCAATTTGAAATTCTCAGGAGAGAACTTCTAATGAGTTCAGTTTGGGGCAGGTGTGTGCCTCTGGCCCCAGCAGCTGTTAATAAAGCTGCCCAGGAATACCACAGTGCCCACTCCCTAGTTCATGAGTTACATCGGCAAGCTCCTAGGGAAAAAAGAATGGGCAGGAAGAAATCAGAGAATGTTCCTAATTTAGGTATAAAAATGTTAACTTTTTCAACATCTTTATGACTTAAAGTTAAAACATATAGCTGAGCATAAAGAACAAATTTTTAAAACCTTTAATCTCTACCTAAAAAAAAATTTGCAATATTTGAGTCTGTATTTTACATATAATTTAAACACTTGTTTATGCTTTTTGCACATATATAATTATGTTCTATATTTTTCTGGCACTATGTTTTTCTACTTATGTACTGTGAATACTAAAAAATTTTCCACAATATTGTTCTTAATGGCAAGATAGGTTTTGACTAAATTAATATAAAATACACAACATAATAGCTTATTCATAAACATTTAGATCACTTCAACTTTATAGCTTGTAACTGGTGTTCTAACAGCTTTTTTGCATAAATCAATGAATGATACATATCATTTTTCTTTGTTTAATTAAACACTAAATAAACTATAATTGTCTATTATAGTGTAATTTTATTTCTAATAGGCTATCTAGGGGGATTGTCTGTTTTCTTTGTATCAAATACTCCTTGAATTTATTTACAACCATCAATCTTTTAGGCAAGCTTCGATGAGGATCAAGTGGAGTGAGTTAAAGATAAAAATACATAGTAAAGGCCCTCCCTGGTGGCGCAGCGGGTTAAAGCACTGCACTGAGAATCTAAAGCCACTTCCGCATGAGTTCGATTCCCGCCTGCCCCGGAGGTGACCACATGGTGTGGCAGACCTCTCCTGACCCGCCCGCTGCTCCCCTCAGCAGTGTACTTCATCGATCTGCCTGTTCTGCTCCCTACTCTGTCTCTGGTGGGGCCTCTCACCGCCCCTGAGCCTCTGGCCTGTACCCCAGTTCTGTATGCACAAATAAATAAATCTTTAAAAAAAAAAAATACATAGTAAAATTCAAGGTCAAGATAGAGATTTCTGTTGAATATATTCTCTCTCTTTTTTTTTTTTAATGGTCTGTCCTCTGGCCACATCAAAATTTCTAATACTAGAAACCTAACCAGCAAGAGGGAAATCTTTATGGCTGTGTCATTTATCCACATATAGAATATAAAGTTCAATATACAATCAATAACACGATATAGTCAGCTATATTATATGAACTCTCAATTATTTATGCTCTATATGTCAAGTAGAGAGGAAAGGAAAAATAGAGATTTTTACAAATATAAGATTTGATCACACCTCCTTGTTCTCTGATATTTTCTGTACTGCTTCAATTGTATACTCAGAAACTACTATCAGTTAACTGTAGATTGAGATTTCATATAGTTATACTGACATTCTTTGTCCTATTATTATTAGATATAAATTCTACCCAATTATATACTAATCTGATTAACCGATATGTTTGTGTCTGAACTGACCCAATATATATTTTGCACACGTATTTTTAGCCTTTTCTTTCCTTGAATGTAGCCAAAACTATTAAGCAGTTTCAATTTTGTCCAATTTCTTTATTTTTCATCTCAGGATTTACTAATTCATGCTAATCAGAATTGAATATTTCTGCTGAAAGAAAAATATCCCCAAAAGTTCAATAATGACTCATAAATAGGAATAAATTCATGTTAAACACTTGATTTAACTCATGAGAAAACCAGACAGATGTCAAACTAGCTCAAAAGAAAATCTTAGAACAGGCACATTTATAGAGTAGGAATGTTGATAGATGTAGATGGGGTTAGTGAGTGAACCAACCTAATTCTTTTATGCTTGGTTTTCCAGTTTTCCCTGCACATTTATTATAGAGAATAGTCTTTCCTCAATATGGTCTATAGTTGATTCATCATAGATTAGGTGCTGATATGTACATGGATATATTTCTGGTCTTTCAATTAATTCCATTGATCCATGAATCTATTTTTGTGCCAATGCCATATTGTTTTTAGTACTATTGTTTTATAGTATAGTGTGAAATCAGGTAACATTGCCTCATTTCTCTTCTCCACCTCCCCCACTTCAAGAATAAGTTTATGCAGATGAGGCTTTTTGTGGTTATCAATAAATTTCAACATTTTTTTTGTTCAATTCTTTTGAAAACAAATGCTGGCATAGTGATGCTAGCATTGTGATGTGAATTATTATAATGATTCTCCCCATCCATGAGTATGGAATAAACTTCCATCTCCATATGTTGCTATCTAAGTCTTTTAATAACATCTTATAGCTCCAGTTGTATAGGTTTTTTACCCCTTTGTTAGGTTAAATCTGAAATATTTAATTCTTTTCAAAATAAATTATAAATGGAGATATGTGCTTCATTTCTTTCTTGTTTGGTGTTTGTATATTTAAAGACTATATATTTTTGTAATTTGATTTTTTTAACCTGACACTGCTATATTCATCTATTATTATTAATAACTTCAATGGTATCTCTAGGATTCTCTGTGTAATATTATATTGTCTGCAACAAAAGTTATTATACTTCTTTTTTACCTTGGATTCCCTTTATTTCCTGTTTTTGGCTGAGAGTTGTGGCCAAACCTCTAATACTAATTAAACAAAACTGATAAAATGGGCATCCTTATAATTTTTTTCCCTGTAAGTATCACTCATGCTACATCCCAAAGATTCTGGCAGCTTGTATTATTCTTTTCCCTTGTCTCAAGACATTATTTATGCTTTGACTTCTCTTTTATCCAATATTATAACAGTTATTAAGCAGTATGGTATTTAGCCTCCATGCATTCAGTTTATCCTGTTTTATTTTCTTATAGTTGACTTCTAACTGTTGCATTATTGTCATAGAAAATAGTAGGTATAATTTCAGTCTTTGCAGTTTTATTGACAATTAGTCTATTCTTCAAAATGTTCTATATGTACATGAAAATAGATGTGTATGTAGCAGCTTTGGAAGGAGTGTCAGGTAGATGTCTTTTACCTATTTGGTCTAGCTAAGAGCTCAAATCAGAAAATCTGGAAGAATGTGCAGTCTAAGAACAAATCACGGTTGTCCATTAAACTACATACTGCCCTATAGTTTTGCCTGTTATTTTAATGCTTTCTTTAAAAAAAAAGTCTCCCCTAGTGTTTTATTTTCTTTATATCATCTATTTTATGCAAATAGATCTATCTCTATTCCCTCTGGTTATTTATTTTAAAAAATTATTTTACTTTTCATTACATTTTCAACTGTGTTTATTTTCTCCTAATTTTTAACGTTAGAAAGTTTCCATACATGAGAAAATATCAACTCTATCTTCTTCCTACCAGTTTTTGTGAAATAGTCCAGGATTTGAGGCCTAATTTCTTGTTTTCAAATATCATTCTTACTTTAAATAGGTACACTATTAGAATTAGTACAGTATTCTTTACTTCCCTATTCTTGAATACATGTGTATATATATATGCTGCTCATTTATCTCTGTTTTATTAGGAAATATATATATTTTAAAAGAATTTGCCCATGCAATTTTTATTTTATGAATGCTTGTATACTTAATATTGTTTCTGTTACTTTTGTATGTGAATAAAATCAAGCTATAGTATAGAAGTTCTCAGTCACAATATTTCTCTCCCTTTTATAGTCTTATTGTGCTTCTTATTACAGAGGAAAAATCCAAGGATAGCTGATTTGGGTTTTTCCCCTTTGGTAAATGACTAATCTTCTCATCTAATCATATTTTGGATTGTTTTTGATTTTCCTCTTGAAGTTTAAGACTTTCATTAAAATATGTCTATCCCCTCAGTTATTTTCATTAACATGTCCTTGGATTTATTGAGCTCATTCAGTTTGCAAACCCAGAACTCATTCACTAGTCTGAGCAAGTATTATTTAATTTTTTTAATATTGCTTCCCTCCTATTTATTCTGACATCCTCTTCAGTAACATCACTTTATATAAACAGCATCTCAGTGATATAAACTCCCAAATTACTTACCTTATCTCTAATGATCATTATTTATTTATCATTTACTTCTGCATTTTGGGAGATTTTTTTTATCAAATCTATATTGCATAATTTTTATTTGATTTACTATGCTATTATTTCTACTCCTACTCAGTTTAAAACTCTTTTTAACTCATTTTAAAACATTCTTAAATGTTCACTTTAAAGTAGTTATTTTTTTCTTATAAATCATTTTAAATTTCTGCTAGCTTCTCAAACAAGCTCTAATTTCAGATCTGCATATTGCATTATCATTCACAGGTTTTAATTTATAAAAGTCATAGTTTTCCAACATTGGCAATAATACAAAGTAGTTTTATAAGATATATTCCTGTTTCCTTTAATAATTTTTGAAATATACTTTTCTCTATAAACAGCATAAAACTGGTTGTGTGTGTGTGTTCAAAAAGTTCTAAGTCTAGCAGAAAAGAACAAAATGATCCTACAAGATAATTAATGAAATACAACCCTGGAAATTCTCATGAATTGATTGTTCCGGGTATTTCTAAAAACAGAACTGCAAGGTTACGCTAAAAGCCAGAGAAGTGACTGAAAATGTCTGCATGGATTTATTCTGACACCTCACTTAACCCAGTCAAAAACCATAACCCTATACTAGGGTACCCTTCCTAAGGAAATTATCTTCTTGAAGTTGAAAAAAAATTAGCAAGAATACAAAGTCAGGATCCTCAGACATAGCTGAGGGTGAAGATGAGATAATCTTCCTAAAACTGGGGTTAGGGGTTCAGAAAAGCAACCCATATTAAACTACAAGATCCCCAATACCTAAGCAAGAAACTGAAAGATTCCTCTCTGGAAATAGCTCCCCTAAAGTGCCTCAGATGATAATATTCAGAGACCATCAGCTAACAAGTCCTGTTCCAGTAAATAAGAATTCCAGTCTTCTTTTTAAATGTGAGCATATAGCCAAAGCTCACCACATAGTCAAGAAAAGCCTCTAATAGGACATGCTAAAATAAGCAAACAAACCAAAAATACACTTGGAGAAGAAACAAAGACAATGCAGTGAGAAAAATCATATCATCTCAAAGCAATCAGAAGATTTTATGCCTCGAAATAATAACATTCACAAAAGGAACTAACTACCAGAGAATAATTCAATAAAGTTGTTATACATTAAAACAAAAAATAACAGGCAACTATAAATCAGAGACATTCTTCAGTGGAGGGGCCAAGGAGAGAGATCAAACAAAGAAGGGAAGAGCACAAGGGACTATTTTCATAGTGCAGGGGTGAATGCTGTCAGGAGACAGCAAACATTATACAAAAAAAATGAACAATGGGCCCTCCCTGGTGGTGCAGCGGGTTAAAGCACTGCACTAAGAAACTAAAGCCACTTCCGCAAGAGTTCGATCCCCACCTGCCCCGGAGGCGACCGCATGGCGAGGCAGACCTCTCCTGACCCGCCCACTGCTTCCCTCAGCAGTGTATTTCGTCGATCTGCCTGTTCTGCTCCCGGCTCTGTCTCTGGTGAATCCTCTCACACCCTCCGCATCTCTAGCCTGCACCCCAGTTCTGTACGAATAAATAAATAAAATCTTTAAAAAAAAATCATTAAAAAAAATGAACAATAATGTGAAATGTATGTAAATAAATAAATAAATAATAATATTAAAAAATATAAAGTTGTCATAAATAAAAGGAAGATGACAGAGGAAGTCTCCAGAATGCAAAGCAAACACACAAGAAAAAGACGGGAAGTAGGGATAATAATTTTAATAAAAGTCAGAGAAGATCCAACACTGATACAATAAGAACTCCAAAAGAACAATTTTTAAATAATGAAGAACAAGAAATTATCAAAGAAATAACATAGTAAAATCTGCCATCTCTAAAACATACTTTTTCAACTTTGAAAGATCCAATATACATAATGACAGACCCACCATAAGGAATATCTTTGTGAAATTTCAAAATACTGGGGATAAAGAGCTCGATGATTCTCTAAGAGAAATAAGAGGTCACTGGGGAAGAGTGAAGAATGAGAATGGCATTTCACTTAGCAGCACTGAAAACTAGATGGTGAAAGGGGCAAGCTCTTCTAAATTGTCAACAGTGTTTCCAAATAAGAACCCTGATTCCAGTCAAACTGTAATTCAAAGGTCAAAGCGTAATTAGGATGCCTTCAGGTGGCCCAAGTTCTCAAAAAAAAAAAGCTCTCCCATGCACCTTTTTGCTGGAGGTGATTTGTGAGTATGCTTCATCCAAACAAAAGAGGGAAACATGGACATCAGGAAACTGGCGATCCCTACAGTTAGACAGTAAGGGAAATGTAGAAAAATGGTGTGTGGTGACTCCAGAAAGACAGCTGTGCAGGAAGTCTAGATGGGGGTTAGAAGAATGAAATGCCCAGGAGCTATATTTCAAAACCCAGTAAATATAATAAGATTTAATTTGGAGGATGTAGCAATAAATTGGTTATAGGCACATAGATAGTACCAAATAGAAATGAGACAATTACTAGCTTCTGACAAAACAAACAGTTTTACAAGGAAGGAAGTGATACAAATGATGGAGGAAATGATACACAAGTGACTCAACTGTAAATATTACATAATCATAATAGAGTAAATACTGCTTAATATGCTTATGATATGACTATAATGAGAGATGTGGTGGGGAGAACGATTTCTTTTAATAGGAAATAATATCTAAATCTAAGACAGTATTAGCATAAAGCTAGTTAAATTTGAAGGTAGGTGCCAAGAGATATAAGTGATGGCCTTTTAGGAGTGAGAATTGGCAGTGAGGTAAAGAAAAGTGGCATTTGAAATGTTTTGGTTGACATGTTTTTTATTCAACACACACTTTATGAGCACTTCCGATATTCCAGAGACTGAGAAAGATATTGGGGATAAAAGAAATTATGAAACACTTTAAGAAGCCCATGTCCTAGTGAAAAATAATGCCAAACATATAATGAGTAGCTGAAAATGTCAGAGGAGCAAAATGGTAGCTGTAGGCCCCAGGACGGTGGATGTGCTGAGAACACTAATACAGGTTTGGTCAAGGAAGATTTCATGGAGAAAAGAGACATTAGTCAGGAAAATGGGAGATGAAATGGGAAGAGAAGTACAGTTTTATGCAAATGGGCAAAAGAGACAACATAAAACTTTGGCAGGCTCAAAAAAATGCTGCTTAGATGGTCCTGATTCTCCAGGTAACTGAGATCAAGAGACAGTGAAGTTCTGCCATGATCATACAGCAGATTCCAGGCTGGGGGGTTGGTTTCCCAGATTTTCAATCCAGAACTGTTTTTACTGTTCTTTTATCTGCACATGGAGATTATTTTTGAACATGAGAATGATAGTTACATTCTCGGTTGACTTTTTAAATTAATACTAAATATGTTACTTTGATAAAAATATAAATTTAAATTTACAATGAAGGAACACGAAAGGGAACACAGTCAAAATTTGTTCTTTCTTCTGATTATTTTTAAAAACTATATGTTCATTTTTTCATGATTCAGAATTATTTATAGGCTACATTTTGTTTCTCTAATTTTGTAGCATGAAATACTGAAAAACCTATCCAGGGCCAGTATTGCCCTCAGAAATAAGGTGAAAGAGTCTTCAGACTGCACTTAGAGGACGCATTATAGATACCAAGGTGATGGACCTGGAGGACACAAAAACAAAAATGGGGTCTGGAATGATCAGAATGTTGAGTCTTCTCAGTAAAACTGTTGTTCTGAAGTTAGATCAGCCGGTAGGTAACTTCCTTCAAGGGCAGGAATAATGTCCTTGAGTGCTCAAGGAGCAACTTGTTCCCCACCTCTGTCAGCCCACTGCTCCAGTGTTCTGACGTGTACAGGCCCAGCCCTCGAGGCACTCTCCATGGGGCCAGTGAAGGAAGATGGCCTTCAGGAACCCTCCTGCAACCACCACCACTGCAGAGCAGCCATCTAATGTAACTGCCCTCACCCATGAATCTGCAGACCAGATTCTCCAGGCAACAAACTGCTGCATCAATTAAGATCATTTCAGCCTCAGGAAATAACTTTTCCAGAGTTGCTGCCACCAGTCTCTGGAAACTTCAGCTTATGTTCCAGCCACCACCCAAATCTCTTAACTTAATTTTGTGGACAGTTGATGGGAAAGGGATTCCAAATACTGCTTTTAGTATCATCCTATATCCCTTTCTCTCTCACTTTGGGTTTCTTCTCGTTCTTTTTAAAGGGTCCATAATGTTCAATATTTCTCTTTGTGTTTCTAAGCCTCAAGCTCCATTGCAAGTAATAGTCTACTTTACATGGAGGTCCTTTTTTTTTTTTTTTTTTAAACTATAGCAACATTTGAATAGTTCTGTTCCCTACATGTCAGTGTTAAACATATGACTGGTGTATTTTTAAATTTTCTAGATCTGTGCCACAGAGGAATATGTATATGTCAATCTATATCTATATGCCAAGCAAAAATCAGAAAACAGTATTTGTTGGAAATAGATTTCCATATAATATGTGTGTGGGTATACATGGACTCTACACACACACACACACACATATACACATATATATGTCACATAAAACACAAAACAAGTTTACTTATATGATGAAAGTTTATTCCTCCCTCAAATGAGTAGTTCAGGAGGTAGACACTCCCAGCTGTTAAAGTGGCTCCTTTCATTATTTCAGTCCATCAAAACCTAGAACGCGGTGTTTATACAAATGATCCAAAATGACCTTGGACTCCACACATAAATCTGAATTCCTATTAGGAGAACAGGAGGAGCAATGGACTGTGTGAACACACTCTCTAAGTTTCCACCTAAGTCTGCTTACATCTGAGCCATTGGTTCTACTGAGATTGAGGGAAGCTGAGAACACTGGAGTCATCAACTTTCCTAGAGATTAAATGCAACGTAGTGCCTCTAATGAAGCCAAGTGTAGTGTGCTAAGCATTATTTAAGTAAAAAGAAAAAGAAAGTTTCAACCCTCTGGCCTTCATAAGTTTTGATCTGTCTATCATGACATTAAGCCTCAGAATAAATCAGATAAAATAAAGAGCAGCAGAAAGAAGGGATAAAAACGGGTTTTCCTAAGCTTCCATTCTCTGTATCTTTCCATAATTCAGTTTGCATATGTTCATAAAAATGGTAACCACTAAATAAGTGTAAACCCTGCAAAAGCATTATAATTTTGTCAATATTTACTGAAACTAGTTTATGACATGCTATCTGCCAAATCTGATTCTCAATATTACAATTTGTAATCTTGAAATTTAATTGTTCCAGAGGCTGAACAAAACTCCTGGAACAAGTAGAAGCCTAATAAATATATATTAAATGAATAGTTGAGTAAATGGAAATTATATACATATAATTATATATTCATAAATAAATTAAGCCTGTTGACATTATGGCTTTAATAAAACATTGTATGCACTGTGATCAAGTGTTTATGAAGATTCTATTGTGTGAAGAATATGGCACTGGATAGTAATAAAATTAAAGAAAATAGAATAGTTGGTTTCTGCTATCCTTCAACTTAAAACTGGGTCATCTTTGGAATGCTTTAAAACCAATATTTGGAGGCATATATTAACACCAAACAGCATTATCTTCTGCCACCAATAAACTGAGGTGAGTGCCAAAAATAGGGAGTGACCCATTGCATATATTCCATAATCATGAATATAATGAAAACAGAGGGAATATAAAACATGAGTCATTTTTGGCCAGCATCTATAGGTTTTCAGAAACGTTACTCTCACAGCATAAGGTATCTGCTTATCCAGGCCTTTATACTGGATAGTTCTAGATAAGATGCATTACCTTTAATGCAAATATTATCCCTGAGTAGATAACTTCTTATAAGACAGTTTTGCCATAAAAGTTAAAGTAGTCTCTCCCTGGTGGTGCAACAGATTAAATAAAGCATAGCATTGTGAGGCTCTCTGAAGCCACTGCAGTGCAAGTTCGATCCCAGCCAGGGAGCTGATCCACGTGGCGTGGCAGACCTCTCCCGGCCCGCCCGCTGCTCCCCTCAGCAGTGTACTTTGTCATTCTGCTGTTCTTCTCCCCACTCTGTCTCTGGTGAAGCCTCTCACCCACCACACTTCTGGCCTGTACCCCAGTTCTGTAAGCATAGATAAATAAATCTTTAAAATAAAGTTAAAGTAACTTGATATTTTGGTTTTCCATTTCATCTTAACTGACAGTTTCTTCCATTTTTTTATATTAATCATAGGTTTCACACAGTGATGAGCAGATGATAAAATAATGGATAACAACACCGCAATGATAGAAATAAAGAGATAAAACTAACTGAAATTATGAAATAAGAGGAATAATAAAACCTGGTTGCCCGCTATACTAGAAAATGGCAGCATATCAATTTGAAAATCCTCACATAAGCACTATCATGTATCCCTCCCATTAAAACCAAAAGTCTATCAAACTCTGACATTTAAAGGGTAAGTAGTAATTCACAACACGCTTCAAAAGCATTAATTAATTTGTAACTAATTTAGATATAACAGCTTGTTCTCTAATGATGTCTTTCTTAAATTTTTCACACAATATTATAAGTTGAAGGCAAAAGAACACACTCCTATTCCTTCACCCATCAAAAAATAATTACAACATTCCTGCTGAGTATAAATTTCTTGATAAAGAAGAAAAATTATATAAGGACTGGGCATGTGATGTAACATTTAAATGTAGTCAATGTAAGTACTGAGAGTTTGATATGTTATATATAATGATAAGAAATAGTAGCAGTCTGCATGTGTTCCTTGTATGTCAAGGAAATCTGAAGAGACTTCAGAGAGAGAAAGATACATAAAAGAACTTTGTCTGACATTAGGTCCTGTATCTGTAATGATCCATTCTTTCATTTTTCCTAATTTCATCTTTTTTTTTATTTTTGAACAAACTTGCCTCACAGCCAATATGTTATGGAGTGATAATGCTTTGCGGCAAACAACTTAAGGCCAAGCTGGAGAATTTGACACTGCACTGCTGTAGGACTTTCTGAGTATGTGTGTGCTCTTAGCACTGGAAGATCTTCACAATGTTTCCCAATGAAGGTAGAAGATGAAACATCACATTATTGGTTAAACTGATGTCTAAATAGGCTATCACCCTTCTTTTGACTTACGCTGTCTTGCACTCCTCTCCTGTTATAGTATCTGGCCCGTCACTCTGCCTGACAATATCTCCTGTGAGTCAGGAAGTGAGCTGCATTTGTGAACACCACCACCTTTGACCTGTGACAGACGTATCGATACACATTCTCCTTTCTGCCACTTTAACAAGCCAGAGGACAAAGTCAGGAAATGAGACATCAGAACAAACAAGCAAGGGATCCTGAGTCATCACCATTGTCACATGTGGCCCCAATGAGCATCACCCTCTTCTGACCCATCTCACAACCCAAGAGCAACAGATGGGTCAACCACAGTCCAGAAATGGTTTCTGCCAATCCTGCTGCCTGGTGCTTTGAGTGGATTGTGGTTACTCTAAAAGCCCTAATGCAGAGCTCTGTGGATTCTTCTCTTTACTATGTGGTTTGAAGTTGAGCAGAGGGGAGGAGATGCTGGAAAGAAAAATTGCCCAGTACACCATGACAGCTGTATAATTAGGCAAAGCAGGCCAGTGCTTAAGGCATTTGTCATTCAGCAATTGTTCAAACTCCAGGTTCTATAGCCAGGTGCTTTAAACAATGAGGTGATAATAATGTCTTTATGTGACCTGAGCCCAGAAAGCATTTAAACACAAATAGCCTAGGCAGAAATCCGAGTGGTACAAAATGAGGACTAGCATATTCTTTGTGTTCACGGGTCTATTGGCCATAAAATTTAAATGTGGTTTGTTAGAAACTTTTAAACATAACTAAAAGAGAGAGAGAGAGAGAGAGAGAGAAATGTGAATTTTTGCTTCCAAAATTTGAGGTTCAAAATATGAGTCTATTTGTGAAGAGAGATTTAATGCTCAGTGATAGATGGGGGGATGGAAGCTGGAGTCAGGATAAGAGCTCCAGAATTAATCTCTGCCTCTTCTGGCTTCTACTTGCCAAGACAAAGGAGACTCTCTCCCACTATTTTCTTTTTTGAGATTTCTTTAATTATTTGTTTGATTTTTTGTGCATAAAAGAAATGGTGTGTAGGTCAGAGGAGCAGGCCATGAGAGGATTCACCAGGGACACAGGGGAACAAAGGGATTGAACTTGGCCTGTAGGGGTGATTGTGCTGGGACTGAACCCCTATGCCACAAGGGTGGCTCCTCTCCTACTTTTAAAGAGATAAGCTGCCAGAATTTATGGTTATTGTTAAATATTACCAAAAATGTTTCTTTATTTCCATCCAGTGTTTATTTCTTCCAGTGTTCACAGAAGTGATGGAAACAGTCTAAACAGCATCACGAAGCTCCTTAAGACTGTGCCTCCTCCTACCCACCCAACACCCCACGCTTTTATCTGTCCTGTTCTCCCTTGGCCTGCTGGGAGTACGTGGAGGAGGTTATTTGCTCACTTTCCCTAACTAAAAGGAATGAATTCACACCTGTATTTTAGTTCTCCTTTGCCATTGCAACATATTTAATGTTTATTTTAATGATACTCCAACTTTCTATGGGCTCTTAGAAAGAAACAGGATTATTTTCTTTCTTTTTTTTTTTTCATTTTACCTTCTTTTACTTCAGGATTCCTTACATTGGAACAAAGCTCTAAACTTCATTGGACACCTTGTAGCAATGCCATACTTTAATAATATTGCCTATCAACACAATGTAATTACTTAGGATTTTAACTTGCAATTAAAGTTAACATTTTCTCCTGTTTTGAAAATAAACTCAGTCTATCTTGCTCTCTAAAAATTGCCAGTTCTCCACCCTCAGTGGTAAACTCACAGTAACCTTTGTTTTACTTCATGGCACTGCAACATCACCTGCTCTCATGACCATGCCCTTGGCTGTGGGCATCATGAAGCAGATTCATGACGGTCCATCATACTTTCTCACCAGGAAACTAGGAAAAGACTTGACGATGCTTGAAAATCTGAGAGGGTATTTGGAACTGGCTCATAAGAACTTGCGATCCATGGAGCATCCATGTGCACCAAACAGAGAAATGAGAAAGTGCAAATGGAGAACAAGGCCCAAAAGGCATGTGGCCTCAGAGGGAGCAAGACAAGAAAACAGCTGACCCAACTCTCAGGATGCAGTTCCCTTCTGCCATAACAGTAATTCCTCAGGTTTTATTAATTCTGTTTAAGTTAATTTGAGGGGTACTGCCACTTATTTTGACATGGAGGTGAAAGTTTTATATTTGAAAAGTTTCAAACAGGAAATTGTCTTTATTTTGGAAACTACCTTGATGAACTGCTTGAATTAGAAGGTGAGAGCCAGGGATATGACAGGTGTTAAAGCAGCAAAGGAGAGCATCTAACTCCGCTGGAAGAACAGGATTTCTTTCTTTCTTTTTTTTTTTTTCCTTCGGAAAGGGGGGTAATACGGAAAAGAAACATGCAGAGGGAAACTAAAAACCGCTATTAAGATGATTGGAGGCTGAAAGTCTTCACAGACTACACTGAACATTCCCTGGCGGTAGAGTAGTTAGGCCATTGTAAGAATGGCAATGTCTAATGTTCAATTTGAAATTCTTTGTTGCTGCTTTGCAAACACTGCCTTCACATCTTACCCTCCTGTCTCGTGCACCTGTGTATGCTTTGTTGGGGTGTGAATTGTTCTAGAAATGGAGCTATGGGTTGAGTTTACCATCTGTTTATTATAGTATGGAATTAAGATATGAGGACTCAGCAGCCCAGATGTAGAATAAACATGATCTTTAGATCTAACCTTTTAATTTCTACAAGCAAAATAGGGATTACAAAACATCCTCCTTCAAAGCTCACTGAAACTGCACAAAGTGTGCAACCATCAAGAACCACAACTCATATAACCTTTTCTCTACCTGCAAATTCATTTGGCTTGCAAACTTATTAAGCATCTCTATGTCTGTGTCAAGTCGTTGTGGATATGTAAACCTAAGTTAAATCTAAGAACAACACTCTAAACATATTACTTGCAAAGTCTTTGGGGTTCTTAGGTATAATGTACTAGAGGACTAAACAAAAGGAAGACTTTTACACATATTTATTCAACAGCTCCATGAGCACGAACAAAGCCCTATTAGAATTAACAATTCATTTTAAGAGAATACTTTCCTTTGCTTTCCAAAAATATTCATGCTAACATTATTCTAAACAGCCAATTCATATACTGCATTTAAAATATGATTTAGTTTTACAAAATGGGTCTACAAGTAACTTTCAGGAATTCTTCTACTGACTAAAGAGAGGTATAACTGTTATGCCAAGCACTGTATTTAAGTACTTCAAAGAACAATCCCAGTCCATTACTTCTTAGCCTATCTAGTGGGTATTTGTGTTTGCTTTATAGCTTTTTCCTCTCTTTGATTTACATTTACGAGACAATTGAGGAGAGATGATGTGAGATGGCTTTTATTTTTATGAGAAAAAGGAACCACATTAACCACAAGTAGCAAAGCACTGCCACAACTGAATTATGTAGGTATCCCCAGCAGAGTGAAAAATTAAAAGGGTATTTTGTCCCTATTTTCAGTTCTTATGGTGAAGCCATGCCCTGAGGATGTCTGTAGGACAATTCACTTATAAATTCCTAGTTGTGGTTGTACGTAGAGTATCTCATGTTACCAACATAACTTGTACCAATTTATATGTATTAATCTTCAGTTAAGCTTTGGGTGTTCATCTTTAGTTATAGGCCTTCAGTTAATAGGAGCCTAATTAGCCAGCCAATATAACAAAAATTACCTAATTCATCTCCTTCATGACTCCATAGGAATATATTAAGAGAATGTGGGAATATTTAGTTACTCCCATCTTTCCTAAGAAATGATGGGGCTCAAGGTCACATCATACTGACTTCCGTTACCTACAATTATGCAAAACATATTTAATGGGCTTAGTAAATATAGCCCTATACATATTGCTACCCTTTTTGCCTACAAAGACATATACACAGACACTTCTATTTCTCAGAGTGTACAAATTGGCAACAAGTGACCCAAAACCATAAAGAAGCTTTGTTTGGTTTCCATGGTTAGGGAACACATTGTTGTGAAAGACTTTGAATTAATATTTTAAAATTAGGAGTTATATGGACATTCACATATCTAGATGCTTGTGAATTAAAAAAAAACATATCTTGGTCAAAATTCCGGATGGCAACATTAGCTGGAACTGAGATGTAAAGTCCCTCTGATTTTGGTCCAAGTTTTATTAGCTTTGTGGTCCCCACCATATCATGGCTCTTCAGCTAACTCAGATGGCACATTTTACTTCCTAGTTGTAGATCAATGGAATGCAACTTCTGTCCTCAAGTATCTTCCTACTCTGTGCCTTCTAAAAGCACCTTCTCTTTGAACTCACTAAAATCTACAATACTTCAATCAGAGAACTTCAGAGAGTCAGATCCCTTATTTTCACTTTCTATACCCCTACAAACTGAAACATGTGTCCCTATATAAAACTAGTTGCCTTAATACACAAGTGGAAAGCACTTCAACAACACTGACATTAACCAGAAACTTACTGAGGCAGTTTTCTCCTGCAATACAGTTTTTCACCTACCTAAGAGATTTTTTTAAAATATTGATTGATTGATTGATTGATTCACACAGAACTGGGGTACAGGCCAGAGGTGCAGGGGCGTGAGAAGATTCATAGTCAGAGTGGGAAACAGAACAGGCCACCTGGCAAAATATACTGCTGAGGGGAGCAGCCGGCGGGCCAGGAGTGGTCTGTTGCTCCATGTGGGTCACCTCCCAAGTAGGACTGAACTCATGCTGAAGCGGCTGCGGTTAGCTTGCAGTCTGTGTCCTAACCCATTGAGCCACCAGGGAGGGCCTACCTAAGAGATTTTAATCCAGTTAATTTTAAAGGCATCATAGTTGTTGCGCACAATTCTTTCTGGGAAATAAATTTTGGAGTAGAACAAAGAAACATCACACATATAGCTTAGCATGCAATTGAAGTGATTTGTACTTTTTGTGTGTGTAACAAAAGGTAAAAAGAAAAAGATGATTTAAAACAGGTGATGAAAGTCTGCATAAACAATAGTACTGGTTATGCTGGGAAATGTAGGCTATTATTTTTCAGAAAAACTCAGTGTTATCAGTTATTCAATATAGCCAAGGATGCTAAGATATTATAGTTATATAGTTAAAGCTATAAAACACATTTACTATTGAAATTCCTGGACCAAAAAACAATAACTTTATTATTATGCCTTTTAAATGTATAATTCCCAATCCCTTCTTTTCCTGTCAAAGCAATTGTTCTATGATGCATGATTTCCAGAGAGTTCTCCTTTTGTTCCTTGCCAAAACATACCATATTGAAGGATATGGTTTGCATCACAGAAATGTTACTTTAACTCCAATTAAAGCTTGTTATATTTTACACTGAGATTTCCCTGTCACATTCAAAGTATGCATCACTGAGGAAATTGTATTTTTATATAAGACATATACATTTATATTTATATATGCATATGCACATACATATTTTTATATATATACATATACATTCAAACATACATGTATATATATATATATATATATATATATATATAATGTATGTGTATAAGATTTTTTGTGCATGGGAAGGCTACATTTCTTGTTCCCATAGACTGGTAGTAACAACAGTAGTTTTGAAGATAGATTGGCTTGAAATGAAATCTCATCTAGGTGAATTGTTGATTTTTAATATCAATATTCTCAGTAGACTTGCAGGCTACAAAATAAATATTCAAAAATCTGTTGCTTAACAAATAATAATCCAACTGAAAGATATGCTATGAAAACAATTACAATTACATTGAAAACAATTAAATACCTTGGGATAAATTTAACAAAAAAGAGAAAAACATGCAAAACATAAACTATTTGAACCAAACAGATGGAAAGTATTCCATGCTCATGGATTAGAAGAATTAACATCCTTAAAATGACTATATTAAGTAAAACAATACACATTCAATGTAATCCTAATCAAAACTCCAATGTCATTCACAGAAATAGAACCAAAAAATCATGAAATGTATTTGAAACTCCAAACTCTCCTAAATAGGAAAAGTATTCTTGAGAAAAATAGAACAAAAATAGAAGTCACACTCTGACCTCAAACAATATTAAGAAGTAATCATCACTAAAAAAGCTTAGTATTGGGATAAAATCAGACACAGATAAATAAGATAGAATTGAAAAGTGCAGAAATAAAACTACTATATCAGAAACAAATTTACAACAAAGGAACCAAGATTACAATGGAGTAAGAAAAGTGACTTCACTTTTTCTAAAGTTCCCAAAAGTGGTTTTGGGAACACTGGACAGCCACATGCAAAATCCTGAAACAAGGTCATTACCTACCAATATACACAAAATTAATTCAAGATGGATTAAAGACTTACAGGTAACACCTGAAACCACAAAACGCATTGAAGAAAGCATAGGCAATGCAGTCCTTAACATCCATCTTAGACATGTGTTTGGGGACTCAACTCTATTGAGAAGGGAAATAAAAAATTGTAAAAATCAAACTAAAGAATTTTCCATAATGAAAGAAAATTTCTGGAAAATAAAAAGACATCCTAAAAAGAACATATTTAATTCAACAACAAAAATCAAATAAGCCAATTAAGAAATGGGCAAACAGTCTGAATAAACACTTCTCTAAAGTATACATACAAGCACCAACAGGCACATGAAAATATTCTCCTGGTCACTGGTGGTCAGGAAATGCAAATCAAAACCACAGTGAGATACCACCTCCCATCTGTGGGAATGGTCACATCAAAATGACCAGAAACAAGTGTTGAGATGTGGAGAAAAAAAGGAATGTCCTCAACAGTGTCTCTGGGAATGGAGAAATGTTCTGACCTTGTGTGGATGTTTCTCAAAATATTAAAAACAAATATACCATATGACCCCCCCCAATTCTACTCTTAGCTATCTCTCTGAAGAATACAAATAACAATAATAATAATGATACTTATAATAACAGTAATAATTCAAGGGGAAATGGGCACTCCTCCTATGTTTACTGCAACACTATAACAGCCAAATTATATAAACACCTAAGTGACCAAAATCAGATGTGTGGCTCAGGAGTATGTGCTATATATACACAATGGAGTGTTACTCAGCTATTAAAAATATATAAACATTTCCATTTGTAACACCATGGGTGGAACTGGAGGAGATTATGGTTAAGTGAGTGAAATAAATCAGAAGACAGACAGATACTGGATGGTATCAATTGTATGTAGAACACGAAGAAGCCAAACAAAGGGTCAAATAAAGCCAAACTCATGACAACCCTAGAACTCTCTGTAGAACTATCAGAGAGGAAGAGATGAAAACCTATATTGTATAATACAATACACAGATTCAATGCAATCCTAATCAAAACCCCAATGTCACTCAGTAAATCTGGGATGATATCTGAGAACTTGAATTTCTAACACATTCCCAGGTGACATGGTTGCATGCAGGACAACTACTTTGAGAACTAACACTTCAATATTACAGCTAAATCATAAAGTTTAATTCTTGGTACAATCGGCTCTCACAACTATCATCAAGGGAATTCCAATAAAAGGATAAAATAATAATATCAGATATACTTTAATTCCTATTTTATTTAGTAGAACATAGTTTTGGCAAAATAATAAAATAGTATCTATCTAAAGCAATCTACTGACTTCACCATTGTCCTCTGTCTTTGTTTTGACAGATAATTCTGTGACTTCCCAATTTTGGTGATCCAAGGAATCTAATAAGTGATATCAGAAAAGATAATATTCTTTTCTAGATCAAACCAGAAAGTCATGTGCATTAAAATGAGTTTAAAAAGAAAGAAAACCTCCATGTCTAAATTTAAAGCATGACTAATGAAATAGAGAAATTGTTCAACAACAACTCATTCTGGTAAAAATATTACTTCTGTAGCTATGCCAAGGTCAGCATCAGGTTAAGTTATATGCAAGGCAACAGCCAGATGTGTGTGTGCCTCATGTGTGTGCATGCATGTGGGCATGCTGACAGGTATGTGAACTCCCCCCAGAGAGTTAGAAACACTCCTAGCCATAACTGTACAGAAAGTTTCCCTTGCAGGGAACTGTGATCCATACTCTTTGGGTTATTTTATGCCTTCTTCATTCTTCCCTATCTTCTCTTGATGCTCTTTGTTGAGCTTGCTACTGTTTTTCTCCAACCCACTAGGTTTTCAATAAGTTTCCTGTTGTGCATTGGGATAACACTGTTCATGGAAAATTGCTTTGCCTAGGTGATCTGAGCCAGCTCCCTCCCACCTTTTTTTTTTCTTTTCTTTTTCATAATTTAGAGACAAGTCATGAAGTGCTTACAGTGCAAGAATTTACTTTAGAAGACTCCAAGCCATTCACTAATCTCAGCTTCAATTTTGTAACTGGTGCACAGAGCTATGTCCTTGAAAAGACATTTAGAGTCTTTTGATTTAAGATTTCAAAAACATTAACCAACTCACTTAAATTGTCCTAAAATTCATAGGAAGAACAGGGCCCTCCCTGGTGGCGCAGCGAGTTAAAACACTGCACTAAGAAGCTTAAGGCCACTTCCCCGTGAGTTCGATCCCCGCCTACCCCGGAGGAGATGCACATGGCGTGGCAGACCTCTCCTGACCCGCCCGCTGCTCCCCTCAGCAGTGTACTTCGTGGATCTGCCTGTTCTGCTCCCGGCTCTGTCTCTGGTGACCCTCTCACCCTCCGCATCTCTGGCCTGTACCCCAGTTCTGTATAAATAAATAAATAAATGAATATTTTTTTAAAAAAATTCATAGGAAGAACAAGTACATTATGTGCTACAAAGGACTTGAGGAATTTCAGCCAAGAATGCTTAATAAGTAGTTGTTAAAGTGATACAGATTGAAATTAAAATCTTCACTGGAGCCTATTATTTAAATTAAAAAAAAAAAACTGTGAGAGTTCAACTAGTTCATTTACCCATCTCCAAATGGACTCTTAACAAAAAAAGTATCAATTTTGAAAAATACCTATTTTTCCCATGTGTCAAATTATCTGATTGACAGTCCTTAAGCAACATGACAATAATCTGAATTCACATTGCACTACTTAGGAGCTTTACCTGTATTTATTCATTAAACCCTCACAACTCAAGCACTACTATGATCCATTCTTTCATGTGAGCAAGTTGACACTACAAAAGCTTAAGTAACTTGTGAAAGGTCACATATTCGCATATGTGGTTTCACATATACGAGAGACAGAGGCAGGATTTAAACACAAGTTTTGTAGGTCAATGGGTTTTGGAGGAGATGAAAAAGGGCCCCCCAATTCCCTCCCCAAATTGCATCATAAGGGAAAATACTAAAATATGTTTAAATAAAGTCTAAATCCCTACTCCTCTTTTTTGATCTCTTTTGACTGATGACCAAATTCTTTTTTACTCTCCTTGGGAATTTCATGAGAGCAGCTGACAACAATAATACCAAATATCCAGCACTAATTATTCTTCTCCCAGGTCACTAGGCAGCCTTAATGCCTCCTGGCCACTGCCCTCGCAGCTCCAATGTTCCAGAAGAAAAGTAAGAAAGCCACAAAAAAGAAGAAACTTTGAGTGTCACATTCCTCCAACTGATACAATAATGCCATTGTGTGATGTGAAAATTCATTTAGACTTTTTTTTTTTAAAGATTTATTTATTTGTGCATACAGAACTGGGGTACAGGCCAGAGGCTCAGGGGCGGTGAGAGTCTTCACCAGAGACAGAGTGGGGAACAGAACAGGCAGATCGACGAAGTACACTGCTGAGGGGAGCAGCGGGCAGGTCAGGAGAGGTCTGCCGCGCCATGTGGTCACCTCCAGGGCAGGTGGGAATCGAACTCATGCTGAAGTGGCTTTAGATTCTCAGTGTTGGGCTTTAACCCACTGCACCACCAGGGAGGGCCTCATTTAGACTTTTATCTATACCAGAAAATACCTTTCAAGTGTAGTATAATGAACAAAATGTTGTTTAGCAACACACCAAAAGAAAATGGATGCTGTTACATCACTCACGTCCCTGAGAGCATTTGCATGGCTTAGGACATCCAAAGAGACATAATGTTGAGCAAAGGTCCTACATTAAACATCATGTTAATCATTACCAAAATCAGATTTATGCATTCAATTATTCCACACACTAACTGGGGGGGGGGGGCGGTGGGGGGATCCTATGCCAGGCTAGATACTAAGATGGCAAAGTTACAATACTCCTTCTTGAGTAGTTCTGAGATTAAACATCTCTGTGCCTTGGTCTCTTTCATTCAGAAACAACAGTTCCTCTCCACTCCTTCCCAAGGAGGCCATGAGGATTTCTGAGATGTGAAATATGTGGGAAGGAAAGTTTCTGCAAAGCCCCAATCCTTAGAAAAGCAAATTTCATCGCCACAGTACACAACACACACTCCAGCATCGCTCACTGCCAAGTGGCCAGCCAAGACACAGACTCAGCAGGAGCACTGGTGTCTCCAACTAATGGCCCGCTTTAATTCCTCTCTTCCCTGAACACTTTTAAACTTTTTTTCTGGAGTCAACCCAAGATCGGCAGAATTTCCAGATCCATGGAAGTGCAGCATGCAAGCAGCCCATTTCCTGACAATGCTGCAAAGCTTCAGGGAACACATTTTGTTATTTCCACATTTATGAGTCCACCCGAGGCCCAGAGCTGACTCCTGACCAGGCCACCCCCACCTGGGAGTGCTGCAGGGCCTCGGTAAGGGCGAGGAGGCGGGAGACAACTATGCTATATGAAGAAAGGAGCATGCATAGAAATGTTAAGAAAAACAAAAGTTCCAATGACTTCCTGGACTGAAAGCTGGCATCCAGGGGGTCTCGAAAGGGGACTGAGGTGTGAAGAGTGTTTTCTGAGCCCTATTTAAGACTTACCACTATAAAGTTGTGGTATTACTACAAAGAAAGCAAAGTTTGAGAAATGTGGTTCAAAATGAAGGGCACAAATGTTCTCTTTCTTAGAGCAACCTGAAAGAAAAAGAGGCAAAAGGGACTATACAACAGTAATAGAAATATATAACCCTTGACAGATATATACATATATATAGCAAATGGGCCTATGTATATATACACGTAACATACAACTCTGTGAACAATACAAATAGAACTCACACAACTGAACAACAACTACAAAAAAAAAGAAAAAAAAAAAACAATGAACCAAATGCAAAAAATGGGCAGAAAAGTTAAGTAGACACTTCTCCATAAAAGACATGTAAATGACCAACAAGAGAATGTACAAAATTCCAACATCACTTAACATCAGGGAAATGTAAACCAAAACCATAACTATACAACCACACTCTAGAGAATGTGTGGAGAAAAAGGAACTCTCTTGTATACTGTTAGTGGGAATATAGATTGGTCTAATCCCTATGGAGAACAAAGTTTTCTCAAAATATTGAAAATAGATTTATCAAATGACCCAGCAATTCCACTCCTAGGTATCCAACCAAATAATTCAAAAACACTAACTCATTGTTCATTGTAGCACTATTTGAGCTATAGAAACAACCTAAGTGTCCAAAGAAGGATAAATGAATTAAGTTGTGGCAGATACACAGGATGGCTGGTGCTATACAGTAGTGGGAACTTGTTACCAAGAGATATTCCAAGCAGGACTTCACTCATTGTCCTGGTGTTTTAGTTAATGCCCAATCTGAGCACTGGGTGAAATTTCCCACATTTCAGTTTCAAGAAATGGCACAACAGTCACTGAAAGGTAACAGTGGAACCAGCCCTATGGACAACCACACCTGTCTCCTTCCACTCTAAACCCATGAAAAAAGACTAAGTCCTGACAATAGCTGGACCTATATGGGAGTACACATTCATGAACACTGGTTAATCTCAACTATCTGCCTGACATAAAGGTCCCACAGTGCTCCTTCCTAGTGGAAAAGGGATCCCTTGCAAGATACAGTTATTGAGTGCATTGCTGGGTCTAATAGTTGAATATGATGTGGAAGAGGGCAAAGTGAAAATGTAGCTCCTAAGTCAGAACTATGGACTGGGAAGTGTCTACAGGGACCTCTGAATAGCCATATACTTAGTCCATAAGAGCAAGATTCAGATACCTGTGATGCAGGCCACAAACAGACACCATGAGCAAGCAACTTCAGCAAGGAGATTCCTGCCTTCCTGCCCCAGGTCCAAACTCTGATAACAGAAGGGAAAGAGAGAATACAAGAAAATATGGGTGATTTTAAAATATGTGATGTAAGCCACAAAACAATTTGAGAATTAGGCAAGTTGCTATAAACAGCAGTATAGCAGGTACAAACTAGAATGACCATTGGAAAACTGAGATGCAGGATTACGTTGGTGGAAGTCAGGCAGTGGGGGAATGTACACAAGCAACTCTGGTCTTCTCTTCTGTCATCCTCACTACAATGTTTGACCATAAAATGGCCACACCTATCACAGGGACAGAAGGTGCTTTAAAGCAAGTTTAAGACTGAAATTTAAAAGGGGACTAGGGATAGAGTCCCAAGTGATATCTCTAATGACAAAAGTCAAAATTGATAGGCTTTTTCCATAATTGCATTAAGGAAGCTACCACCCATAGGATAGGGAATTTTCAAAATGACACTATCAAAGAACTTCTTAGAAAGACAGTATTATATGTATACCACGAAATTGACATGTCAGTGAATTTATTACAAATACAGTGCAAAATATAAAGACCTTAATTAGCCAAGTAGGCTAGTAACTGGGGACTAAAACAATATACAGTAGTTACTGATAGACATGAGGATACCATGTAATGACAAGTAATCAGCAGCAAATGAAAATGTACTTGTTCAAAAACGAACAGCACAAATACGCAAATTACTGGGGATAAATGTGGGCCTGGAAATTTGGCTTCTCCATTTTTTCACTTGGGGCTATTGTGTAAGAGATTTAACCCCTCTATGTTTTTATTTCCACATCTAAACAATGAAAATCACATATTATCAGTGAGTTGTAAAGCTTTATAAAAGCATTTAGATAGTTGATTGACAAAGACTAGTTGAGTTCTGTTCAACAAGTTTTAACCATTGGCTTCTCTCTCATCTTCTGTTTTCCCACAAAAATATCCCAGAGTTCTCTTAAAGAGAATGAGATGAGTTTAAAAGCTAGCACAGTGCCAAGCACAACAAATGCCACTTTGTACCCTGTTGACCCTACTGAACTACTGTATACTTGGACTCTGAACAGTGCCAGACTCTGTACCATATGTTTCTACATGGGCCAAGACCTTTGAACCATACTCGTGAATGTGTACTTTGGGGCAGAGGGAGGAAAAGTTACAGATTTCCCCTGAAGTTACCTCCCCCTAATACTCAAACTTCTGCCCCTAGTGCAGGAAAGAAAACAGTTAACAAGGATGTAGGCTAATGAACAACAACTCTTAAGGGGTTCAAGGAAAAGGAAATTAATATGCTTTTTACTCTCAACAAAATCCCAAGCACAGACAAAAATGATTCAAAATAGAACAGGATTAAGTATAGGAAAGGAAAATGTCAAACAAAATCATAACAGGCAATCAGAGAATTACAGAGAAGAGGCAAAACTGCCTTTTTGATAGTGGCGAAGGTGTGAGGAACTATGAATGTATGGTAGAGAAATGAATCTTAACTCTTCTCCTGCACCGTCTTCGCTTCCTTGAGACATTCTCTAGGAAAATGTCTTTGATATTGAGCAGTAGCCATTTTTCTAGTTATCCAGTAACATGCACTGAGCAAAATATGCCAACCATTGTATCACATAGCACTACGTATCAGACAGAAGAGAGGAAATGGTTGATGATCCCAAGGTAGGACTCAAAATAGATGCAATTCATAAAAAGAAAGACCATTAGCTAATAGTAATATTAAGAAGTATTGCAGTGTAGATTCATTTCTAAAAATTTTATGAGAAAAATGACACAGCCCAATTCACATGTTCATGTTTATTTTAAGGGTATTACCTGGTTAAGGTTTAGAATGAAGGAGAAAATTTGATTACCCAAAATAGGCCTCTGCATATGTTTGTGTGCCTATGTGGGACAGGGGGTAGTAATAAGTCTTTAAAAGTTGCTCCTCAGCATCCCTCCTGAACTTTCAGAAATTATTTTTGGCAGTTTGATAGCAACCTGTTGGGAAGGTTGATAAAAATGCAGGACGGATTCTGCCACCAAAATTAAACAGGAGTTTTACACATCTGATACAGTTTCATTTTTAGTGCAAGCTATGAATTCTTCAAACATATCAACAGCCCCCATCACTGAGATATTTTTCTGTTGTTAATGATTATCCATCACTAGACTCTCTCCAATGACCCAGTTGAAGCCTGAAATTGATTAGGAGAGGATTTCACAGAGCATTTGAATTTTTTTTTTTTTTTTAGTATTTAAAGGAAGTTATCTTCTCTCATCATTTCATAACATTTTAAAAAAACCACTGAAACATCAAATCAATAAAGAGAACATAATCTCAGAATAGAAGATGAATGGTCTTGAGTGTATTTCATGTTATATAAAATTCACAGGATTATCCCAGCTTTTCTCACTCCACTTCAGAGCTCTGGCAGCGTCCTCATGCTCTATGTCCAATCTGTGGATCAGCATTCAATGACCACTGACCTCAACATCCAGGGCAATTTGCTCTTGGCAACACTGTCTTAAAGAATAGGGCAAACAAAGTCAAAGATGAGTTTATGATTCAGAAAGATCCAAAACCAGTGACCCTAGACAGAAAAAAAAAAAAAAAGGTAGTTGTGTGGGAATGAAAAAAAGGCATCTAAGAAAGGGGGAAAAAGATATCTAGGGTATCCTAGAGCTTTCCTCTGCTTTATAATAGGATTATTTGAATCAGAAACACTTCCTCTGGAAAATTCACGCCTTAGAAGTAAATTTTCTTCTTTCTACACTTTGTCAAAAGCTTAAAGGCTTTTCTCTGACTCACAGTCATTTGTGATTTCCGTTGGTTTCCTTCTTTCTTTCAACTCCTTTGTTCCTCTCTCCTCCCCACAACATAATAGTAACATTTTCTGGGCCATTTTGTAGTAGTCTTCTGACTCACCAGTTGATGCTTACAACTAACTCTGCAATTCAGTATAAACAGTCAAGGCTACCAGCAGAAGAGGTAGAAAATGCAAGCAGCATAATAGAGTCACTGGAAATAAGCAAGAGGTCTGGCTTTGAATCCCAACTAACAGTACTTCGTGGTGGCATTCTTAACTACTATGCGTTCAGCTTTATACAATTCACTGGGCTGGAGATGACATAATATCATATATATCAGGCATAATTTTCATTTAAGAAATGCTAGTTTCTCCTTCACCACCCTTTTCCCTATCTTCCAGATTTCTCAGAATTGTTCTCTCATTTGCTTGTTCATAGATCTTCCTTTGACTTTCATTCACCCACCATCATTTTAAGAGTAGTGTGACTGAAGACAAGCAGAATGCCATCCAGAGACTATACTAAGATCTTCTGATTTGCATAAAAGATTTTTAAGCACACCTAACAGCTCGCAGACTGTTGTTTCTTGCCTTTCAGATATTCTCTCAGATGAAAGACCCTCAGCCTCACTACAACATCCTAAATGACCAAAGCCTATTCCAACTGAAAGGAAGGTTGTACTGAAGAAAAGTCGATATAATTTTATTTTGATTGATGTAATTTGGGTTTTGTTTGAGAGTTTTTACTGTTTTATTTTCTTTTCTGGATTTTAGATGAAAATTTACTTAAAATTAATTTAATATAAGACAACCAATTATTTTCTTTCCACTTATTATTCTAATGAGGAAGAGTAAATCAATGAACAGTTCTTAGAGAGAAATACTAAATCTTGACAGCAAGACTGTATATGAGTTTATATTCTAGCTCTGGCACTTGCATTCTCATTCTGACTATGTAAATTATTCATTTGCTCTGTGTATCAGTTTCCTTATCGTATGAGACAATAATAGCATCTTAAAATGTCATTTTGATGAATCAAAAATAACAATAAAGGTTTACGACACTGTCAGGCACATGATAGGATCACAAAAATTATCATTATTAATTTGTATTCAAATTTTATTGATTTACCATTCATTAAAAAAATCTATATGGTTTGGGGAGTACAGCTTTATACTCCAACATGTGTAGATGCTTTACTCACCCACCGTCAAATTTCTAATGCCATCTATCAAATTGACCCCATCCACCCAATAAGCCAGCTCATTTCTGCTTCCCTTAACAAAATCTAAGAGTTTTATTGTGGTATTTTATCAGTTGACTTACTTTGGTTATTTATATTTCACATATGAATAAGGCATCTAGTAATTGTCTTTCACTTTCTAATTTCACTAAAAATAATCACTTCAAATTCCATCTGTGTTGTCAAAAATACAAGATTTCATACTAGCTAAGTCGTTTTTCATTGAACATAACTTCTTCACCCAGACATATATAAGGGGCAGTTAGGTTGATTAAATTTTTGGCTATTACAAAAAATGCTTCCATGGACTGAGGGACACACATATCTTTTGTAATTAGTGTGTTCATATTCTTCAGATAAATACTTAGTGGAAAGTGATAAATAGTAAGACAGAATCAGAAACATAAGCGAGAATAATGTGAGACCAAAAAAAGAATCGTGCTTTTATTGATGATGACAAAAGAAAACACCACTGATAAAATACAAGATTCATGAGGTGCTTCTTTTTCTATCTCTAACAACTGTTTTTACCATCATAGTAACCCCAGTGACCAGCAGTAGAAACACTATAAAACATCACATAGTAGGCACTCAATTGAAAGATGCTGAATGCATGCATGACAATTCTATGCAAACTGTTGAAGCATAACATATCCAAGAGCATTGTACTAGGTGTTGGAAAACTTGGGTTTTGATACAAGTCCTGCAGTTTAGTTATTTTGTAACATGGAACACATTAAGACATTCTTTCCAGTTCTTTGTGTTCTATTTTCTCAAGTACAAAAGCTGAAGGAGGTTATGTCAACTCTCCCTACGTGTGCATCCAAATATTAAATTTTTATATTTGTGGAACTTAAAGATATAGGCTGAAAAAAATGTTTGAAGGGAAACTCTCTCTCCTGCATTGGCTCCTTCCTTTCTAGAGCTTGCACTGCCCTGGCTTTGGTCTTCCCCCATTAGACCCTGTTCTAGAAATAGGTTTTTGTTTTATATTAGTTACACACCGCTGAATAACAAATTACCCAAAAATTGAATTCTAAAATAACAAACACTTAAGTGGCTCACAGTTTCTGTAGGTCCCAATCTGAGCACAACTTAAGCAAGTGTCTCTGCCTCAGGGTCTTTCATGAGCTTGCAATCAAGTTGTTGGCCAGAACTGCAATCATGTCAGGATCAAATGAGGCTGCAGAATCCCCTTCCAAGATTGCTCACAGGGCTGCTGCCAGGTCTGGTTCTAGCTACATAGGCCTCTCCACAGGCTGGCTCAATATCCTCATGACACAAGAGCTGGCAGTCTGAGAGAGGAGAACCAGAGTCTGCCCAAGGCACAAGCCATGACTATATGACAATTATTCTTGAAAAGTATAGTTCATAAGATCTTATATAGCCCATGTACGACCTGGTCAACAAATCCAGCTGGCACTGAAGGGAAGGTACAAAGGTAAGAACACCAAGAGACAGTCACTATGGGGGAACATCTGAAATACTGCCTACCACAGTTATCAATTACACCCTACTATGAACTTTAGATGCTGGAGTTCAGCTGGTGTCTTAGTCTACCTTTTGGGCCACTTATCAAAATACCACAGACAAGGTAGCTTATAAGCAACAGAAATACATTTCAAATAGTTCTGAAGACTGGCACTCTGAGGTCAGTGTACATATATCGTCAGGTGGATGAAGACACTCTTTTTGGTTGACTATTTGTTATTGCATCATCACATGATAGAAAAGCAAGGGAGGTACCACAGATCTCTTTTGTTAAGGCATTCATCTTCATGAAAGCTCTATCCTCACAAACTAATCACTTCCTAAAGTTGCTACCTCCTAATATCATCACATTAGGCACTGGGATTTTAATAAATGAATGGGGGGATGAGAAGACACAGACATTCAGACCATCACCCAAGGGTTTTTTTTTTTTTTTTTCATATTTACTATAGGATCAGTCTCACTTCACTCTGAGCAATTTAAGCATATTTCTTGGGAGGTAGAATTTAGGTAATGAAATGAGGAATAATGTGGGAATGGGGAGGACAAGGTTCTGGCTTTGAAACCATCTTTATTGAGTTTTACCATGCACTAATCACTGTGGTGGGCACCCAGCAGATAATGTTATATGAAATTGATTTAGCTTCCCCAGGTACATTTGCTACTTTACCCCCAAACCTCCTCAACCCCACAAGGAGAACTGGCTGAAAAAAAAACCTCTCAACCTACTTGAATACCAGAGAAAAACTAACAGAGTGATGGAACATGGATCTTTTGCATATCATCGGTCACATGCCAGTTATTTAAACTCTCTAAGTTTCCTCACTTAAATTGCAAAAAAAAAAAAAAAAAAAAAGGTGATGTCACCCCACTATCTTACAAATAAATGAAGAGTTATTTCTAAGAAAGGACTTTAAAAATTAAAGCACTGTCTATATTGAAGAAGGTATTTTGATTGTGTGATGCAGGAGAACAGAGTGAGAGAACTAACTCGAACACTTTCTATTTTTTTTTTTTAAAGATTTATTTATTTACTCATACAGAACTGGGGTACAGGCCAGAGATGCGGAGGGTGACAGAATTCACCAGAGACAGAGTGGGGAGCAGAACAGGCAGATCCGAAGTACACTGCTGAGGGGAGCAGCGGGCGGGTCAGGAGAGGTCTGCCACGCCATGTGGATCTCCTCTGGGGCAGGCGGGAATCGAACTCATGCGTAAGTGGCTTAAGCTTCTTAGTGCTGTGCTTTAACCCTCTGCGCCACCAGGGAGGGCCCACTTTCTATTTTTTAACAGATCTGTGCAAGCATCCACTCATCATTAGAGATGTAAAGGATACACCATTTACACCATTATTATTATTATGTGTGAGCCTATCGACAATGCTCAAGTGCACTGGGTTGTGTTCAGTCACAAGCTACGCCAAAATCAAAAGGAACACTAAGCATCAGGAAGCAGCGCTCCTGTTCCACACTCCTTCTGAAACCACAGAGCATTCGTATTGCCAACCCACAGGAGGCAACCTGTGACAGAGTTCTAGATACCAATCACTTAAGATTATTTTTCTACAAAATGAGTAATTACACCAAATTATTTTCATTTGAAAAGCCCAAGGTTTATTAGGAAACCTTGTCACCAGCACTTCCGTATCTCTTTAACTCATATTTTCACAGACAGAACCCTAAAGAGGCAGACATGTGTATGCATATGTGAGCGTGTTCATGGGATACTGGAAAATGCAAAGACAAGATTGGCTTAAGGTCAAGTTTAGTCAATCCTTATAAATTTCTATTTGCAAGGTTAATGACTTAGCCCCTTCTAATTTAGCAGTACTGAAACTTGTTACAAAAGTGTTAATTCAGTTGCATCTGTTTTAGATTGGCCTTAAGTCACAAGCTACTCACACTCCCTCCCCAAGCTTCCTCTACCTTGGATTCCTGCCGTGCTAATCCAAAAGAACACGAAGAGGAGCCTCCATTTCCCCTGGCTTCTAGTTTCAGCTCCTGTGTTCCTTTGGGGAAGCAGCTTTATTTCTCCAGGCCTTGTCTCTGAAAGGAGAGTGTTGGATGGGAGAATTTCTTCCAGCTATAACTGCTTATAGTTCTAATTCAGATGGTGAAGCCGGAGAGAGACTATGCATGTTTCTTCCTCTTTCCTGAGTTTATCAGCAGTTGAGGAGTTTTCTCTACAAATGTGTGGCCTCTTAACATACAACAGAATGTCTTTGAAGATAACTCACATTTCAGCACCTCTCAAACCATTATTTCCTCAGATCCCTTCTTGTCAGCTTTGGTATATAGTGCCACAACAGTAAAGTGCAATTTATGGGCATTGTACTTTTAATACCTCATTCCTTACTTAGAACAATAAGAATATACACAAAGGCTGAAAACTCTTCGTCTGGCTAAAAATTCACTATAGCATTCAAAGGTTTTGTTGCTGTGAAGATGTTGATTTTAATCTAGAAAGAACTGTTATTAACTTGCAATTATTTATTATTCTTAACATTTCATAGCCATGTTTGTAATTATTAATGGACTCCAAACACATCAGATCACCATCTTAGGAGAATTGGATTCTATATATTTATATAGTATCGTTGATAGGAGACCACTGAAAAAATAATTTTCATAGAAGAAACATTACTTCTTAGTGCCTAACTATAAGCAGCTTTCCCCCAAAATGGCTTCAGGCCAAGTTACTATTTTGCTCTGAAAAATCTTCAACACCTTGAAAATGGTCATCTCAGATTCTTAATCTTTCCAAAATTGATGTGCTCCAGTGAGCCACTTGAAAGTCTAAGAGTTTGGAGTTATGGCCATTTTGATTCAAATAAGTGTCTAAGTAAACTGGAGGCAGTTACATTAACCCAATAAGCCTCAGTTTCTTGTCAATGAAATGGAAAATATACCTATCTAATGAATTATTTGGAATAGAAGAGAAAATAGCATTAGCCCTTTGTGTAAGACCTCACTGTCTTTGTCAATAAACCAGAAAGGATGTGAATCTAATGTTATTAATGGGAACAGTAAAGAAAATAACATATGCTCTGAGTACAGAGACTATACATGACAGATGTCCAACATCTCCATTCAAACAAAACTACTGGAATCACATTTGTATGGGGTGAGGCTTGCCGTGTTATACATGTCAGCTCATTTGAGCTTATATCAAAATATTAGGTCAGACATTTAAAGAGCAGGGTAGGAAAAAAGATAAATTGATTTAGGCAAATCTGACAATCATGTATAGGGATTTTGTCAAAATTTGACTAAAATGTTTGCAGATTCCTAGTGATCTCTGAGTTATTAATATTCATCTCTGTTTTACTTCATTCCCTGATAGTAGTGGTGTCTCAGTGTACACTAAAGTCAGTGTAGTGCGAGACATAGAGATGAAAGAGATATGCGACATCTGTGCTCATATGTTACCCAACCTTAAGCTGGCCAGCATGATAAATAGTCTATGTGTAATTCTTTTGCAAAATTCATCAAAATTTACTAATTCAGTCACAAGGACCAACATTTCATGAACATTCAAAGGATATCTCCAAGGAATGTCCTTGTAGCCCCTTACTGTATTTGAATTGTACCATAGCTTGTCATGTGTTTTTGGTATTTTCAAATAGAAATCCTGAAAAAACATTGAACAAAATAAGCATTTTTTCCCTAGTAAAGTTCTATCCATACCTCAACTTGCAATCAAAAAATATTTTCTTTTTCTCCATTGGCCAGGTTTATCCTTTAATTTTCCCCCCATTTTCAGTTATTTCTTTAAATATTATTCTAACTCCCTTCTGAGTCCTAAGGCAAGTTAGGGATAATTAGGCAGTTTCAGGGGCATCGCAGGGAGGAACCTCAGACTTAAGGGAGGCTTCAGAGATAAGGGCAACACATTCCAAAGGGACTAACCAGAACCCCCCCCCCAGGATGAGGGGCAACATTTCCAAACAAGGACAATAAAGAAAGAGGATTCTAAGATAAAGACTGGGGCACAGAGATTTAATTCTGGGTACAGAGACTTCAAGACAGTGAGTGAGACCCCAAGAATAGAGAATAGACTTGAAAACCTGAAATTTCTGTATCAGTGCCACATGTCCCTGTCTTTTTTGAAGGTTTATCTCAAGACTTCTCTCCAGATCTGTCTTCTCATTCATTAATATGTCTTGCTACAATACAGTTAGCCCTCTTGCCTGCATATTTCCACTTCTCTTCCCAAATTCAGTTTGATTTTCTCAAGCCCCAAACAAAGAACACAAGGCTAAGCTAAGGCTTAGGAAAAGATCCCATATATTTTCTGGTCTTCATTTTACAGTACGGTAACCCAGGCTTTAAGAAACTACAGGAGCTACAGCTCCTAGCTCCCAGTCCTCATTTGGAACCAAATTTGACTCCTTTCTGCTAAGCCATAAAAACTAAAAGAAGAATCTACTTGCTTTAAGTTGAGCAGGTATTTTGAGTCTTTGATTTCCTTATTCATGAGGTTTGGGTGTTTGGGTTAATGGGAAGGATCAAAGGGAATCCGGAGAAATTCAATTCATGGCATGTAAATCGTTTGCCCCACTAAAAATCTATGGCTAACATACAAAGTAGTCAATCTGTCTACAGGAAGGGGGATGGGTATCTGACAGGCTTATTTCTTTTTGTCCAAGCGCCACTTTACAACGGTCTTGTGGTAATATGGCTGGTACAATTAGAAACCAAAATTAGAAACCAAGCAACCACAAGAGGAAAAGGCTCTGGAACAAGTCTAGGCCCTGACCCAGAGTTTCTAGCCAAGGACACTCACTGCAGGAGCCTATGCTTTGCTGCACATATGGTCCCAGTCTGCAACTCTAAACAGTGAGCAACCTCCACATACCTCTCATGCATACCTGGAAACTTTCATGCTCATTTAACTGAGACTTTTCAACAAATCTTAAAGAAAAGAAAACTAGAGAACCCATTACTTAACTAAGGGCCATAACTCAGCTCATCTCAGAGTGTCATCGACGGTTGTGCTGCCATGATACACAGAAGAGAAATGCCCAAGTGTTTTTCATCAGAACCACTGATACAAGCTTCCCTGACACTGAGCTATGGGCTTTATTGTTATTTTAAAGATAAATTATTGTCAAACATGAATTTTAAAACATCTGTTTTCATTCTGAATTCCTTTTTTCGAAAGAACTTCCATCGGTAAGAATTATCTTCGAAGATCCAGGAATTTGCAAATATTCACAAACTCATACACAAAAACCAAACAAGTTATCTGTCACGGGTTTGAGAAGTGAAGCAGAGGCGGCTGCAAATTGGACGTGCTGGTGATCTGGCCTTAGCGACAGCAAGGGTAAAAAGGACAGTTTCTGGGCCCCTCCCTGGTGGTGAAGCAAGTTAAAGCACAAAACTAAGAAGCCAAGGCCACTTCCACATGAGTTTGATTCCAAGCCAGGGAGGTGACCCACATGGCGTGGCAGACCTCTCCTGAACAGCCTGCTGCTCCCATCAGCAGTGTACTTCATCAATCTGCCTGTTCTTCTCCCCACTCTGTCTCTAGTGAATCCTCTCACTGCCCCCGAACCTCTGGCTTTATTTGCAAACAAATAAATCTTAAAAAAAAAAGGGACTTCTTCTCTTTTTTTCTCTTTCTACCCAATTGTATGGTGATACAGGATAAGTAAGATTCACCACCAGTTTAAATGATTTCATCTGACTCCAGGTTGTCTGAGATATATATTACTGTGTTTATCCCTGGAGAGCCATGGTAAAGTAGTGAAATACTTCAGAACTCTCAAGTCTAGAACTCCTGCCCCTTCCCCTACAATGACACTCAGCTGGGTCAATAATACTTGCTTTCTGAAAAAATACAGGGATGTGATATTGCTTCTTTATTAAAACAGCCATTTGAGCTGCTCTGTTTATGTGAATTTTTAAAAAAAACATTGTATTCATGAATTATGTTACAATTAGTGAAATTTCAGGAAGGAAAACATTCAGAACTCATGTTTTATGGCTGTGTCATCTGAAATATTATTGTTAGTGTTTGATTTATCAACAATCTGCAATAGAGATGATATGCTTCTTCTGCATTTGTAGGAGAACAGGGAAAAGAAGACTCAAGCCGTTATTCTGTACTTACAGAATGATTTATATTTTCATTCTACTGCTTCCCATTGCAGTCAAGTAATCTTGAGGAAAAAAAGGGGAGAAAGGGTAATTTTAACAATATAGAATTGCTGTAAAACATAGAGCACTCTCTCTACAGAGTCTCAGTGTAAAGATTCTCATATGTGACGTACCATGTTATGATTGGACTTTCAAGTCAGCTGAAATCACAACTCTTGCATAATTACAAAAGTTACATCCTGTGGATTTCAAACCACAAAATTATTGCTTGGAAGAAAAAATAATAATAAAAGAGACCAGGAAGATAAATGGAAGCTGTGAAATCTTTGTGTTTCATTTTGTTGTTGTTGTTGTTGATCACAGTGAAAAAGCAAAATGAATAGTACCCTTGTGCCCGTGGTTTTGACTCAAACTGTGTTACCATGTGAGGATGAAGCTTGCCACTGAAACCCAGCTTACGCCTACTGCTGATCACATGTGTTTAATGGAGTGTTCAAGCACAGAGTCCCATGAGCAAGGACAAACTTAACACAGACTCCCCCAAGGTTTGGAAGACATGCAGCCAAGATCCCAGTGCACTTTCACAAGCCTGGGCTGGGTCGAGAGAGTGTCATTTGGTCTCCTTGCAAGAGTAGCAGCAAAAGACTATTTTAAGAACAATAATATGGTTTCTGGTGATCTCTGTGAAGTTTATGAGTAGTCAGAGAAGAGAACATAAAACTTATTCTACACATGTAATTAAAATACAGGGTAACTAAATTCATGTGTAAGTAATAGGAGAGCAGAGTGGAGCCAGGGGATCATAATAAGCATCCTGGTTGAAGTGAAAAGCAATTTGTGGTGGGGTTTTCAAATTCCTACTTTAGTAGACAGATTTGGAAAGCTCATGGATAGTCTTCCTGGCTGGGTAGATTTACTTTCATAGCCCTTTCATTTTAAAAAGTGTCTCTAAAAATAGCAGTTGGGTTTGGTGTTTTTTTTTTTTTTCTGCAGGAGAAATCACAGTTTTATAAATGAATCACTGTTTCTTGGGAGCAAAAGGCTAAGTTCAACAGTAACCAGCATTTCTCTCTTCCATCCATCTGGGGTGAGGAGACTACTACGTCCTAACTGCCAGTGTTTCCCATAATTCCACTAGACCTGTGAAACTCCAAAGTATAGTCTAAATGAGGATTTGTGAAATGAAGACAATGGAATAGGGGAGGGGACTTTTTAAATAGCAGATGTTACTAACTCTCCTGGAGTCTGCACTTAACATCGACCAAATCCGTGTAAGATGGAGTAATTTATTCACCTAGTCTAGGATGGTGCTTTGTTAAGAACCACCCATCCTCTCCAGTCTCACCAGGCAATTGGTCTGTTTCCATCATCAACAAGGCCATATGCTACTGCAAAGTGGTGAGCCTCCTATGTGACAAGACTTTGCTTCACAAAGAAGAGTTCAACTTTCATTTCTAATAAGCCCTGTTTAAAGAGACCCCAAATAGACACAGACTTAATATATAAAGTGTTTGACTATGGAAAGCTGTGTGGAGGTTCCTCAGATTACTGGAAATGGAGCCCCATTTCACCCAGAAATTGCAATCCTAGGGATCTATCCAAAGGACACAAAAACATTAATTAAAAAGGATATATACACACTTATAATATTTATAATAGGTAATCACTATTTGTAATAGGTAAGACTTAGAGACAGCCCAAAAACCCAAAAATAGATGACTGGATCAAGAGGACATGGTATATATGCACAATAGAATACTATTCAGCAATAAAGAAGACAATCTAAAGTCATTTGTGGCAACATGGATAAAGTTAGAAGGGACTGTGCTCTATGAAATAAGTCAGAAAGAAAAAGAAAAATATTGGATAGTTTCACTTATAGGAAAAATATAGGGAAACCAAATAAGGAATCAAGGGGGGAAATAATAACAACTTTTAAAAAATAAAGCAAAACTAAACAAATATAATCAGAAAACTATAAATCAGAGCAATTCTGCAGGGGAGTGGGTACGGAGAAGGTACAAAACAAGCATGGGATGAGCCCAAGGGACTAAGGTGATGGTGCATAGGTGAACTGGTGATGGAAATTCTTTTTATTTTTTAAAGATTTATTTATTTGTGCATACAGAACTGGGGTACAGGCCAGAGGTGCAGGGGTGGTGAGAGGATTCATCAGAGACAGAGTGGGGAGCAGGCAGATCAATGAAGCACACTGCTGAGGGGAGCAGTGGGCGGGTCAGGAGAGGTCTGCCGCGCCATGTGGGTCACCTCCAGGGCAGGGATCGAACTTATACTACAATGGCTTTAGCTTCTTAGTGTTGTGCTTTAACCCACTGCACCAAAAGAGAGGGCCTGGTGGTGGAAATTCTATTGGGACTACATTTGATATAAAATACATACAAATAAAGAAATTAAATATATATATATATATATATGTTTATATATAAATATATATAAATATATGTGTGTGTGTGTATATATATTTATAAAGTGGTTGAACATGGGAGAGATGATTCATATGAACAAATTATGAAAAAGGCAGACCTCCTGCACAGTTTATATTATCTGCAAAATGAGCAACTGTGTTAAAAAAAAATTCTACTCATGGCCATGGTTTTCTGAATCAATGTCTATGTCATAGACACATATTTTTAGAGAGAACAATCTCCCAATTTTTTAAAGATTTATTTATTTATGCTTACAGAACTGGGGTATAGGCCAGAGGTACAGGGGCAGTGAGAGGCTTCACCAGAGACAGAGTGGGGAGCAGAACAGGCAGATCTATGAAGCACACTGCTGAGGGGAGCAGCGGGTGGGTCAGGAGAGGTCTGCCGCGCCATGTGGATCACCTCTGGGCTAGGGATCAAACTCCCACTAAAGTGTCTGTGACCAGCTTGCAGTGCTGCATCCCAACTGTTGTGCCACCAGAGAGGGCCCCAACCTCCCAATGTTTTAAGTAAACTATTACAGAACCATAACCTGAACTGAACAACAGAATGTCAGAATGGAAAGGGCTTTAGATTTCATCTTGACTGATAGCATCAATTCCCCTATGGGAAAAATGTTTAAAGATGCAAAACAGATGATTTCCATAACTGCAGACCAACTCTCTGTTCTAGAAGAGTATCACAGTTAAGAGATGGATTCTGGACCAGATACATATAACATCATACCCCAGCTTTGTCACTTCCAAGCTGTCACTTAATTTTCAAAGGCTCTATTTCTGCACCTGAGGACAAGACAACAAGACCAAGTCCATTCAGCAAGGGCTACTCACTCATCTGGGAACTATAAGTTCTGCAAAAGCAGCAGAAATAATAAAGAAAAGTGTTTGATCTGAATAAGATGAAAAGATTCCAGGTAGTTTTAAATAAATATTTTCTTATGGATTGGCAAAAAAAAAAAAAATGTAAAAACATCAAATATTCCAGTGCTAAGGTTTTCCCCAGAGTCCTAGTATTTTTTTTTTTAAAGATTTATTTATTTGTGCATACAGAACTGGGGTACAGGCCAGAGGCTCAGGGGCGGTGAGAGGCTTCACCGGAGACAGAGTGGGGAGCAGAACAGGCAGATCCACGAAGTACACTGCTGAGGGGAGCAGCGGGCGGGTCAGGAGAGGTCTGCCACGCCATGTGGTCACCTCCGGGGCAGGCGGGAATCGAACTCATGCGGAAGCGGCTTTTAGATTCTCATTGCTGTGCTTTAACCCGCTGCGCCACCAGGGAGGGCCCCAGAGTCCTAGTATTTTAAAGCCTGTCCCCCGAAGCCTGAGAGATGGAGATATGCTGGGAAGGTAGAGGTCCAAAACCTCTTATCACACACCTATTCTGCCTTTCAACCAAAAAGATCTGCAGCTGCCTCTTTAAATATCAAGCTTCAGGGCCCTCCCAGTGGTGAAATGGGTGAAAGCAAAGCACTATGATGTTAGCCAAAGCCACTGCAGCATGAGTTTGATCCAGGCCAGGGAGGTGATCCACATGGCGCAGCAGAACCCGCCCGCTGCTCCCCTCAGCAGTGTACTTCAAAGATCTGCCTGTTCTGCTCCCCACTCTGTCTCTGGTGAATCCTCTCACCAGGCCTGCACCTCTGGCCTGTGCCTTAATTCTGTAGATCTAAATAAATAAATATATATAATTTTTTTAAGTAAAATCTTGAGCTTCAAGTTACATCTTATGAAGAAGAGCACAGAGACCAGACAGAGCTACAGGGGTGGATGGAGGGACAAAATGAGAGACAGGTGGACAGATACACAGACAGAAATACAAATACAGGTACAGATCATACCCCCCATTCTAATACAAAAAGCTCACATGGAGAACAGACAACTGAATATAAAACGTGAAGCAGTCAAGTCATCTACCATGGCTGCACCTTGTCTCTAAAACGAGAACTTTGGATTCATATCTGTGAGCCTCAGGTCTATTTGCCACTAACAGCCTAACTTCATCTCCCCCAGCGTGCAGCCCCAGGCATAAAGAAAGCAAGTGCTTACTTTTCTCTTTCCTGTGGAGAAAAAAATATGTCATTGTTTCTGGAGAACACAATAAACTTAGACTGAACCACCTTGCTGCCTCACTCCTTCATCGTGAAGTTTTTATCTGCCAACCTCTCCTTCCTCTGAGAGGTGTAAAGAAGAAGAGAGGAGAGTAGTTCAAAATGAGTCAAAGGCTTTTTGTTGTTGTTGTTGTTTCATTTCTGTCTAACCTCCATAGTCTGCTGAAGACCATCCTTGCAAGAAGAGAAGTGGGGCTCATTCAGTATGTGGGGGAGGCAAAGTAGCTTTAAGCGATCTTGCCCACACTTGCCATAAAATGCCGGCTGCCTATGTTTGTTGAACTCTGAGACTTTGAATAATAGTGTGCACTTTATCTTTATAGCCTCTTTTATGCTAACAGGCCTAGGGGTAGCAAAAAAGGGCAATGCACTGTAGTCTGCTAAAAGCTTTGCTGTTTGATTGCTTCATAATTTCACCATTCATTTAATTTGGAGTGCACATTCGTGCAACAAACCTGTCTGTCACTCTTAACAAGCTCTTTGGTACAGACCGGAACAATCTCCCATAATATAAACAATCCTCTCCATCGGCAGAGAAAGAAAGCACACAACACATTTTTAACACTCACGGATGTAATTGCTTTGGACTTTCCCACCCATGGAATTGGGTTTCTTGATTCCCTGGACTCCTCATCAATGGCTATCTTTTAAAACATTTGCCCCCTTATTCTTTCTTCAAAGCTACTTCACACACAATACCTCCTATACACAATCTACCACACTACAGAAAGCAAGAGATGGGTCCCCTTATAAGTTAGGACTTTGCCTCCTGGACACAAAGCCAAGTGTAATTATGAGAACACATGCCTAAGAGTAACACAAATGTGGTTTTGACTTCAGCTCATCCACTCAGTAGCTCTGGCAAGCTAATTGTCCCCTTTCGTCTAATTTTCTCATTCACAAAGTGGGGTCCAAACTGGTAGAGACTAAGTAAGGTAAAATATGTATGCAAGATAAAATATACATATGTACACATGTGTTTCTATTATGAATGATTATACATAGCATCTCACTTATGCCCTGTTCACCTATCCCACTTCTCCCCACTCCATTTCCTGCCCTAGTCACGCTTTATAAAGATGCAGGTATGGCTCCATCCCAGAGAAGATAGAGTGAGACACTAAGAGATCTTACCATGAAGTAAATGTTTTTCATTCCAATTCTTCAACAATTTTCTTAAAGACCAAGGCACTTCCTTCATTTATGATATTCACAGTATACACTAGGTAATAACTGACATAGCTGAACTGGAAGAATAATAGAGCAGACCATGTCACATTTCTATCAGTCTGTTCAAATTTTCAAATGTCTATAAGAATAGAATTAGTTTAAAAACAAAATTCTCAAAAGAGATCTATTGGTCTTACAGGGCAACTGAGGAGATTCCAAGTCGAAGACAAGGTAAATTTTGGCTGAAAGCTGCCAACCGATCTGAAAAATTTTCAAACTTCAACAAGGCTGATGATTTGTTTCAATATCAAAAACATGTTAGATATGAGAGTCATGGAACCATTTCTTAGCTAAAGCCACCAAAACTGATTAAACAAGTTGAGGATGACATTAAAAATGAAAAGTCCCAGGGACAAAGGAGTGAAATAAGAAGCTATGGGATATCTACATGGTGGAATATTACCCAGCTATTAAAAAGAGGGGGGGAAGATGAACTATCCTCACTTGCGATAATCTGGATGGCACTGGAAGGGATTACACTAAATGAAATAAACCAGTAGGAGAAAGACAAATACTGCATGACTTCATCCATATGTAAAATATAGAAAAAGAAAAAGTAACTGACAAAACTATACCGAAACAAACCCTTAAATATGACTTCAGAATTGAGGTTACTAATGGGGAGGGAGAGTGGGGACAGGAAAAAAGGGAAGAAAGAGCCTATAATAAAGGGATATGGGTGCTTTCATGATGGGTGTGATGTGGTGACTTACATCTGAGGAGGTTTGAATCACATACTGTGTTGTATACCATTGTTAGCACAATAAAAAAAAAATTAAAAATATAAAAAGCACAGGACCCTGAGTATCTTCTTTATTTTATGAAAATCTTCAGTGGCAATGAAATATATCACAAATATGAAATGTGAAGGGGTTAATTATTGTAGGAGAGCACATAATGATCATGGCAGTTTAAAAAAGATTAGCTGAAGTTAAAATTAGGTATTTTAGAGACACTAAGTAACCTCATAGTGGTAAAGTTGTTGTTTTTATGTTTGGGTAATTTGTTCTTCTCTGCTTCAAATCAACTGGAAACTACATTGAGAAAATTACCTATCTGTCTCTCCTACTAAACCAGGTGTCACAGGAGCAAGAGCCAGACCCAAGCCAACAGGACAATTTAATGAGGGTAATGACAAAGAATATGATGACAGATTGATAATACCCAATACCTTATCAGTTCCTTCTTTCATTACTAAGATCCCAAGTTGTCTAATTAAGACCATAGCAAGGACCTTCCCCAGTGGTGCAATGGGTTAGGGTTCAGCAGTCACTGTAAGCTGGCCTCAGGTTTCAGTGCCAGTTCAATCCCCAGCCCCAGAGGTGACCCACATGGCATGGCAGATCTCTCCTGTCTCACCTGCTGCTCCCCTCAGCAATGTACTTTCTCCATCTGCCAATTCTGCTCCCCAAACTATGTCTGGTGAATCCTTTCATTGCCCCCACAATTCTGGCCTGTACCCCAGTTCTGTATGCATAAATAAATAAATCTTTAAAAAAAAAAGAAAAGAAAAGAAAAGAAGCCATCGCAAGTCTCCTATGGTATAATGAGAGGATCCAGGCTCTAAAAAGAGTACAAAAAAAAAAAAAAAAGAATGAATGGCCAACAACCCCTTCTGCTGTGAAGACCATAAAGCCAGATCTTAACAGAGGGAAGACTAATCCCAAGTATGAGACTGTGTTTGATATTTTTTTCTTAAGTACTTACTAATATATTCCAAAAATAAAACAATGAACTTGTATGACTTTAAAAATAAGTAAAGAAAATCTTGGAGAAACATTTATTTTAAAAAAGAAATATGCTATAGTCCATGACCTGAATTTGAATCAACAATAAAATATACGATGCCAGGAAGCATTACAATCAGTGTCAAGAAAAGACAAGGGGTAATGTGATTACAAATACTAACCAGGAGTTACTTCATTTTTCTGTACGATTTGAGGCCTGAAAACTCTGAGCCTTGAAAATGGTAATAAAAATGATTTTTGGAAAGAAAAACAGAACCTCTGTAGGAAGGTTACGAAAGCTGGGATGAAGGAAAATAAAGAGGAACAACTTATCAACTGAATTCAAGTATATGAAGATTGTCATAAAAGTGACATTGACCAGCTGCTCACCATTCCCATTTATAACACAATGAGACAAAAAAAAAAAAAAAAACGCACACTGCAATTAGATGTTGTTGTTCAACAGCAAGACCATCTTTTAGAAGGTAAGTGTGATAGACACTGAAAGTTCAGAGCCCTTTATTACTAGAAATATTAAAAACAAGTAAACATGTGACAATTTTGTCTGGAGGCTGATAAACTATATAATACAGCCCTAAACTCATTCTGATCAACTTCATCCACTTGCTTTAGAACCGGGATAAAAGATCTTCATGTAGAGAAGTGAGCAAGACAAAGTTTCTTCCTGATATGTTTAAAAGCAACTCAATTGTAACCACATTAGCATCTCATTTATGAAACTGTTGACCAAAAGTTGGGCTGCTCCAAAATGTTCCCTCTGAAATAAAATCTGTAACAGAAACTATTTAACAATAATATTAGACCTCCACGTATGTCTTTTCTCTTGCTGAACTACATTGGAAACTAGAATTATAATTGGATATGGTAGAGTCATTCAACTGGAAACCATCGAATTGATTTTGCCAAAACTATTCATTCTGTTTTCCTTTTTAGGAGGTAAATTAAAAGACCATCCATGTTCCTGTACAAACAAACTGAATAGATCTAGTTTCTTATATTTCATATTTATTTGGTATTTATTAAACAAATGCTCATTAAATATATTATAACAAGCCAAAAATTTATGTGATACTTTAGAGCATTTCAAAAATATTTCAATGTGTAAGCTTATCTGATCCTAGGAACCACATTGTTAAACAGGCCCAGAATATTATCATTTTAATAATTCTGAAACTAATATTCAAAAAAGTTAAATGTCCTGCTATGTCTGCATAGTCAGTAAGCATTAATGACTAAATTTGGGGCCATGTTACTTTTTTTTCAAATATTTTTTTTCTATTTCACTGTTCTTGCAAGAGCTTACAGCATAAAGAGTTCACATGCAGTTAAAAAGGTAAAGAGCATTAAAAGCAAACAACTGCATAAGGTTATGTAAAAGTTACAGTAACCTAATAATCAGATGGCTAAATAGTGACATAAATCACCAGCACTGCTAGCTAGGAATTTAGAGAATAAAGCTATCACAGTGAAGAATGAAGTCAAGACTTGATAAAGGAAATGGAGCTTGCTATCTTGAAATACAGATAATGCTTTGTAGACTAAGAAGTATAAAGTAAAAAAATGTTTCAGGAAAGGAAATGGCAGAAACACTGAGTGGGAACATTGGTGGGAGGCTCACTGAGCCATAAAGAGACCAGCAGGAGGGCAGAGTGTTCACACAGTCCATATCCCGCATGGCAGAATCTGAGAGAACATTGAAGGGGGTAGAATAAAATTTGACTTAATGTCTTCTTGCTCTAGGTACTTTATAAACTTGATATCACTTATTTCTCAAAACACCCTAGAGGCGATCATTATCCCTGTTTCCCAGATGGGAAACTGAGATTTTAGCCATGGTAAGAGGTTGATCCAAGATCACACATACAAATATGATCCCTAATTTCTCCTGTCCTGGAAAACATGCCCCTTTTCAATATAGCTTTACTGCCCTCTCCACTCCACCTCCTTCCAGAAAGGAATACTGTCTGTGTCTCCATTTTCTTGAGTCAGTGCTAGATTTGTGATAGAAAAGTGATATTCCAGGCTATGCACTAAGAGATCTTGCATCTTGAGTTTTTGCCAATTGAAATGTTACTCTAAAACCACAGTTAACAGGCAGTTGGTCTAGTTTTCTGGAGGATGAGAGGCCACATGGAAGAGAACTAAGGCATCATAGGCAATAGTCAGCAGAGCTGTCAGATTTGAGTGAGAACCAGTCCAGCCATCTGTGCAGCTAAGAGCAGTCAAATGAGTGAATCCAATGAAACCAGTAAAGAAATCACCCCATCAGCACAGTAGCATAAGAATGAATAATACTTGTTCAGTTCTACAATGCTACTTCCTAAACCAGTCATTAATTGAGAGTTATTTTAAAGAATTTGAGCTATGAAAAGAAATAGACTACTCCTTAAAACAAATTAAGTTGGCATTCCAAACAGCTAGAATAGAAAGTAGAGGCACTTAGTAGTCATAATAATCCAGGCACTGGCCCTCCCTGGTGGCGCAGCGGGTTAAAGCACAGCACTGAGAATCTAAAGCCACTTCCGCATGAGTTCAATTCCCGCCTGCCCCGGAGGTGACCACATGGCGTGGCAGACCTCTCCTGACCCGCCCGCTGCTCCCCTCAGCAGTGTACTTCATCGATCTGCCTGTTTTGCTCCCCACTCTGTCTCTGGTGAAGCCTCTCACTGCCCCTGAGCCTCTGGCCTGTACCCCAGTTCTGTGTGCACAAATAAATAAATCTTAAAAAAAAAAATTAAAAAAAAAATAATCCAGGCACTAGTTAGTGACTATTATAAATATGGTTGGAGTTGAGACTGCTACCTCAGTGTTTCTGCATTTCTTTCTTAGTTATAGAAATCCACAAATTTTTAGATCTAATGGTCTTCCAGAATAAAAGCTACATTTCCAGACCTCCCTTGTAATTCTGGTCATGGGACTAAATTCTGGCTATAAAATCACAGTGATGATGTTATGAAGGAGTTTGTGTCCTCCTTTACCTGGCCCTTTCTTACTACCCTCAGCCTGGAAGACAAATATGGAAGACTCACACTCAGACACTAAAAACAGAGACACACATGAGATAAAGCATAGCTGACCGGGACCTGCATCACTAATGACTCTCTGGTGGGACCATACCATTTCCCTACCTGTGAATTATGATGTCAAAATACTTTAGCTACTATCTTGATTGAACTACTGGTACCTTGGAGTTTTATCAAATACAAGTCAGCTACATTTAAAAACTGGTACTGGGAAGATGTAGGGAAGGAATCAACACAAGAGTTCCTTGGTATCTTCCCAGGTAGAGCAGATGAAGATGATGTCTAAAACTTAAAGATATATTGAGTCTAGGCAACTAACTAAAAAAATGATAGCATCTTTTCCTGTTTACTATTTAGTTCCTGCTCTACAAGCAACACACCAGGGAGTGTTTAAATTGTAGACTTCTCATTCTGTAGTCTGAACTCTACAAGTACCAGAGTGGGGGGATTTCCCATTCTCAAATGTAGCAAGGCAGGAAATGGTTCACAGTAAGGCACAGATGGTCGTAGGTGGAGTTTAGAACAGTCAACATCTCAGCCTTTCTCCTATGGGCAGTAGAGTTGCTCTTACCCCAGAAATAGGATAAACTTGCATCACTTGATCCAAAAATATTGTTATTCATGATAGAAATGGTGTTCCAGGTTCCCGGGATACATCAGTCGACAAAAGATAGAAGCATCCCGAGCCTTCATGCTATCTTCTCCCCTGGTGCAGAGTCTAACAAAGAACCAGATATATACCACCAGTTAAGTCAGTGATATGGTAGAAAGTAAACATCCTCCATAAAGTGGACAAGCCGAGCAATAGGACTAAGAGTCTCCTCAGCAGGGCCAGTGAGGACCAGCAGCTAGACAATAAAACCCATACTTCACTAGAAAGCACATTAGCTGGAGTCTATGTAGAATTTACAGGGAAAGCAGTTCCCAAACAGTCTCAAATACATGTGTGTGTTTGTGTATTATTTTATTCTAGGTTAATTTGCAAGAATAATTATAAATGCATTCATCTCTTTGAGTCCATGAGATAGCCTGAGTTGAGCTAAATGTGGATGAGACCCACAACATTCCCAGGTTAGCAAAACAAAGAGTCCAAAAGAACAAAAGAAATTACACAAGCAAATACAGTATGATAATTAATAAAATCATGGTAGTAGAGCTCACATTTTTGACCTCTTACAACACGATACAGGCACTGTGCTAATTGCTTAGCAGATGAATAGTGAGAGGATTAGTACTTGGGTTCAAGGGACACCTACTGAAATACTCTTATAAGAAAAGAATTAGAAATATGTTGCCAACAGCCACAGGCGTGTACATGCAGTTCATGTGTGCATGTGTACACACAATCGCCTTATAAATCCCTGGTACACTACATGCCCCAGGCACCTAGAGAGTTTGGTAAATATTTAGATGCCGACTGGTTAAAGCAGCATTAACTGAAATCTTTTTGAATATGCTTTGGGGACAGGGAATGGGTTGTGGTATAAATTTATTGGCTGCTATTTAAATGAAAAGAATTACAATGACTATAATGTTCATTGTAATCAAGTGATGCTCTACTATTGAATTTCAGGCTGTAAATGTGGTGTGCACATTTGTCTCTGAATGGGACTTTGTATCCCAGCTGTTGAAACACTTGTGGGAAGGTGAAAGTTTTGTGGACTAATAGATTCCTGTGGCCAGGCATAAGCTTAATGCAGCAAAAGATGTTTTCACTGAAAAGACCAATCATTTTGTTCTTCGTATATGCACATTCTAGATACACTTAAGCAAAAACATTTTTTTTCCCCCAAGAAGGATCTTCAGCAGTGACCAGATATATATTTGGAAAGGAAAGGTAGTTTCTCCTTCTGAAACATGGAGGAAGTTAGAAAAGTAGAAATTTGGACAACTCTTTGGACCCTTGTTTTAGAGTGCCCCAAGACTACACTAAATATTTATAAAATTATCATGAAATATTATTTTTATTTGTGGCAGAAGTAAGAAGTAAGTGGTTAATAAAAAATAAATGAAAACATTAAAAATTTCTTTAGAATTTATGGTATAAACCCAACTCCAAATCTTTGTATCATAAATCTAAAAATAATCCAAAAATGTAAGTAACCAGTCCAAAATAATTACTGCTAGAATAAGAATTTGATCACAAGACATCTGCTCCCTAAGTCAATATAAATTACGGGTGTCTTTATAAACTCATGCTCTAGAGAGACCACATTTATCTCTCTGTCTATCTGTCTATCTCTACCTACCTACCAATCTCTCCACAAAATATAAACATAGATTATATAATATAAATTACTTATCTATTCATAAATGGATAGATAAATGATATTAGTGACAGTTGATAAATACACGCATATATGCATACTTTATGGAGCTGACTGAACAAATTATAATTTTTTCCCCCAACTTCTAAGACTCCTGAAATGGAAATTCTTGGACTGTTGTTTAGACAGGAAACTTCTACTCCCTCTTTCTTTGATAACAGGATCCAGATTTTTCTTAGAAACAACCTTCTTGCAAATGAACTTCAGGCTGACTTCTACTCCAGCAGTAAGAACATGATAGCGTCAGTTTTGGCCAGCGAACTGAATTCCCCTGGCCACAGGGCTGGGCCATGGCTATGCGTGTGAACTAATATGAGTCAGACTCAGTAAAACATTTTCTGAAGCTACTAAGAGAAAGGCAGTTTCTCCTCTCACCTGGTCATGAAATCAGAAGGGACCAAAGTAGTTGCTGGACCAACAGATGTAGCCCAAGAAAGCACACAGAAAAAGCAGAGATGGGTCAAAAATAGATATGGGTCAACTCCCAAAGACTTTGAGATCCCCAGTTCAGCCATGACCGAAGCCAGCCCCACCCTCACCTCACACTTCTATGTGAATTTATAAACACCATTTTTTTTTTTTATGTAAGCCAGTTTCAATAGTGTCTCTATTCCCTTCAACAAGCAAATGTACCAAGAGTTACAGTTCTCCCTTCCAGGGAAGACAGGATAAGAGAGGAACACTCCTGTTTAAATCAGCAAACAGGACTCAGAATCTTAATGAGGGACACAGGGCAGAAAATAAGATTTCAGGGGCTAACAAGAAAGCTGCACGAAGCCAGTCCTGAACCTTAGCTGTATCACAGTCTGGTGAGACCAGAGCTCACCCTTCTCTCTAAAGTCTCCATCTTTAGATTCCTGGAGTTTCAGGAAAGAGCAAGGAGCTCAAATATCCTTATTGAGAAGATAAGGAATATAATCAAGAGGCAAAAGCTTTGTTTGGGCGGTCTGTACTCCTCCCTCCCCCAAGCCACCCTCCCGCCTACACACACATACACACTCTGGCAACTTCCAGACCCCATGATAAAGGAACTTTAAGAGAAGGGGCCACGCCTTTCCTGTTTCTCTCTTCTATTTCCAAATTGCACATAGAAAAATACTCCAGCTTCATGAGGACAGTAACATAATCCAGGCTAAATGCGAAAATTGCAAAGCTGAGGCTGAAATAGACACCACATCCTCAACTCAGTCTCATTGAATCTCTTTAAAACAAAATGAGAAAGGAAAGGACAAAGAGAAATCATACTGGGGAGAACAGTCGCCTAAGTAAACCTTGGAGTTGGTTGGTCTGTCTTTTGTCAATAGAGACCCAGACACTCCCGGCACTGTCAATGTACTTTAGTCCGGAATTATCATTGGTTACATACACGCAGACTATCTTTTCATGACAGCAATCACACACACACACACACACACACACACACACATACGTATGCACACACACTCCACATCAATGCTTCTTTCTGACTTTTCTTTTACTCTGTTCCAAACAGAGACTGAACAGTTTTGAGGACCAACTAATTAAAGGGGAAATGCTGCTTTTCCTTAAAATACAGCAAAGCATACTGTCTTTTCTCCAACCTGTAGAGCCTGAGTCTTCTAACAAAAGCCAAGCAAACAAAAGTCAAGAACCCAGGGCAAGTGCCTTGCAAGGGTTAAAAGTAGATCAAAATCAAATGGCACGCTTCGCCGTGTCTTCTGCATGACTGATACTGCAATCGATCTGCAGCGGTTCATTTTCTCTCTGGAATCTCTGCCTACTGAGAACAAATACAAACACATGTGGAACCAATAGGAAGCAGACTAAGGGCTTTAAGAGTTCTGCACCAACCTGTGTCAGAGAGCTCTCACTTAGCAGATGGGGCAATTAATAAAAGAGTCAAGCAGTGTGACTCTGTCAAGGTGCCTTTAAGTGCTAACAATCCTCTTTTGTGTCCCTACTGTAGAGTACAGATGGGTTGTGATTCAGAATAAGAAGTGTATTGTGCCTCAGTTGACTCGTGCACAGTATCCTGGTATTAACAGAGGACCAGGTGTGCCACGTCTCCCATTTAATGACAAACATGATACTGATTCTTTCCTGAAGCTAACATTTTAAGTGCTGATATGACAACTAATCAGAGGAAAATTAAACTGTATAAGTAAATCAGCCTTTCAAAAATATCTGAAAAGGAAGGATTTGCCATCAAAGTTTTGCCAGATTGTGCACACACCTTGCCACCCATTGATTCTAATCAAAAATCTATCATTCTTGCCTTTCAGTCAACAGTTCTGATTTATTAAAGTACCAAAGGCTGAACCTTTAGCAGGCGCTACTTTATATTTTAAGATATAGAACTTAAAAAAAAGTGTCAGGGTCAGAGTAGTCATAGGTCATCAGGTGTTTCTTTGTTCGTTTGTTTTGCCAGGGTAAGCCCTAGTGTTCTGGTGAGTTTCTAGCTGAGCTTACTGTCTCTGCCCTAGTCCTTCACCCCTGTCCTCCTTGGCTGCTTAAGCCTCTGCCATCACAGACAGTAATCACTTTCTCCTTTCTGAACCAGACCCAGGAGAGCGGAACTATGTCTGTCACTCCCAAAGCAGCTGCATGAAACTGAGAATCGCCTTCTCTGCCCAGATTGAATGGTGGCCCAGAGAGGTCTGGCTTGTTCCTAGTTTAAAAGGCTAATCTCCCATAATTCTTCTCCTATCGACATCAAAAGATTATAAGGAAACAAGCACATTAGATGTCCCATTGTGCATGCTCTATCTCTCAACCTTTGTGATGCTTGAGATAAATCCCAGCCAATCATTGACTGACCAGAGGTCTTGTCTCAGAATTTCCCCTTTTACTCATCAGTCAGTGGGATTGACGTCTGGAAAAAAGCAGATCAAATTAAAACTCAAATACTACATTGATGAAAGCACACAATGCCCACAAGGCTGTTTTTGGTTGCTGTTGCTGCTGTGTGGTGTTAGGAGGTGGTCTTCCCATGTGGGCTGAAGGTCAAGCTGTGGTTTACCCTGCTAAAACAAAAATGGAAGCTTTAACTAAATTCAGCAAACATTCTTGAGCTCTGGCTCTAGCCGGTTCCAAACTTTGGTTTTAAGGCCTATTCAAATTGAACTAAGTTTTATAGTTGAAGGGAAACTTCTAGCTTGTTTTGCCAAATATCCTAATTTAGAAGGGAATGCTAGAGAAGACAAGTGATTAGGGACAAGTCATAAATCTGCAGATAGAGCCAGGGTGAAGTCAACCTCAAGACTCTTGACTAGACCCAGAAGATTCCAGTGCTCTTTCTTCCATACGCTCCCATTTCCATTTCTTAGTAGATGGCATTCTCTTAACCCTTAGGCCCTTCCCCTGTGCTCTGAGGTAGTAGGATAAAAAGAATTGCCCTATTAATTCTTCCTTCAAAGAAAAGTTGAGAACAACAGAACAATATACAGTTGTTCTGACAGAGCAATATTCATTTTTTTTTTCCCCTCAGGAGAGGAGAAAGTGGAAAACCGAATCATCAACTATGTGCAGACAAGAGAGCACATGAGTTTAAAAGTTACCTTTGAAAAACTGTTTTTCCATACAAAAAATAAGAGCTGTTTGGCTAACCTAACTGTTGCATTCTCTCTCACAAGTTACTCAATCCCATGCCTTGCCCAATGGCTCCCCACAACTTTCAGAAGTACTAACGTCTTAGCTAAGGGCTCTGTTTATACATGATTCTTGGTTCCCGCTTTGGCCTTTTCACACATAATGCAAGGACTGCACCCCTAATCCTTTTCTCACCTTCTTCTACTTAAGAGCTGAGGCAAGACACATAAGTTACAGACTAATTTTCTATTATCCTTGACACCTAGGTATGGACATGTGTTTAAGTTGTCCAGATGTGAACAGAAAGAGTATGTCATGTTTAGGTCTGGCCTTCAACTCAAGAGACACATGCTCATCTATGGCTATTTTTCTCCCCCCTTGGACTGAAACATAGTGGGAAAATAGCTTCAACCAAACAAATGATCAACAGACAGGGAGTAGCGAATCCATGAGGTATCAATAGAAGGAAATGGTGTCCTTAAAATCACTTGGACCACCCAGCTTAGACCATTCAGAATATGGCATCAAAGAAGTAATATTCTCTTTTATGAAAGTCATTTTCTCTTTAGATATTTGCAACCTAACTTACCTAATCTTTACCCTTTTTGTCATAGCTTGGGCTCCTCGGGAATCAGAATCTGGGACCCTGAGAGATTAATACATGTAGTTTACTGGCAAAGACTACCAATATCATTAAGGATATGGATAGCAAGATTTGATAGAGGAAAATTTGAATTCCTGGAATGGTGACAAAAACCACTGTAATTTTTTATATGTATATTTACATATATATTGACAAAATTGTTCATTTTTGCACAGTGTATCTTTTCTCCTCTCAGGTGTAAAATTCCTACCACCACATCACTCATGAACCATCACCATAGTCCCTTGTACTCTTCCTGACCCTGTTTTAATTCTTCTCCCTATCCCTCACTTGCTGATTGGCTCAGATTTACAGTTGTCTTCTAGTTTTGTTTTGTTTTGCTTTTTCCCCAGGTCCTTTATTTGGTTCCCCTATACTCCTCTATGAGTGAAACCATCCAATATTTTTCTTTTTCCTTCTTACTTATTTCACTGAGCATAATCCCTTCCAGCTCCTTCCATGTTGCTACAACTGACATGAGTTTATCTTTTTGATTCCTGCATAGTATTCCATTGTGTATATATACCAAACCATATTACTTCCTTTGTTGAAAGTATTTTTTGTTTTGACATCTTATATGTACCATATAATATGGTACCATACACTGCAATAATGACAAAGTCAAACTCATGCCTGAATATGTGATAGTATCAGTCAAGATAAATGCTGCCCCTTCCATGGCAGTAGGATTGCAATGTAATTTTTTGTGTGTGGTTTTTGTATTTTTTTTTAATATTTTTTACATCATTCTTCCTTTTGTACATTTTTCATCTCAGTTGTAATCCCTGTGGACTTCCTACCACCATTTCACCTGTGAGCAATCATCTTAGCCCCATGTGCTCTCCCCACCCCAGTTCTGAACACCAGTTTTGATCCTGTTCCCTTCTCCTTCACTGTAGAGTATTTCCAGTTTATAGCTGATAGTAGATGCTTATTTTTACTTTATTATGGTCACTATATATATATTTTCCCCCAATCCCTTACACTCCTGTTATGAATGAAACCATTTGGTAATTTTCTTTTGCTTTCTGGCTTATTTCACTAAGTATGATCTTTTCCAGCTCTATCCATGTTGCCGCAAATGATATGAGTTTGTCTTTTTTGATTAATGAGTAAAAGCCCATTGTGTATAGGTATCAGATTTTGATCCAGTCCTAACTGGGCTACTACATGCAAAAAAAAAAAAAAAAAAAAATGAAGCTAGATCACTACCTCACAACATACACAAAAACCAACTAAAAGTGGATTAAAGTACTAAAGACAAGACCTGAAACCACAAAATACATAGAAGATTCCAATGTAATTATCATGCCACCACACAATAACTGATCTCCTCAAAGGGTAGAGCTATGTTAACAATGGAGCATTGATCTATATTGTTGATACGTTGGATATTTGCCATAAATGGCTAGATCATCCTTGGTGAGTGGGAATGCATACTATTGGAGTCATCAATAACCTCTTCTTTGCCAAGGTAACTACTCTGTCATTCATGCATATATTATGTTTAGGAGAGAACTGTGTGATGCCAAATAGTGAAACTGTTCTATTTAGTTGCTTATTACTTCTTTAGTAGATGCATTCTAAAGAATTTAACAAGTTATATAAGAATATTCACACTTTGTATAGCCTGTCCCAAAGGCTATATAGAACCTTTCCACTGGATAATTTTGAATCTCTTCTAATACTCTTCTTTCCAGACCCTTTATCAACCAATGAACTCATTCACTACTACCCAGGAGTCTGGGCATATTTTCTCTTGGGCCACTTCTATTCCTATACAAATAGACATCCAAGTATACCAGTCACAGTTCTGTTCACTGGAAGGGTTTCTTCTCAGTGTGGTCCCATGAAGGTCATTTGAGTGGGACTCTCACATTTTTAACATGCACTCACATGTTGAGCTAGCCCACACATAAACCAAGGTTGTTAAGTTTCCTCCTCTTTCAATTCCTATTTTATAGTTAACATCTTATTCAAGGCTCCAGGTCCAAAAACTGTTTCAGGTCTGGAAATTGGGCAAAGGAGTTGGCTGTACTTAGCCTTCTGATCATCCATCATTGATTTATTTTTATTGCATAGTTTGAGCAATACTCAGGTTGACTTTTTATCTACTTTTTCCCTAAGGCCACTATATGTTATTAACCATCTCCATAGTTTCACCATGAAGATGACACTTCAATCTTGCCACTCTTGATAAAACCCTAGCTTCCAATAGTCATGTCACCACTTGACATTCATTATGTAGAATCTTATCACCCATTGCTATTTATAAAATTTCCTAACAGCATAACCAATCACCAGCCACCACTGAGTTTCTTAATGATTTTGAAACATTTCTCTCCAGAATGGTCCTGATCAATTAAGTAAACAGGTGTTCACCAGGCCCTACTAACAAACATAATAATTCCAGCCTTACTTAGTACTTCCCTGTGTGCATACCCACCACTGAGCTTTTTTATCCCTTCTGTCACCATTTAACAGGAGACACAAACTGTGAGGGGCATGACAAGAAAATCAGACAGAGAAAAACTTAAACTCTGGTACATTTGCAGCAGAAGCTGCAGAAGACCATTCTGGGGGCTCTTAAAATGGATGAGTATTTAGAATTTTCTACCTTGAAGCAAGGGAAATGGGCCTTTCTACCTCTGTCTTGGGTTCATACTGTCCTCAGAGATAGAACATTAACTTGGGCAAGACAGCTCCTGTTAGATGAAAGGAATTCCCAAAAGGATTCAGCAAGATCTTATAGTCAGCAACACTTCCAGCAACTGGGAAAATGTGTGCTTCAACCCTGAAGGGGGCTCTGAGCCACATACCTCAGCACCCACTCCACCAATATGCACTATCCTGCATGCCAAGCCGGTCTCTAACAGCAGGCCAAGGCCACTTTTGCCAGACTGCACAGGTTGCTTTCTCATCTCAGCTTTTCTCCTTGTAACTGACTCCTATTTTGTTTTCAAAATAGCTCAGTTAACTTTTTTCCTTTAGTCTATTCCGCTGTAATGCCTCTCCTATTTCATTCCCAGAGTAAATTTCATCATCATTTGATCACATTATTCTTCAATAATGATGTAAATCCACTGAAATTGTCAACTCCTTGAGGGAAGGGGATGGTGTGGAAAAGAGACAATGTCTGATTCCCTTTTATATTCCCAATGTTGACATGCTGACTGGTATTTAACAAGCACTCATACAATGTCACTCATTAAACATGCGAGTGAGTTAATGAATGAGTTAATAACTTAATAAATGTTCACATACGCTCTCACTTATTTCCAAAAAGAATTTGAGGTAGCCAAGTTCAAAAAACCAACATACTGCTACTTCATGGATAGTAGCTCAAAATATGCAAAACCTGGCAGAAATGCATGTTTCACTCTACAGAATGGCACACTATTGAGGTATAAATATGAGTCTTGGAAAAACCCTCATTTCAATACTACAGATACCCAGATTGGTGACAGCAGGGTATCTTCTCACAAGGACCAGCAATCCCAGCCAATAGCACTTTCAAGAATGTGTAAGCAAAGAGTTAACAGTCTCACAGCTGCCTTTCATTGGAGGTGTTAATGAGGTGACAGGGGCGAAAGATTTTTAAATGAAATTGACTTCACTCATTCCAGCTAAATTCCAGTACAATGGAAAGACAAGAGCCTCTCTCCACTCAGCCCCTCAGCTACCTCAATGCTAATGGAGTCTGACCTTAGTTCTGTGGTTGCATGCCTCAGAACCATCTATAAAGAACTTGGAACTGCCCACTTGGTTTCCAAACCTCAGGTTGCCTTGGGGAAGTTACTAAAATTTGGTTACCAGGACTTGGGTTAGGGAAAATGTTTAAAAAAATAATGTGTGGTGAGACAGAGCTGGATGTCATCTGTGCAAGCAATCATAAACCCAGGCATGAAGTCATTCCAATGTACTTGCTGCTTGTTTATTTAGAAATTCTGTTTCTGTGGCATGAATCAGAAGGACAATATTTTAGAAAGAGAGAGTCCCTCAGGATACTTTCATGACAGAGTCTTTGAAAATGGTCTCAAACACAGCCAAAAACAAGACAGTTGCTCTAGCCACAATTTGTCAACATCCCCTAGTACTCCATCATCAAAAGTTAGAGATAAAAGAAAGCTGCATCGGAGTGGGTAGATATTGCCTGAAGCATCAGTGATTTAAATTTCTGAGGTGACTACTCCTTCAGGAAAAAGAGGGGTTTCTATCACTAAGCAATAGAAAGAACGCCACAACCTAGGGAGTTAAAGCATGTTTATTGAATGGACCAGCACTTTACCACACTGAGTTTCCAGTTTCTTGTCTATAGCATAGGACGATTATCCCATTACAGTAGATTGCTGTAATACTTAAAAATGGTAAGGTGGGGGAAATATTTAACACAATGCCAAAAAAAAATTTACCATCATCATCATTACCATTATTATATTATTGCTGAGGAGGGGGATTTGCCTAGTTAGTCTCTGTTCATGAATGAATGCATATGCCAGTTGGGTGTGTTAATACTAAGTGTCTCATAGTACTGACAGCAGAAGGAAAGGTTACCTGATTCTCTTGGGACCAGCTAAAAGCAAATTTGAGGATAAATCCCTAGCTGCTCAACCAGGATGCTTCACTCTATTGAGAAATTACTTAATGTCTCTGAGTCTTAGTTTGTTCATCAACAAAATGGGGACCACTAGATCTACTTTATAAGGTTTCTATGATATTTAAATGTACTAGCAAATACTAGTTAAGACAGTCCCTGATGCATAGGAATGAGCTTTATTGTGACTGTTCTAGGCTTTTTAAGTCACACTAATTATCTCATTGGTCTTTCTATAGGATGCTATTGAAGAAGTAAGTACCTATTTAGAAAGGGGGCAAAGGAATCCCATTGACTCACTAATTACTTGTTTCAATGTGAAGCAGCCTTCAGTTCGACCCTATTTTCTAGTGAACAGATTCACATACCTTAAACAATGTCTATTCCAGCTCCTCACTAACATATGTTAAATGCAATTTTCTCAAATAACACTGCAAAGCACTTTAAAGACTGGAGCCAGCTTGTTGAAAAGAAAGTTTCAGAATCTTCTAGGCTAACTATTGACTTTTCTACTTACACAAATCAAACATCCCCTCCAAAAAAATCCAGTAAATCTTGGCTAGTAAAAGAAGAACATTCTTTTTAAAGGATCAATAAATCAGAACAACTTGTCATATTTTAATTTAAAAATAGAATAATCTCTACCTTCTGCTAATATTTTTCTGTGAACCTAAAACCTATTACTTTAAAGAACAAAGTATATTTTTTAAAGCAGAACTGGGGTGTGTTTTCCTTTTATGGATAAGGAGATTAAGACTCAGAGAAATGAGTATTTTTCTCAATACAGTAAAACATCTTGTTGGAACATCTAGAACTTCTCCTTATATTTGCTTTTAGCTACTCCTGAGAAAATCTGTCTTAACTATTTTCTATTTTTATAAACGAAATATTATATAAATGTAACAATAAACTTAACAATAAACTGTTTGAAAGTCTTTTGTACACCAAGTATCTTATTTTGTCTTCATAACAATCTAGTGAAATAGGTAAGGTGACCTTATAATTCCCCCCCCCCCATTGTACAACTGGGATTTAGGGAGATAAATAATAAGTTAAAGATAGCAACACATTCTCAAGATTCCAAATTCCCATCCAAATCTCCTAACTTCTTACTCCAGAATATCATTTGTGTTTCAAACAGGAATTGGCTACAAACATGTTGGAAGAGTTAGAGAAGGAAAATAGAAGAGAAGTAATACAATCAGAAAGTAATAAGTATTCTTGTGGTTAAAATTATTGGAAGAAGAAGCAAAGAATGAGACTGACAGAAAGGACGAGATGTTCTTATTCTGGTGAGTGGTCTTGGTGCCGAATCTCCATTCAAGTATATGATTTCTCAAGGAAATTCAATATCCACATCTTATGACCCAGCATCTTAAATGATTTTGCCTTAGAATGAAAATAAAGAAAAATGATGCACATATATGCATATAGCAGCAGAGCATAAACAAGGCTGAAAGGCATTCCTAAGAAATAAAGTCACACCTGGCCTCTTGCCCCAGACTGATGTTTCAATTCTGTTTGCTCTGCGAAGCAAGCTATATGAGACCCAAGTTAAAAAGGATGGCTGGGGTCCCCTTAAGCACTTGCGAAGGTAGAGCTCACTGCATATACCCCAATTCAGGAGCTCCCTGACCTAAAAACAATGTAGTATCAGAGACCTAAATAACTTAGCAAATGAGAAGCCCAAGTGCAAACATATACTCAAGCACAACTTAAAGCTATAATGTTAAATAACTAAACATTAAATTTAAAACAATTATTAATATCCATTGATCCTACTTGTCAAATAATTTACAAATTATTTTTATGCAAAATCTCACTTAATCCTCACCAAAAGTTTAGGTGATCGTTACTTTTAATATTCCTATTTTAAAAGCTGGGAAATTAACAACAAGGAGGGTACGTGCTTTGCTCAAGGTCACACAACTAATGAATGGAGCTGTGATAAGAGCTCAAGCTGTTTAATACTGGAAACACATTTGTAACCTTGCTATTTTCTTCTGTGTCTTTGGAAGAATGACAATTTTTCCAATTGCTGTCCTAAACCCCTCAGTCTTCTGGCCATGTGACACACCTGCTGTTGTTAGACTAATGGATTTCATAAAGGGTATCAGCCCCAATTTGTTTCCTGACTACATTTTACTGATATGCAGCCTGTCAATTTACAGTTCCTTACACCAACCAGTGACTAGGCTCTTTTTTTTTTTTAATTTTGCACACAGTGCACTATTTTTCTCAAATAATAAAATGACATGTAACTAACACGATTGACTTATGCAGCAACTATCATTTCAGGCATTTTGTTTTGTTTTGCTGATGGTTTTTATTTCGGCTGGAAGAATCCAGTCCTAAAGGTATTGCACTGCCAACCTAGAAGCTCACATTAGAGATGAGAATATCATTTCTCAAACTCACCCAATGTCAACTCAGGAATATAAAAAAGAGACACTGATACAAAACTAGAATACAAGTAAGGTGGGATATGAAGCTAAAATTCTAGATTCTCGTTTCATGGAATTTCATGGAATTTTTTATGATTTTCTCTATATGATTGCATGCTATATTTTCACAAAGAATCTATTTCTTAATCTTTTGTTACACAGAAGGATTCCTAGGTCCAACTCGCTGTCACTATAGTGGCAATTAATTGTATTCTACAAATGAATTCGTTCATTTAAATTATAACATTATCTGAGCATAGATAAGAGACATAAACTTGGAGAAAACCTATCAGGAAAGAAAAGAGAAATTTTGCAATGGGATCGTGCCATGTTCCATTTGCTATAGGACATCTGCCAAAACAAGATAATCAAGCTAACCAGAGTTTCCACACCTTCTAGGTGTTAGGGATTTTCACCTTTATTACTAATGTGCAAGTCCTCCTCTTTCACCTCCTAAATTCTTGCCAGCACTGAGACATACACTGCAGTGATTGGGAAGTCACGAAGCCGCACTCGAAAGATAATCACCCTCTGCACAGTTAAGTGTCTGGCATGGCCATGGATTCAGGAGCACTGAGGGGCTCTGAAAATGTAATATCTTCATCATTGCTTTTTTAAACATATGCTTAAATTGCATTTTCCAGCTAAGGAGTGGTCTCAGTTATCATCCGTATCTCTCTCACAAAGGAAAGTTCTCAGGCCAACTTGGCAGCTTTGAATGATTCAGCTGATCTGGAAATCTTTCAGCTCCCCAGTTAGCATTCTTCGTGTCCAAATCCAGGTGCCAAAACTTTTACTGAGCGATAGAACTACTGCTTAACTGCCTCTCTCACCTGCTACTGTTGCTGAGATGTAACCACTACTATGTTTAGAGCTACTTCAGAGCTTGTCAAGCAATATATTTCAATGTGACTGCAACATGTCCTTTAGCTGTGTTAGTTGGTGTAATTGTGCTGCTTCTCACCCAGGAACAGCGTGGAATGCATTACATGCAGAAGATAAACTAGCTCAGGACTAACAGCATGGGAGGGTGATCCAGATACCTGTTGTGACCACACACTTGCTTTATCCAAGACAGTCCTGGTCTATGCTGATAGTCAAAGTATAATCATGTCCACTTCTACCCACAAACTTGTAGGAGTTTGCATAACTTATGTGATCACTCCGATCATAGCTGTGAAGGATCAAGGAGCCAGAATGAAACCAAACATGCACTGATAGCTTCAGAGATGATCTCACCACCCTCGTAGCAGTTATCAACTATCCCATCATTAAACGTTCAGACCACAACGTATTGTATCTCTTGTATCTATCACAGAGTCAGATACGAACTTTATGAGAAGGATAATGTCAAATCACAGAGCACGCTGCTTTTTCATACTATCCAAACATATTCATTATATCCCTACTTTTTTACAATAGGAGCTACACTAGGAACTGGGGATCTACAATGAAGCAGGTAAAGTACTGTCCTTGGGAAGATTTTGATCTCATGGGAAAGACAGATAACAGATAAATTTTAGTAGTATATATGGTATATGTACTATAGAGGCACACATAAGTAACAATTAACCTGGCCTTGAGAAATATATGGACTTCTTGGAAAATGTGACAACTAGCTTGAGGAAAAAAAATGAAATAGAGGAAGAATTTTTTCCTATATTTTATATACAAAAGCACATTAATAGAAGTGAGTCTTCCTTATGGTTACTGGGAAGATAGAAAGATGAAGGACAAGGTTGGCGTGGGGAGCACAGATAAAAACACATGTCTTTAAGGAGAATGGACTTCATTATCTGGCAATGGAGAGCCAGACTGAGGCCTTACATTAAAAAGGGACTTTATTGGATTCAATTTTAGAATAACTACTCTGGCTACAATATTCTGACTATATAAAATTATAAAGATTTTTATCCTTAGGAGGAGATGGGGACCTTACTTTTGTATTTTATTTGAATGTTTGAATCTTTTATGAAGAATAGTCTCCTTGATAGAGTAGACCATGACTCAACAGTGAGGCACTCTGGGTTCAGTTACTAGTTCCAGGGTTTAAATTTCTGGTGGTTTTGGCCAAACCACACTAAACTCACTTGGACTTCAGTTTCCTAGTCTATAATATATGGACTGTTGCATTCACCTTTCACATAGGGTGATGTGAGGAACTGCTAATGAAAATCAGCCAACTTAAAAAAAAAAGTGTTATAGAAATACTTAATAAGTCCAAATAACAGCCAAGAAAGATGAAATGTGTGTGCGTGTCAAATGTTCAAGTATTCAGTGGAAGGGTTTCAACTATAAGATTTAATGATCTAGAGGCTCATTTTCATAAGGGCTGTCTGTCCCAGCTAAATCTGAGGCTGGGTTTCCATCCTGCTCACCAATTAAGAGATGACAGCCTAAAATCATCTCTGCTCAAAGGCAGGTTCCTACACCCAGACTTGGGCTCACTTTCACTAGAAACCTTTCTGAATATGCTCCATCCAAACCACAACTTAGGAAATCATATTATGAAATTATCACGAATTTTCCGGAGGAAAATTGCATGTTATTGAAATTATTTTTTAAAGAAAAGAACTGGATATAAAATGATAAGCATGATCAAGCTTATCAAGCCTCTCCATTAGTGTCTTCAAAAGTTTGCAGAAGGCTAAGTATTGCAAAAGACCAGATCTGGATGTCAATGAAAGAGTTATTGATAATAATAAGCATCATTCAGTGAGAAGTGACTATGTACAAGACACAGTTCTAAGTATTTTGCAAGCAGTAGCTCATTAGTTCCTCTCACTAAAGAATTGCTGTTATTCCCTATTATATCTTATTTCTCAATAGTTGAATTTGGAAAAGTTAAGTCCTGCCCATTTATAGCATGACAGAGCTTGAATTACAACCCAGCCTGGTATACATTTAAGTTTATGCTCACTGTTATGGTACTGCTCTGCTAAAAATTCTTAAAAGATCTATTACATGACTGTCTCCTTGCTGCACTCTTATTTTTTCATCCCTACCCAACCCTGTTCCTAACATCACTGGCATGTGAAGTTGCTGTTTCCGAAATATGAGTCAGTCAAGATAGGAAGGTTAATTTATTTTAGTGGATATGTGTCAGTGACACTATTTTTAAAAAGTACATCATGACAACTTGCACATCACACAAAATCCCTGTATCAGGTCATGCCAATATGACCCTAAAAATGTTCCGTTGCACATGTTCATCAAAGCACCTGCCAGCCGTTGATGATTCACATGAGCATATTTAACAGCATAGGAAAGAAAAGTCCAGATACTTTTCCAAGAAATGGACCCAACAGCAGAGAAAAGAAATCTTGATGTAAGACCCCTTAAGGATAAATTGATTAATTCCATCATTTTTCATTGCCATGTTACACTCTGCAATTATTAGTTGTAATCAATTTATCAAATAATTCTTTTCATATCAGTAGTAGGCTCTTTGAAAACTGAATGCCATGCAAGTTCTGCAGTTAAACCTCAGAAATTCTGAAAAATAATTTTTTAAAATTATTCTAAGATCATTTTAAAATCACTTGCATATTCAATTCACACATTCACACTCACACCCAAACACACACACACACACACACACACACACACACACACTGATGCTGAAATCGAGACATATGTGTCCAACTGCCATTTAACCTCAGTCTTAACTATGATGTGTACAAAATACAACTCTTAACCATTTCTAATTTGCCCCCAAACTTCTCCTACCTAAATCTTCTGTAATTCATCAGGGGCAATTCTTCCAGTGCCTTGTTCACTTTGCTGACCTTTTCTCTTTTTTCACATTTCATATTCAGATTCACCACCAGATGATCACCCATCCTGTAGAGTGTCTCTCACTGAGATTATTGCAATTACTTCCTAATTGATCTTCTTTCATCTGACCTTTCTCTGTTATAGTCTATTTTCAACCAGCAGGAAGAGTAAACCCTTTAAAACTAAAGGGCCATGTCTCACAAATCATTTCTCTTAAAATCTTGCACAAGTGTCTCTCCTCTTGTTTTGAGAAAAGCCAAAGCCTCTGTGATGGTTTGCGGATGCTTGCCCACTCCCCGTATCTTTGCTCAACTGACTAATGTACTATTTAAAACCACAGCCCCTCACCTCAAACCCAGTACTTTGTAATTCTGTTCCCTGCATTACTTTTCTCCACAACACTTGTTACTGCTTGATGGTCTGTGTATTCAGTATGTATCTATTGACTGTCTGTCTCCTTAACTGGAAAGGAAGTTCCATAAGATAGGAAGCTAGATTTATCTTATTGTGTCCTATATTTCCAGGATAGTATGTGACACACATGGGCAAACAATAAGTATTTACTGAAGAAAGGCATTAAAGAAAGCAGTGTAAAGAGTATAGTGTAGTAGAAATATGAGCCTAACATCATTTCAACAGGGTTGTCTATGAAGGCTCTTTGAGGAACTAGCTTTTGAACCTGCATGTTGAAAAGAGGCCAGTTATTCAAAAACCAGGGAACAAAATATTCCATGTGTGGGGATTTTAATAAAGAATGAGTTTGACAAGTCAAAGAATAAAAACTGCTATCTAGTTAGAGCATCATGTTAAAAAAAAAAAAAA
>NW_004567107.1:49575085-49635085 GCF_000260355.1 Condylura cristata
TGGTAACCAAGACTGGATGGAGGAATTTAAGAGAGAAACTTAATTATGCTTTAAACTTATAAAATAAGTTCAATTCTAAAAGCACTTTAAATATTACTGTTTAGCTTACAAATTGAAATCATGAAAATGTCATTTGAAGAAAAAGCTGTTGCTGAAAATAGTTGCAAGCTACTCTTCTAGCTGATATAAAAAATTTCAATATGAATATATTTCGGCAAATCCATCAGTCATTACATAAATTCTCTACATGTGTTTGATTATTTATACATACTAGCCTAACACTTCTAACAATTATTTGTTTTATTTTAATTGTGCCAAGAAGACAATCTGAGAGTTAATCCATTTTAAGTGTATAATATAGTTTTGTTGACTATAGGTACAATGCTGTAAAGCAGATCTAGAGTGTATTCTCCTTAATTAGCCAAACCTTTATGTTTACTGTTTAAAACTTCCCCACTTCCCTCTCCCACGGCCACAGCCACAGATTGGAATGATAACCAACATTCCAATCTTTGAATTTATGTATTTGACTAGATAGAGGTATTTTAGATACTACTTATAAGTGCTTGCATATAATCATGCAACACTTATTTTCCTGTTCCTGGTTTATATCACTGAGCATAACATCCTGAAGGTCCAGCCATGTTTTCACATATTAACTAATTTCCTTTTTTAAGGCTGGATAGTATGGCATTGCTTATAACTAGCATATTTTTTAAATCCATTCATAGATGGACATTTAGTTTGCCACATCTTAGCTATTGTGAGTAGTATAGCGATGAACACAGAAATGTTAATATCTCTTTGAGATGCTTATTTACATACCTCTAGTAATTCTGCTTATAATTTTCTAAAGAAACTCCATACTAAATAATATTTTTGATTGCTGGTCTGCATAAGGAACAGTGCTAAAATCTTAAATTTATTATTATCTTTTTTCACTTCTCTTTCAACTCTTTCGGGCAGATTATATCATTATCTCCATTATTATACTTGAGAAAATAGACTTTCACTTCTCCCAACTCATAGTTAAAAATTAGTAAGTCTACCTGACTTCAATGTCTGAGTCTAAACTACCACACGTTTTTTTAATGATCTCTCAAAATTTCATGAAAGACAAATGAAAATGTCAGTAAGACATGTCTAAACACCAAATTAGCAATAAACATGATACTGAATCACTTTATAAGACACTCTGAATTACGTTTTAAAGACACACTCAGGTCTCTGTACTAGCAATGATCTGATAAGGTGGTTGTACCAAATCCTTCCCATACTGGACATCAGGGGAAATTTAAGTTTCTTTATGTAATAAATGTAATAAACATTGAATGATTAAAAGATTTTTAGATAGCAAGAAATAAACCCAGAGTACCCTTTTTGTTATCAGTGAGACCAAAACCCAAAAGTAAAGGAGAAAAACTATACATTACCAGAAATACACTAGCTCAGGAGAACTTGATCGTGATCCAATCTTCACCTTTCACACATGGAATTATCTCAACAGGGGCCACAATATTTGGGGCCTCTGTCCCAACATACACTCAAACAGCATTTCCACCAGCACCTACTAATCTCCAGGTATAACCAACAAGTTATCAGTTTCTTGAAACTGTAGCTATATACAAAAATAATAGATACCATGTAATGCTATATACAGATGGTGGAATTTGAATTCAGATAATTTATGGCAAGTTCCTCTAAGCTTTTCTGTTACTGTGCCTATAATATGCAATTCTTGCTGTTCTTCTATCTCAGTTCTCTTTTTATGTCTCTCTTTTCTACTTGGTAAATCACTGAGATATGTAATCAATAGTCCCAATTCAACATGAATGAAAGTATACTTCTAGTCTCCTTCCAAATTGTGCTATATTTTCAAATTTTACCATAACGTGGTAAGATTTAAGATTTAAGATTTTCCTACGAAAAATCTTAAAATCATTTAGTGCCTCTTTTACTATTAGCAGTGCATGCTCTAACCCCTCAAGAAATCCTGTCCTTATTTTAACATTTATATCCAGGTTATTACTTTCCATTCCTTCTGCTGCTAACAACTGGGCCACCATTTTCTCTCTTGGATTATTACAGCTGCCTCTTAGCAGGCTTCCTTGTTCACACCCTTCCCTTCGTCAGTCGAGTTTCAAGGCAGCATCACAATGTACTCTAGTGTTGTTCAAAATCGTGTTCTGCCTCCCATGAATGACATGTATGGTTCTAACTTACCTGGCCTTCCCCACCTCACTGACTCTGCTCCGACCACAACAAAGTTTCCAAGCACGTTTTCACCCTAGAAACTTTGCTTGACCTATAGACTCTGCTTGGAAAGTTCTTTCCTAGAGGTCACGGTAATAATTTCCTTTCACCTTTCAGTCTTCCATCCAACATCCCCTTTAGCAAGGAGGCCCTCCCTGACCATTCACTGAAATCCACTAAACTTACCTGCCCTCTGGACTTCTAATCTGCATTATTTGTTCTACCATGCACTTACCATATTTTAACTTACGTGTCTCTTCTATTTTTCTTATTGTCTTATTTCCCCACTAGAATATAAGCTCTTAGGGGACAAAAATTTAGGCCTGCACTGTTGGTTTCAAGGAATCTCAAACATTTGCTGAAAAGAGCACAGAGTAGGTGTTCAATATTAGCTGAATGACCACAGGAAATTTGATAACATAATTTACCACACATTAAATGTGAACTTCTCCCTTTACTGTCTCATGAAATCTGGCCATCTGCCAAAGAAAACCCTAAAGAATTATTAAATCTCTCTAAGTAGTCATAAGAATAGAATCTAGAAGTCTCTGACTCCTGAGTAAGCAAGACACTGGGACAAATCTCTTCACTCCAGTATTTTTAAACACATTTCACATTTTAGTGAAATAAAAAAAAATGTTTGAAAATTTTACAAGAAGTTAAGAGAAATGAGCACTTTTATAGATTTTTTTTGAGATAGGAATGATTAGTTTAACATCTTTAAATGACTATCTCTTATACTAATCAAATTTGTAAATACTGATACATCTATATCTTCTGGTCCATCAATCACACATCTAGATCCACAAATGGATCAAGAAGCTTGTACCTGAAAATTCTTTTCAACACTGTTTTAATAGCCAAATATTAGAAATAACCTAAATAGCCATTGGTAGGAGCTGGGTTTAAGAAGTTATAGGGCACTTGTAATGAAATATTCTTCAGCTATGGAAGAGAAAAACTACTGATAACTACTGACAGAACTACTGGTTCCATCAGGGAAGAGAAAAACACCTCTGATGATAAATACTGGGATGGTGATTCCCTTCCATGTGTAGCCTCTGGTACTATTCTAAATCTTTTACCAAACACAAATACTACTTCTTCAAATTGATAACTTCAAAAAATATTACCTCACTTTGAATACAAGGGATATCTTTACTCCCTGACAGTCTCCTTAAGCCAATGTTTACCTCTTAAAATGTATCCTCTTAGTTCTTCCTAGTGGCTCAGGGGTAAAAATTTCAGCACTATTACCATCCATTGTGGCATGAGTTCAATCCAGATCGGCCAGGCAGGTGACCCACATGGTGCAGCAGACCACTGTTGTCACACCAGCTGCTCCCCTCAGCAGTGTATTTCATTCAGTCTGCTGTTCTGCTCCCCACCCTGTCTCTGGTCAATTCTCTCACCGTCCACACCTCTGGCCTAGACCCTAGTTCTTGTATGAAAAAATAAATGAAAATAAATTTTTAACAAATAAGTAAAATGTATCCTCTCAATTTCTGTAAAACTAATCTGCTGTGTTTTATTCTTATTACCATGACCTTCAAGTTATTGGAGAGGAAGTATTTCTTATTTTCATCTTCACTATGTTTCTTTTGTAAATGTGATGATTTTCTTGGTGTTCTTAGTATGAGGAAAACTTCCATGATCAGGACTTAGTCTGTAGCACACTGCCAGGTTCCTCTGGGAGCGCAATGCCCATGACTCTTTTAGTCATTCTTCTTTGTCTTGTGGGAAAAAACATCAAAACACAACATGTCAGGACAGCACAGTTCAGAGGCGTGGAAATTGCTCTGTGAGTAGAGATGTTGTGGACTCTAATCTTTATTTCCAGGCCTCTGCTGATCTCACTCAACACTCTTCTGACCCTGCCCGGGCCTCTGCTTTCCTGTTTGCAAAGTAAAAAGTTTACACCTCCTAAACTCACACAAACACTGCAAGGTAATGAGCATAAATGCCAAATACAATACACACTACCGTTTCTCAATCTTAACAACAAATGTGCCAAAACAGTGGCAGGAAACCACATGTCTTAGAAAACAAAGCTAAAAAAAAAAAAATTTTTTTTTTAAAGGTCAAGAATTATAGCATTGACTCCCACTCACTTTAGTCTTTGCTTCTCAAAGCATTGTGTCACTGAAAAACTGTGGACTTTGGAATCTGACAAATCAAACTACAAACCACTAAACTGAGAATCATATTAAACCAAGGACTGAAAACCATTTTCATTAAGTTCCCAGGGCCTCCAACTAAAACCTAGCATCACTGAGAAAATTGTGCCAAGCCACCTTGTCCTCCCAGGACTTTCATAACCACCTCTACATAAATTTTTATAATTATCTCTAGGGCCAAACTCTCTTGAAATCTAGACTTATTTATCCAAATGGCTGTCTTACCTTCAATGTTAAAAGACTATACATCCAAATCCAAGGTTATAAACCAGTCAAGTTTGAACACGCCTTGCAGTTTCCTATACAAATAACAGCCCTAAGACCCATTGCCATTTACAGGCAAAATTTCTAGAACCAGGCCTGCATATTCCTCTTCCTCACATCTGGATCAGTTCTATCAAAGTATTTTCAGTTGTACTCCTAGTAGGCAGACTGAGGGGTATGCCATGAACCCCAAACCTACACACTCCAAAGTGTGTAGGTTTTGCCACATAAAGATAAGGTATACTTTTTAAAAAAACAAAGTATTTATGCATACAGGTTCTGGGGTACAGGCCAGAAGTTCAGGGGCTGAGATAATTCACTAGAGACAGGGTGAGGAGCAGGACAGGCAGATCTACTGAAATACACTGCTAAGGAGAGCAGCAGGCAGGTCAGGAGAGGTCTGCTGTGCCATGTGGGCCAGCTCCCTGACCTGGGATCAAACTTGTGCTGTAGTGGCTGCAGACAGTTTCATAGTGCGGTGCTTTAAATCCGACATGGCATGCTCTTACATCAGAAACAACAGGGCTTCTTAATATATGAGAGGCTGGGGAAACAATAAGAGTTCTAAGACCAGAGTGGCTGTCTCAGCCCAGACGGTATCTAGGTGACCGGTGTTCCAAACTTCGGCCTCAGTTCAAAATGGCACCAATCCTTCCATAAGGGCCTGGAGCCAGAGGTGGCGCCAGCAAGCTGTGGATTAAGACTCGCCTCATGGGGCAGCCAAGGTGCTCCCAGGCATCGCTGCTGAGGTGGCATCATTGGAGGTGGCACCACAGGAGCCAACAGCATTTATTTGAAGGGTTGGCATCAGAGACCAGGCATGAGGCCTTGGTGTGGAGGTCAGCGGCAGTAGCGGCTCTCAGAGGGAGCGAGACACAGTCAGCAGGGCCCCTTGCCAGAGCACAGGCCAGTGTCACAGCATTGAGACATGGGCTCAGGCCAATGGGCCCAGGCCAGTGGTGCCCACTACCACGTGACATGGGCAGTAGGGCCAGAGTCAGGAGTAGCAGTTAGGCTGCAGTTTGTAAAGGGGTCAGATGGAGAGGTCTCAGAAAACTAAGCTGGTCTAGGAAATTCTTCCTGGAGGAGTCTTTTGGTCACGTTTGCTTGCAAAGCTCTTACCAGGAGAAGGTTCCAGCAAATCTAAGCCTGAAGGTCTGAATGAATCCTAAATCCTGGCCCCCTCCACTTGTGTCCTGCCTGTCAAGCCTGTCAAGCCTCATTGGCCCTTCAACAGTTGCAGTTGTTTGGTGGATGCTGGTCAACCTCCAATCAGCTCTCTCCATTTTCACTTCCGAGGCATATCCAAAAGGAAAATCCAGCCTGCGCTTCCAGACCTGACTCACAATGAAGTCTAGTAGTGCACTCAGGGAAGTAAAGGCTGGGCCAGGCCGAAACCACTCCCTGACCCTTAAATCCATTCACACCCTGTAGTAGCAGCATCTCTGGGCCTCCAGTTTTAGTACTGCCGTAATTGCTTCTGGCCCATCACCTTTTTGTCCGTCATTTCTCCTCACCACTCCTATGCTAATCAGCTGTTTTGTCTATCACAGTCCTCTCCTTCAGGACTTACCTTCATCTACCTTTGTTTTTCTCCTCTCCACTTGTACCACAGTAATTATGCCATTAACATATTTAAAAACCTTTGAATGGACTCACGTTTTTAGAATAAAGACAAAAATAATCAGAGAGCTTTCTATCTCTAGCTTCACACCTAATCTCTGTCTCTCTCTGTCTTTGTCTCTGTCTATGTCTCTCTCTCTCTTTCTTTCTTCTGCTTTCCCTCACTCATCCTCTCTCTTTCACACACACTAGAAACTTTCAGTCTTTCTTATTTGCGATGTTCCTCTCTGCCACAAGCCATTTTCATTCTGTGTGTTTACTCTTCACCTTTGCTCTGTTAACTCTCACTCATGCTACACATACTATTATCTCACACACAAAAAGTTTCCCCTTCCCCTCTGAGCAGATCAAAAATCCTAGTATATATCTCCTAGTAGTAGCATGGATTTCTCTATGTGAGCATTTAACACAACTGCAGTTTTATATTTATTTAAGTCACTGTGAAAACACATGTGAGTTGCATTTGTCTTTCTTCACAATCACCAGAGCACCCTGTAGACAGGAGCTGGATGGATTTTTGCTCATCACTTTATTTCCACTACCTAACTCACACTGGTAGTCAATGAAAATTTGTTTTGTGTGTTTCAATGAATAATATCTTGTGAAGGAAAAAAAAAAAAAGATAACCAAGCTTTTATACACATGTTGTATGATGCTAAGCAAATAGCTCAAAACTTCTAAGTTAAACGTTTTTACCGGTAAAATGGAAACTTGATTTTATCAGATTTGGGCAGGATTAGACAAGGTTGTACCATAAGACTGTGCCTTAAAAAAATAGCATCTTAATAAATATCAGTTCTCTACTTGTCAAATCATCATCTGGTAATTTAGCTAAAAAACTAATGCACTCCATAGTAAGTAAACAGGTGTTTACTTTAAAAAAATGTCCCATTTGTTCAGATAGTACAGTATTTTAATCCCTGAAGTATCGAAACTATAAAAGCAAGGTAGGCCCTGGTCTCTTCTGGAAGGCAATGAAAGATACAAAGTAGAAATACAAAATCATATGAGGTCTGTGACAACCTCAAAGCAAGCCTTCTTATAAACCCATGCAGAATTAGTTGTGTGTCCAGGGAAGAGGGAGATCATTTAAACTGGAGGTGGTAGAATATGGTTAGGGTCTTTGAGGACTGCTAGATTTGTGTTAGAAAATCATAGACAGGAAAAGAATAGTGTGTGAGAGTAAAGGATTCCCTTGGCTCTGGGATGAGGTAAGAACAAGAACAAGAACAAAGGGAACAGGATTGTTCCAAGAACAATGAGCAGACCAAGTTGCCTAGGGCAGGGGAGTCAGAGTAGATAAGACTGAGAATTAAGAACTAGATGTGATATTGTTCTCTGAACAAAAATGTTGAGAATGCAACTTTAATAGATCTAAATATATCATAACAATTTAAAATATACATACATACGTGTGTATATAAATATAGGTCATATTGTGTTATAAATATATGCTTGTAAACACAAGAACAAACTTCTTCAGACAGGTAGGGAATTTCCAGGTGAGTGCAACTTAAAAAAAAAAACATGAATTTTATCACCAGCCTTGAATAACTCACTGTTTTTAGACTGAGCACCAAAGAATATTAGATGGGAACTTTTCTATGTTCAATCCTTTGACTTCTCTGAGATTCCACCATAAGAAACAGATTTTAAAGGGGCATAAATTGAGTGCTATCTCATAAAGCTGACTTTTCTCTTCTCCCTTCACATCTTGCTTTCTGTGAATAGCAATAGCTTGTCCTTAGAAAGCTCAATGTCATCTGACTATAAGAATCCTTTCAGAACAATTTAACTCCTCTCTCCTAAAGTGCACTTTTTAGGCTGCCAACCTCCAACACCAGCTCCCCAGACTAGCTCAGGCCCATCTGAAATGTTTACATAACCCCTGGACCTTTCTTTTTTTTTTTTTTTTACCATGTGTTTAGCACAGTTCACAATGGTATGTTTTGCATATTGTATTTACAATATGTTTGTCTTCTTTGGTGGATTATAGCTCCATAGGGGGGAAATGTGGATTTCTGCTCATCAGTGGAGCCCTATTATCTGTACCATAATACTCAATAAATGTTTATGGAAGGAACAAAGGGAGAAGACAGAAATGGGAGGAAGGAAGGAGAAGGAGAGAGGGGGAGAAAGGGAAGGCCTCTGAGCTGATCAGGCTCGCCTATGAATAGGTCCTATTTTGGTTGCTGTGGTGAAGCTAGGATGCCCTGTGAGGTGATCTAGATCTCCTGCTTGCTGGATCATTGCAGGCTCCAAGCCCTCAATGGAAAGCACTACTCGAAGGAAGGAAAGACAAAAATGGCCAGGAAGTCCTCTCCAATGGACTCCTCCAAGGTCTTTGCTCACTTGCTTTTTCAATTCACTCATGAAATCTCATAAAGAACAGAAATACAGGGAGAGACAAATCTGGAAAGAACGATTAAAGTCTTAGCATTAATTATATGCGGCATCATCACCACGTTAGCGAAAGATAGGATTAAAATGTTGTGTTGTTGTTAAAAAAAATAATAATTGTACTTTTTTAAAATGACATGATTTACACCACTGTATATGACTTAGAGATATAGGTTCACACCTCTCCAAATGTATGTTACCACATCATACCACCACCAAGACAACCATGGTCCTCCCCTGTCATCACCCCCACCCAGTGGTAGCTTCAGTTCTACAATGAGACTTCTAGAGTGTGTTCACTTTTGGCAGGAGTAATTTTTAAGTGATTTTTGTTGTCCCTATTGTTTAATACTACTAAGTGTTAATAAAAACTAAAGATATTCAGATTTGAGATAACATATAATTAATATAAAAGAGTTAGATTCAAATTACTCTGAGACCACAGTGTTGAGAAGGTCCTGATCCCAACTGGGGAAGTGAAAGAAGATGTGATACAAAAAAAATATTTGAAGGTGGTGGCATTTAAACTGGGCTGCAAGGTGAGCAATAGGTTGCGTTATGGAGAAGGAAGAAAGCAACATGGGAAATGATGGAAGCTTGGAGTATAGCATTTGGGATAGAGGCCAGAAACTGGAGGTGGGGGTAGACATCATCATTAAACCAGCCAGAGAAATGAAAAATCCTTAAGCAGCGACAGGTGATAGGGGTATGGGAACTGTCACTTATTACAAATAACTGCTAAAGAAAACATCCTAGTCCAAGCAGAGGTGGTATTATGGAAATTGAAGGCCAATATAGAGAATCAGTGACCCTTACACATTAACCCAATCACAGGCTAGAAGTTATTAATTTAACAATATATAACAATGCCACAAAGAAGCAAAACCATGCCCCCAATTAGGGACATGATGTCAGAATAGTTTCTGCACTGGCAGTATAGCGCTGGCCCGAAGACTGCCTGTCTGCATCTATGTGGCTGTCTCTGTTAACCTTTCCTCTTGAAAACCACCACCAGCCACAGCAGCAGTTGTCTGATCACCTGTGTCTATACAGGTGCCTTTTGTATACCCCTTCTCCTTTTGCTAATAAACCTGTCTTTAACATGTAACCTTAGTCTACCTGTGTCTGTTCATCTCCATGTGCTGCTTGGGGGAATTCTGCTGAAACTTTTCTCAGAGAGAACCCAAGGACCCCGTTGACTGAACCCCAACATTTCATCAGAATGACATCTGTGAAGACCCAGCTATGCAAAAGGTAATGATGACTCAGACAATAGGGAACATTTGGAAAGACTGGAAAGGAAGGTGTAAATTGGAAGCGGTGGGAAGACCAAGCCAGGGAGATAAATTCTCTTCTATATTCTGCAAGACTGAAGCAGACATAGAAGAGAGCAGGGTCTGGATAAACTTAGAGAGAGATGATGGAGGAAAATGAATGGGTTTGGATGTTCAAGAGACAGAACTTAAGCATCAGTTATTTCATGGTCTAACTTTGTCTTACTGAACAACTTTCGCCTCTTTAAACCTCTGTTTCACCAGATGAAAAGTTAATACAATACTTGCCTCAAAAGTCTGCAATCGAACCAAATGCTAAAGCATGTGAAATCCCAGCACACAGCTGGGCTTTTTAAATGTTTATTTTCTTTTCCTTGTCAGTTTCATTTTACTTCCTTTACCCATTCTAGATCGCTCCTCACCACCACCTGCCTCATCAAGCCCAGCTCCCCTGAGTGACCACTATTGGCTCTGGTTTACACAATCTCTGGATGGGTCTTTTTTTTTTTTTTTTTCTTTTTGCCACTATTTTATTCAAGCTGTCATCCAGATCACCCATCTACATGTTCCTGTACCTCAAAAGGAAGCACTATCAAAAGGTTTCGGTTTTCTGTTTGTAATTGCTGGGTTGAGTACCAGGGTTCCTTTCACCTCCTGCCTAGTCCACATCCTCCCTAACTCCCACCGCAACTAACCATTTCAACTTTCCACACCACCAGATGGGAAAAGGAACAACATGTGAGCTCCGTGAGAGCCCGCCTATTGTTTGGGAGAACTGAAAGCCACTGTCCTCAGAGTATCCATCCTCCCTCCTCACCACACACTCTGCTTCCTGTCAATCATCCTGGAACACCAAGTGCTGGGCGACAATTTTGTCCACAGGATGTTTGTTTGCAGGCACTGCCTTCCAAGTCTCAGTGCGCAAGACTTCCGCTAACAATCCAAACACCAAAATGAGAAAGGGGGGAAACCCCTTGGGCAGTGCTTTTAATGCCTAATAAGGTCTATTTATATTCAAAAATAGCAACTGGTTATCTCAGCTTGCAAAGACTTTAGAGGTTAAGAAGCCTCAAGTCCCTGGGAAATTAAAATACAGGTTTTGAAGAGCAGACACCAAAAGCATGTCCTTAAAGCACCTTTAGCAAATTCCATGGTCACTTTCCATAAATGATCAACCCCTGTTTTTATGGGCACACCAGAAAACTCTGAGAGGAAAGGCCTTGCACTAGGCTACAAGCAAAAGAATCAGCAAGTACACTTGCCTGGAAATTCAAGGTGCTCAACCAAAGTCGTAGGTTAAATTCCATAGCTGGCATTTTCTGAGTAAACACATATGTAGGTAGTCAAAAACAATATTTAAGATTCTAATGATTAAATATGAAACAATTAAATTTGAAACATGATTTAATATACTGTAATTTATGTTCTTCAGGGAGCAGGTAAATGTTCTCTGCATCTAATTAATGAAAAGATGCTTGATGCTCTTTCTAAGCCATTCAATAGTTTACTTGAGAGCCTTTGGCATGTTTATCCACAGCTTCTATGTAACTATTAAGCAGGAATTTTGAACCTCTCTATATTTACCAATTATACCACTTATAGTCTTTATATCTCTGGGGAACTGATTTAATCTCACTGAGGTTACTTTTGTCTATGAAAATGTACCTTCATATAAACTCCACTGGATGATATCGATGTTTAAATGAGATCAAGTGTGAAAGATTCCTGGCATGCAATAGATACTCAGTAAATAATAACAAAATAGAAAAGCAGGAGGAATTTGAGAGGTACCATCTTGATACATTAAAGAAAGGAACAGAAGCCTTTCAAGTATGAGTACTTTTCAGATAAAACAGGCAAAGGTGATCCAAACATGTATTACCTAAAGTATTCTAGGTTCAAGAACTATTCGTCCAAAGGGTTACAAGTTCACAAAAGGTAATGAAAATCAAAAAGCAATTGTACCCGGCCCTCCCTGGTGGCGCAGTGGGTTAGCACAGCACTAAGAAGCTAAAGCCAATTCCGCAGAGTTCGATTCCCACCTGTCCAGGAGGTGATCACATGGCGTGGCAGACCTCTCCTGACCCGCCGCTGCTCCCCTCAGCAGTGTACTTCCTCGATCTACCTGTTCTGCTCCCCACTCTGTCTCTGGTGGCTCTCCCACCCTCCGCATCTCTGGCCTGTACCCAAGTTCTGTTTGAATAAATAAATAAATCTTAAAAAAAAAAAAAAAAAAAGCAATAGTACTCTGGGACATTCACACACACCTGTCTGGGAAAGTTGAGTTTTCCAGTCCTTGCACAAAACTAACCATCTCCAGAGTGGGCCATGCATTTCACTCACTACCAGGTTGGGAGGTTGAAGACACCTTCTATTTTGTCCTTTTATTAAAATTCTGGTCAGATCTCCAGAGTGCTCAGCTGTGGAAAATTGGTTCTTATAGAAACTTGTAAATTATTGTAAGTTGATGTGCAGTCTGAGTTTTCAAAAGACATCTCTGATTAGCAGAATATAATTTTAGGGAAATGTTACTAAACCAAACCATTAAAGGCTCAAAGTTAGGGGACTACATACAAGAGAAAAAGATGTGATATTATTTCCATAATTAAAATGATGCTAACTAAAATTAACTTTATCATTTCATATGTATTAAATTGATAAAGATTAAAAAAATCAATCACTGGAGTATTGACAATGTAAGAATGTGACTGAAATAATCTTTCAGAATTTTCAAAAGTGGAAGTAACATACAGTATAAACTTTCCAAACTAATATGAAAATATGTAGCAGGTTTATTATAATAGAGTCATAATTTTGACCTAGTAATATCAAATACTAGGGAATAATTGCCCTTAGGAAGTAAACAAATATCACTGACACTTCATATGATGAATTGTCTATCACACTGTTATTTAGATTATGGAAATTTTATAGAAACATCCTATATATCCTGTAATAAGGAAACAGCTAATTATATCATGATGTTACCATAAAAAATGAAATTTTTAGTAATCATGTTATTAAGGAATATGTAGTGGGACTGAAGAATTATAGTACTGTAAAATAACTTAGGAAACCAAATTGGTGATTATATAATCTACAATGTACACTTCTTTATTTTTCAAATTTTCTTCTGTGATCTTTTGCATTTCAGAAACAAGAAATACACATCAATTCCAACCCCAACAACAAAAACCACTATTATTCACATAGGCTATTGAAACAACCTGTAGCCATATCACTAGCAATATCTTTGAAAACCAAAAAAAAAAAAAAAATTAAACTACCCTCCAAATTGCAGCTTATTAAAATATCAAGTTAGAGACCAAAAAGATTCTGACATAAAGGGAAAACGGTTCCTTTTTAAAATGTATCTTTGGGTCCATATTGCTTTATCTAGGCAAACTGCAAAGTGTCCTAAAAGCCATATGGGAGATGTACTTCTTCACAGCTGCAAAAGAAACATTTGCAGAACAGAAAACACCAGAAATCACAATATATTTTCAGTTATAGTAGAATGGGAAGTACATGAAATATTTAAAACAGGGAGTTGTGATTTCATTTTAAAAGATTTTAATTGCCAGTACAGTGCTGTTCGATTTCATTTTAGAGCTCCGTGGATTAGCAGCAAAGGTGTGTTGGGGGGGTGGGAGGGAGCGGGAGCAGTGGCGAGAAAGGGAGACAATGGAGGCAAAAAGAACAGCAGTTGCTGGAAGTGAAACGATCCCTAACAAACAGCAAAGAGAATGAAGGATTTTTTTTTTTTTTCTAGCTGAATTGTGTTTTGTTTCTTACATAAGTTTTTAGTGCTGTAAAATGTGGCACGTTTTGTACTGTATGTTCTCTCGGAAAAGCCAAACAGAAACCAGTCATCATGGTTTGGAGAGAGCAAGGCCTCCCCTTTCTCATGTTTCAACGACACAGTCTACACTTGGGCCGGGGAGCGTATCATATATCATAAATCACTCTCTGATAGATATTTGGCAGGCACTCAGCACCCCAGGCAATGCAACAACGTACAGTATGGAAAATTTTTAAGGTGGAATCTTGATTTTGTAACTTAAAGACTTAATAGCACCTCAAAACATTTTACTACTTCCTGGTACACACACACAAATAGCCAAGAAAGCGGAATTCTCCATATGGTTTTCGGTTTTATAGGATATAGACACAATAAGCCATACAACTGTAAACCTGGAGGCGTTCTCTTGCTGTTGTTAATTCAACTCCAGTGAAAATAAAGAAAAAAAAAAAAAAGGAAAATTAGAGAGTTTGATTCCAACCTAGCCCCTGAAAAGAGTCTTCATCAGGAACTTCTAGAATCTGCTGTTTAACTCTCCATTCCCTCCCCCTGCCAACCCCCACAGTTAACCGTTCAACAGCTTCTTAGAAACTGGGGGAGCAGCAGGACGGAGGGGGTTGGGGACAGATTTTATTGTAAGATAATAACATGCTGTCAAAGGTACTGTCAGGGATTTCAACAGGAAGGCTTATAAGTTGAAGAGAGTCCGAGAAATCCCAGTGGAGTCTTTCTCTTGATTCCGAGCCCAAATCCGAGTTTTTGAGGGCCTCTGAGTGTGCACTCCCACCTTCTCAGATGTTGCAAACCATCGCGGACACATATTCTTCTTTAGGAGCCTCTTTCAACAAATCAGGCATTTTCTGTGATTGCAAACTGCATTTAACCCCTCAGTCACATCACTCAGCTGACAGTAGGGGCCTGTTGGAACACTGCTGCTCTCAGAAAAGTCACCGCAGAGAAGCCAGGAGAGCCCTATGTGTGCAGGGAGGGGTTAACTCCCTGGTATTGGGACGTGCTCAAATGTTCTCAGTGTTCTCTGGGCAGAGTAATTCTTAGAAGGGCTAAATAGAAAAGGGGAAATGCGGACTGAACGGTATGGCATTGAGCTCTCCTCAAAAACAATGCATGGAAAACAAAAGAAAGAAGCTGAATGAACCCTTTTCAAGTTTAAAATAAATGCTTCTTTTTCTATTGTTGTTGTTCACAAATTAGCCATAGTTTGGACAGGCTAAATATAAAACTTTCAATGCAGTTTATTTAGAGTGTGTATGTGCGTTGTGTGTGCGTATGTGTGTGTGTTATCTAATTCCCATCAATTTGAAGATGAAACTAAAGTGAAATTTAGACAAAAAGCTGGGGTGGGGAGAGATAAGTGAATCTAAGTGTATGCTAATTCAGAAATAACTTATTCTCTAAGTAAATTATATCATTTCCTCACCCTGTTGTTACTGATAAGATTCATTCTTGAGATTTTGCTACTTCCCATCAATGGACATGGGAGTGATGAAATCAGCTCACTGATACCCTCTCAGTCACTCAAGATCCCATTTGCATTTTGGCCGTCAAGTGACTTGCCCTCCTCACGACTTCTACAAGAAAAAATATACAGGGTGTCCTGTCCAAGTCCTACCCATCTGCAGACCTTCAGTCATCTCCAATCTTCACCTCTTAAATCAGTGGTTCTCAGTCTGCCCTGCAAAGCAGAATCCCCTCGGAAGCCTTGAAAAATTCCAAAACGAGGCCCCATCCCAGACCAATTATATCAGCGTCTCTGTGGGAGGAATGGAGGCATCCGTATTTTTAAGATTCCGGGGTGATTCCACACACATCCGGGGTGAGAGCCAGCGCCGTGGCTGCTGGTCCTATGTCCAGTCTTGCTCTCCTCCAGCAATAATTCCAATGAACCGAGAAGTCAGGTTTCCAAAGTAACATATATGGTCATGTTTTCTCCCTACTGAACAATCTGAAAGCAGACTTTCAAGCCTAAGGGGAAATAGCCAAATACCTTAGCGAGACAATCATGTCTTCCTGGCCTCCATTTCCCTTTCAAACTGTACTTCCTGCCAATCCCTGCCTGGGCACTCACCCACCCAGCCAGAGGGCGCAATCTGACACCCCTTGTGCACCAGTCTGCCTTACAAGCACACCCTTGCCTCCGGGAGGTTGCTTCTCCCTCTGGAAAATTATCTTTCCTCCTACCTGATATCTTCTCAAATCTAACTTCTCTTCATTCCCCTTTGGATTCAAGTTAGGTACTCCTCCAGGAGGAAGTCCTCAACAACTTAGGCTGGGATAGCTATCACCCCTGGAATTTCCTCCAGTTCCTTATTTTGCCTCCAGAATAGATACAGAAGACACCCATTAACACTAGTATCTTCCCCCAAACCCTGGGTTTACCTCAGTCCATGTAGAGAGAGTGTCATTTCACTTATTTCCTCTCCTACTAGAGAGTGAACTGCTGGGAGCAACTGTAAATATGTTGTCTGGGACCTTGTATGTGCAGTTCAGCATTGGGCCATAATGGAAACAAAGAATGAGCTGGGTGGAGTGGCCCAAGCCGTTCCAGCCAGGGAGTTCACTTTCCAACTCAGTGCTAAACTGTTGCTGTTGGACAACCATGACCTTTTGGATCATTTCAGTGAAATCCAACCTCTCTTTCCCATAAAATGGTTGATGTTCTGATGCTCCAATGAAGATTCTGAGGAGCAGCTGTGAGTGGGCAGCAATCAGATGTCACATCAGAAGAAAGGCTTTCGTGGGCTTCATTCTCAGAAGGGGAGAATCTCTGCTACATAGGTCATGAGTCAAATATTTTTTGTAGTTTGCAAAACTCCCAACAGACCTCTTCTTTAATTCACTCTTTGAAAAAATATAAAATGCTACCAGATGTAGTTAAACATTGGAAGAGACCTTGGCCATCAATTCACACTCTTGGCCATCAATTCACTTTTTTTTGATAACTTGTTGGGTTTCAACAACAATGGTGTGAGATAAAGGTATCTCTGAAATCCTTCTCTTCACAGCCACACACTGCCTGACCCAGAAGCAGAGGAAAGGTGTGTTATTGATGAAACAGAGTGTCCCAAGGTGTTTTACTGAAAATCTAAAGCCAAGCTGGTGGGAGACAGCTTTTCACATTAGGAAGTGAGGGTGTGACAGAGAAGGAAAGGGAAATGCAAGAAGGGAGATGAAGAGCTTTTCAAATATCACATTAAGAGAGGACAGGAAAATGGAGGGAAGGAGACAATGGATTGCTTCCCCAATCCTTTGGTAAGCAAGTAGTTTATTCTCATTTTACACATAAGAAAAATGCAACACAAAGCATTTAACACACTTGCAGAAGATTGTCTTGAAGTCTCCAGAATAAAAAGAGGAATAAAATTCTAAAGAGTGAAAATGTTTATGGTCTAGGGAAAATTAAGCTAGAAGAGAAGGGAGGGGGAGGTGGTGTGGAATAGGCCAAGAAGTTAATTTAAAAGCAGAGACTGCAGTGCTGACATTTCCCAGACATTGTGCTCACCCATGCCTCCTGGGACCACACCAGTCTGGCCCTTCTCTGAGTATATAAGGACCTTTTTTGGGTCGGAGCCCAGAAGCTCATCTGTTGCCTGGTCAGGTTGTACTCTTACTCTGTGGAATTTCAGAAACAGCTTCAGGGAACATCCTGGCTAACCATTGGTAGGCTGTAGAGAACATGAGAAGCCAGAAGACACAAGTCAAAGAGCCTGAGCTTCTACACTTCTATTTATGGTCTGGCCCTCCACCTCAAGAGATGTCTCTTTATGTCTCTGGCCCCAGCTGAGTGTGCAAGGAGACCTTCCCAATCATCACCCCCCTCACCCCAATCACATGTTCTTGGGTTTGCTGCTTCTCTGGAAACTGCAGATGCACTCAAGCAGGCTTTGTTTCTCTCGTTGCTTTGGATTTCTGTCGTCTGTGTGTTAGTTTTTAACATGATTCAGAGTTGGAGGACCCTCTTTCTTATCTTCCTTTCTTGCATGTTGAGACACAAGGTCACAGCTACAGAGAAAATCTGGGCAGTTAGGTGGGAATGATAAATTCAGGCCAGAGGTGAGCAGCCCACAAATTTCTCACATTCCTTTTTTCGGTTATCAGCCATCATTTTTCAACAGGTTCATATAATGTGCCAGCTTGAAAGCACAGAGCTCCAACATTATAGCTCTTTGCTACAGGAATGTTGCTAAAACAATAAAAACAAGTTGTAACTAGGTACCCAGCTATATTAAGCATTATGAAGTTAATCATATCAGCTATAACAATAATAACAAATTTTATTTAGCACTCAACATTTCACAGATGGCTTACACGTATATTATTCAATTTCATTGTCATTAGCAATCCTAACAGGTAGGCGGGGCAAATATTTCCCCTGCGTCTGGATAAACAACCTGAGGTCCAGACAGGTTAAGGCATTTGTCGCAGTTCATAGGACAATTAAGAGGAGATGAATTTGAAACTGCCATTTCTGAGTTTGATGCTCTAACATCTCCTAGATTTGGGTACAGTTATCTCTCTTTTAAGGAAAGCTGTCCTCTATAATTCCCACTTGGTGGTATAACTTCTGACTTCTAGAGATTACTCAAAAAAAATTCACGTTTGTTTTGGCTTGGTTTTTCAGTTAGAACTTGAATAGACTTTGTTTGCAAAGTGTCTCTTCTTCAAGCTACACATTGCCATTTCCTTCCAGTAGGAAAGTCTGATGAAGTAAAGAAACAGGGAGAAGCAGTAAAGCTACACATACTTCCTTTCCAGAGGGCTCAGGAGGGAGTTGCTCTGATTTTCTGAGCAGCAAATTCACCCAAGAACTTCTTAACTAAAGATCTTGCTTTAAAAAAAAAAAAACAACAGCATTTGAGCACCTTTGCTGAGACAAGGCTGCTGAAACGAAAGTATCTTTGCCCTTTTTTAATGAAAGTATCTTTGCCCTTTTTTAATGAATGGGCACTTTTAAACAATCCTACATTTACTGATTAGCTTCCTGCCTTACCTCAGCACTGCTTCAGTCCAACCTTGAGGAAGATGAGTAAATTGCTCTTGTTTTTCTCTTTATTCCCATCACTGAATATTCAGTGACCACATGTGCTTGACTGCTTTTTAAAAACTGTGTTTATAATTCTTGAAAAAGTCTATCTCCTAGGAATGCATCGTCTGCTAGCTCATGACATTTTTTGTCCATGCATATTTTGCTCAGGCATAACCTATTTTCATTGCATTCATGTCCGTTTAAGTCCTGCTTATGAACAGTATTTTCTTGTTAATTTAGTTTAAGAACTAACTGAGTTTCCTCCTTGAAAGTAGAAAGGGGAATATAGGCAAAGGACAGAAGTATGCATGTAAATGATTTCTGGCTAGTGCATAACTTTCAGTAGACTACTCTGATGAATTCTTTGAGGGCAGGATTGTGCTTAATCCACAGCAGGGAAGAGTAATGAGTTCCAACCTCACTGTATCAAGCACTAGATTTGATCATGGTTAAATTTGGGAACTTCTCTGGAGCTCAGTTTCCTCATCCAAAATACCTACTTAGCAAAGGGCTGGGGAAGACAGTCAAATAATGAATATCAAAAATCCAGCACAGATTGTGGGGATGTGAATTAGTACAACCAACCATATGGAAAACTGTTTGGAGGTTTCTCAGACTGCTAAACATGGAGCTTCCATATGACTCAGCAATCCCACTCCTAGGTATCTACCGAAAAGACACAAAAACACTCATTCAAAAAGATACCTGCATACCCATGTTTATTGCTGCTTTATTTACAATTGGAAAAACATGGCAACAACCCAAGTGCCCAAAAGTAGATGACTGGATTAAAAACATGTGGTACATATACACAATGGAATATTATTCAGCAACCAAAAATAATAAACACATGCAGCAAAATGGATGGAGCTAGAGAAGATCATGCTTAGCGAAATAAGCCAGAAAGAAAAGGAAAAATACTGGATGGTTTCACTCATAGCAAGAGTATAACAAACAAGCAAGAAAATAATAATAACAATGAACAGCCATATACCAGGGACATTTTATGGGGGTGGAGTGTGGAATGAGATCAAAAACTGGGGGGAGGGAAATGCACTGGACTATAGTGATGGCACACCGGTGATTTGGTGATGGAAAGCCCACAGGGATTACAACTGAGATGATGAAATGCACAGAATGATGTAAAAATAAACTATTATATTATTCTAAAAAATCCAGCACAGAAAAAGTATTCAATAACTATTAGCTCCCTATCCCATTATTCATATTGTACCCCACAAGTCAAAAACAATTATGTTTACTGATGTTCTATAATGATCAAACCTGCTTTGAATTGTTTTTATCTTTTAATTCTTAAGAAAAAATATATAAAAATGAAAGTCATAGGATACAAGTTAAACTAGATTATAGGGCAGGGTGTGGGGTTAGAAAGGAGTGGACAAGGTTTGCCCAACTTCAAACTCATCATAAGGTTCCAGATGCAAGAAGAGAGTTGTCATCATCTTAGGTGCTTTTTATATGTTCCCCTTTTAAAATGGAATGCATAAGTAAAATGAATTACTTTAGCTGACCTCATGACTCAGGGCCCTTCAGATGCTAAATCTATTCTCCTTTCACACAGTCTCACTATATAATTAGCACCAAATATGTAAGACAAAATGCTTCAAATTATTTTTGTCACAGCTTGTTTAAAGTAGTGAAAAATTAGAAACAATGTAAACCTCCAATAATAAAGTATGACTATAAAAATTGTAATGACTCACACAATGAAATACTGTGTGATCATTATGAGGCAAGTCTGTCTTTACTGACAGGGAAAAATGTTCAAAATACACATGAAAAAGCAGGTTACACATACATACTTGCGCAAATAAAATGAACAAGTTTTTTTCAACATATTTATGGGTATCTCTGCACAAAATTTTTGGAAGACTATAAACAAGTTTCCTCAAGGTTATGAATTTAGGGTGATTAACTTCTTTTTCTTTTTTGTTTCTTAGTATTTTCCACTTTTTCAATAAAACTCATTGCTTCTATGATAAGAAAAAGGAAAATAGATTTTTAAAAATATATTTGTGTTGGGGACCGAGGCCGGCATCTGGCGTCTGTCAGCAGCCATACAAAGGTGAAATGGAGTCCGGATAGAGAAAAACATCCGGGTTGTAAAAGGCATGCGGGAAGACCTCCTTGCCCCCACCTTTTCTTTCTCCTCTTTCTTCTCTCACCCACCTATTATCTAACCACTGCTCCATTATCGCCCATTTCTGTCCCCGGCGAGAACCATGTTATCAAACACTGCTACATGTCTAGTATCCATTGGCTTTCTCCCTTCCTGACTTCTGCATCCCCCACCTTTTGTATTTTATATAAACCATAATCTCTCTCTCTCTCTCTCTCTCTCTCTCTCTCTCTCTCTCTCTCTCACACACACACACACACACACACACACGTGTGACTGTTTTCTTTGTTCGCCGGCCCTGGGGCTCCGACTCTCCCGCCTTGCTGGTCAATATCCGGCACATATTTGTCTATATTTTCTCACCCTCTGGTCATTAATTGGAGATAAGGTAGCCTACAGTGAAGAATCTAAAGGACTCCGTTTCTGGCATCAGAATTTTATTCTCCCGATTAAATACATGTTTGAAATTTTGTTAGACATTATGAAAGGAAAATAAATGGCTTCTACTAAACAAAAAACAAAACCAAATTTTGAGGTAAAGCACCACTCATTTCTGTTGGAACCTGACTACCATCTTCCCCAGGGCAACTTGAGGAACTAGACTCCAGTTGAGAAAGAAGATGGAGTTTTTGTCTTCAGACTTGGGAATAGGAAAACTGTTTGCCATGGAGTGATAATGGTCTAGGAAACAAATTTCAAAAGGTAATCTGAAGACCCTCCACAAGAGGTTCAACAGGATTGAGCTTTTCATGAATACTCTAAGGCTGAGTGCTTAGAAAGAGCTAGAGAAATAAGCTGCTCCTCATAGACTGGTATTCTCTGAGTTAAATGTTGCCCCACTGAGAAAACAAAAGGACTGTTACACACAACTAAGTTAGAGTCTTGATTCCACAACTTACGGAGTGACCAAGAACAGTACCGCACACTAAAGCTAGTCTCTAATTCCAAGTATAGAGAGTGAGAACAAGTATACAGAAACGACTTGACCAAAGCAGACTACATCTCCTTGACAAACTAGCCTGATGAATCTGAATGAGGAATCGTAAGTGGCTTGACATATAACAATATTTGACATTTTACTTAGCTTGTTCACTGAATCCCAAAAGTGTATTTAAATTTGTAAAATTAAAAGTGTGTATTTATTTTTATAATTCATTACTTTATAACACCTTTAATCATAATCAAGTCTGATATTTAGGTGATGGTTAGATTGCAGAAGAAAAATTTCTATTTTTTAACCTAATATATTAGTGTTAAAAACGATCTTACTGAAATTTTTTTGTGAGGAAAAAGTAAAGAACACAACTACCTTTTTGAAAAAGCAGTGGTAACAATGGTATAGCAAATGATAAAATGAAAATGATATCAAAAGCAGGACTAAAAGCCTTAGTACTAGCTTTTCTTCAAAGTATGAGTTCTTAGACATAGGATACTTTTGTGTGACATACATTGATGAAGTGCTAAATGATAATTGCTATCTGCCAAGATATACTACCTAATGAAACAATAAAAAGCAGTTACATATAAAACATTTAAAAGTTCAAAACTAGCCCTCCCTGGTGGTGTAAGGGGTTAAAGTGCAAGCTAGCTGCAGATGGTTCAGGGCCAGTTCCGATCATCACCCTGGAGGTGACCCATGTGGTGCAGCAGACCTCTCCTGACCAGCCCACTGCTCCCCTCAGCAGTGTACTTCGTCAGTTGGCCTGTTCTGCTCCCTGTTCTGTCCCTGGTGTATCCTCTCACCACACCTGCACCTCTGGCCTGTACCCCAGTTTTGTATGCATAAGTATATAAATCTTAAAGAAAGTTCAAACAAAACATATATATGTATATAAAGTAGCAGAAATGTAATCATAACTACTGTAGAAATAAAAATCAATCTCTAAAAATTAAAGTTAGTCCTGATACTATACTAGATAAGGTCTACCTAACTTTTAGATAACCAGTAATTCTTATATTTCTACAGCATAGAATACGATGGCAAGCCCAATGCAAAAAGTTAGCATAATTCTTATATCAAAATATGTAAGAATTTTAATGTAAAGGTATAGAGAAAGGATTGAAAGGATATACTTCAATAAAAGGTAGGCATGGAAGGGAAAATCTTACAATATATGAAAATATAATTCAGTATTTTGTGAAAATAATCATACTAAAATAAGATCTGCTTACAAATGCAAAGATAAGTCAACATTAGGAAATCTATGAATATAGTTTCACAAAACCAATAGATAAAAGGAAAAATTACAGTATTCCCTAAATTAAACAGACAAAAAATATTTAATTGAAGAAAAAAATATGTTCTCACTATTAAGAGGAAAAGATGCATAATTATAACTGCATTATGGACCCTCCTTAGTTATTCAGGGTTTAAAGCACAGCACTAAGAAGCTAAAGCTGCTTCAGCACCAGTTGCATTCCCTACTGGGGAGGTGACCCATGTGGCACAGCAGACCCCTCCTGCCTCACCCACTGCCCCCCTCAGCAGTATACTTGGTCAATCTTCCTGTTCTGCTCCTCACTCTCTCTCTCTGGTGAATCCTCTCATTGCCCTGTATCTCTGCCCTGTACCTCAGTTCTGTATGCATAAATAAATAATTTTTAAAATATTATAATGAAAAATTACAAAATTACATAATTGGATTAATGATCTCAAGTAGAATTCAAGAAATAAGTTTATGAATCAATAGAAATTTAATATATAAAATGATATATTCCACAACAATGGAAATCACAAAATCATGTTGAAACTACTTGCTACTTACTAGCCTTCTATTTTGAGAGAAACTAAGTTACACTGATCCTTATTGTATCCAAATATAAACTCCAGGTGACTAAAACAAAAAAAAAAAAAAGGAAAAGAAAATTATTTGTAAAAAATAATAAAGCACAAAATATTGTAAAAAATATAAAGAAATAAAAACTGAAACCTGCTGTAATTAATGATATCATTAATAAATTAAAACACATATTATAGGTTAGCAAAATATTTGAAACATAAAAGAAAAATGGTAAAGATCCATAAAATGTAGAGACATTACAAATCAATAAGAAACAAACAAATCAAGTCAATAGAAAGTGAATGAAGCATAAGAACAGGTAGTCCACATAAGAATAAATGAATAGGCCCTCCCTTGTGGCGCAGTGGGTTGGAGCACAGCGCTGGGAGGTTTAAGCCACTTCCACATGAGTTCGATTCCCGCCTGCCCCGGAGGAATCCGCATGGCGTGGCAGACCTCTCCTGGCCCGCCCGCTGCTCCCCTCAGCAGTGTACTTCGTTGATCTGACTGTTCTGCTCCCTGCTCTGTCTCTAGTGACTCCTCTCACCCTCCGCATTTCTGGCCTGTACCCTAGTTCTATATGAATGAATAAATCTTTAAAAAAAAAATGAATATATGTACAGGTTGGAGAGGATGTGAGGAAAAGGGCTTTTCATGATTTATGAAAGTGTAATTTGAAAACATTGAATTCTGTTTTTGACAATCTTTCCCTAATTGCATGTCATTATTTACTTGATCAATTGTATTTTTACAAACGTTTCCTACAATGATACAATTACATAATTATACAGAATCTAAAACAACATAACTATCAATCAGGTGAAGCATTCTTAATAACACAACAGCATTTCCAAGTATGGAGTGAGGGGCCCTCCCTGGTGGCACAGCAGGTTGAAACGCAGCACTGAGAAGCTAACGGCACTTCAGCATGAGTTCAAAGTATGGAGTAATGTACAACAATTACAAAGAATAAAGTAGGTTTTAATTTACTTCTCTCTTTACACAGCAAAAACAAACGTTTATTTCATTATTATAAAATTCTCTCCCTTCTAATCCTTAACTGCTTCATATAATTCTCATTTGAACTGAGACATGTAAAGTGGAAATTATTTTCAGTTCCAGTTGTACTTGAAAATTAAATCAAGAAAAAAAACTAAAGATATTCACCTTCACACACACAAAAAATCATATACTATTCTATGCATTACTATTCAACAATTTCTCTCAAGCTACCTTTTTAAAAGACAGAACCAAACTTTTAGAAATAAAAATTAAAAATGCATTTTAGCTGACTTAAAATTTTCAGGACACTTATTTTTAAACACCAAAAGCCATTTCTAGTCCATTTTTCCAGTTTCTTTTGATCACTGACAAGCATTAAATTCAAATTTAAAATCTTGGTCTGCTGGAGAGACTATTATACTTATCTGAAAATCTGATTCCATTAATTAAGTACAGAAGGACAAAAGTCTGTAGAAACAATATTTTCCTTCTTAAAGCATGTGTATTTTAAGTTACAGCTTTATAATTTTTAGCAACTGGAGACCACTTCAGGGGAAGACAGAAGCAAACCCAATGTCTATGGGCATAGAACCTCAAGTGTGTTCCAGAGTGGCAAGGGATGATATTAATAGCTCTTATATGTTATACAGATGGCAATCTTGGATTATATATGTACACACACACATATATATTTATTGAATATATATATATATTCAATAAAATGAAAAAATAGTCTAATTAGCATACTCGTCCCATTTTTATAGCACAAACACAAGACAGTCAACTATTTATTTTGCAGCAATGTTGATAGCCGATTGTGGTCTTGTTACAGGGTAGCCCAGAGTAGACTGGGCCACCTGTCTGTAGGGCCTCACCCGCGCGCTCACAGCTCAGTTATACTGCAGGTATACACAAAAGGGTCAATAACAGGTTTATTTACAAAAGGGTAAAGGAAAAGGAAACAGCCCAGGGAAAGAGAGTGGGATACAAAGTAACTGGAATACCTTCCGGCTAGGCTGACTGAACACACCGAGTCACGCAGTCCCGAGAGCCATTTCCCCAGTGAGAACCAGAGAGCGGGAGATGCAATCATGCCCTATTTATCCCCCCAATGTCCCAGAATTCCTGCTAGCCTTGCCCTTGGGTCCTCGCATTTCTCTCTCTGGTACTGCTGGGAGTTGTAGTTTCCAATCACTGGAGTAGGGGGTAGGGTCCAGAAAGCTGGAGTAGGGGGTGGAGTCCATAAGACTCTGCCGAGTTCCTTTAGGACATCCTTCCCCGTAACAGTCTCACTGCACATGAGCACTGACTAAAGCTCAGCTTCTTTGACTTCCATATTTATTGCTAAATGCAAACATCTCCTGCTTTTCATGCTGTCCTATATTGTCTGAGGCAGTTCCAACCAAAATGAAACACTGAGGGAGGAAGCTGCAACTAAGGTAAATGAGGATCACAGGGAATTCGGCAGTCCATAGGATGCAGCCAGAAGGCTGTGCTCCAAGGGGAGGAAGCACTAGGCGACGGTATCACGCTGCCTGTGATGAAAGGTGAGTTGCTTCAGCTCCTCCAGCTGAAGGACAGCAATTCCGCCCATGAACACCTCACAGGCAGGCGCTGCACATGTTGCTGCTCAGGATTAGGTGTGGCAGCTGACACTACCGCCTCCAGAGAAAGCATGCCATCGCTCTCCTTAAAGGGGATGTGTCTTTCTTCTAGAGCTGCTGTGTCCTCGCCAAAGCAGTTAGCATGGTTTCTTTGGTAAAGCAGGCTATGCTGGCAGCAGCTACTCTGTTCCGGCTCTCAGGAGCAGTTCAGCCTGTGAGACATTTCGATGAGTTCAGCTTCTGCTTAGAGCAAATTCTGCAGCTGTCCCTTTACAGTGAAACACTGTTAACCGTCTCAAAGTTAATTCCTTTACAGGAAAATAGCCTTTCAGAGTTGAAAACTTTCTCAAACTATTTTATTTTGTATGCATTCAACTGATAGTAGAAGCTAATGTTGTGGTTTTAGGAAGAAATTTCAGCCGTGTGAGTGTGGGTGTTTGAACGTTTTCCGCAACCTTTCCACATCATCCAACAAGGCCTGAGAGGAGCTCCACTTCCCTTCATCAATGAGGTTCCCCAGGATGAAAATGAATTCTGGCTGCAAAAGCACAGAGCCATCCAGAAAGCACTAGCCATTTACCATGCCATCTGAATTTATTAGCCAGCAGCCTCTCATTTCCCCCAAGCAAGCATGGCATTAACACAGTCTCAAGTCTCTCTTGCTCACCATTATAGGCTGGAGTTTTTATTTCAGGCCAATTATATTGGGATATCACTAAGTAACTCATTAAAAATTCACAAAATGGAAGCATGGCCAAGGTAACAGCTATGAAGCCTCAATAGCAAAAATGTCTCCTCTTTAACAGATGAAAATTCTACTTCCAATCCACACGTTAATCACAGTCATTTTTACGTTCAGGAGTTGCCAGCAACCAAGAGTCAGATCCATCAGGAACTCACCATGAGAAAACTGTCCCAAGTAAGGGACAGATGGTGCCCCATCTTAGCCATGTATCTTTTCAAAAATGTGACCTCTAGAAGAGATTGATAAGAAGGAACTTAAATGCGCTTGTGTGCCCCCAAATCAGAACACATTTACACTTTTGCTGCATCTTCCTCAGCCACTAGGACCTTTTTTGCTATCCTTAAGTTCTCTTCTCCAACTTTCTATATACGTGAGTTCTTAGTACTGTCTGTCACTGGGATCCCTAAAAAGTGGTTGCAACTTGGTAGAGGGTAGGAGACAGCCATTTTGGGAACAATATCCAAAAATATGAGAGGGTACACACAATAGAAATCGTTAGGGACACAAAGGTGTCTGTTAGGAGATCTTTGCCTCAGGGCAGTCCAAAAGATGGGTTCCCGGCAGCCATGTGTTCTGCCCACAGCTGAGTGCTCAGCCGATATGTCAGTCTCCACCATGGCTTGTTTACTACCATATTTAAAGTTCTGTAAGACATGTTATCTTAAGAAATAAAAGAAAGTTGCAGAAAACAATAGGAATAATTACCTTTATGGAACAATGTTCCAAATAATTTTGGAACAATAGGAAGAAAGATCTAAATGGGTATACTACAAATGTTTATCAGAGGAGGAAAAAGTTGGAGGTGGTGGAAATTTCTCCTTTTTATATATACTATGTAGTGTGAATTTTTTACTAGAAGAGTTTACTTATGGATTATTTGTATAATTTAAAGATCTTGACTACACAGCAGAACACTAGGTATGCAAAGTATGTGTGAACATTAAATATATCCACAGTCCCCATCTTGACTATGTCATCTATCTCAAAAAAATTAGAGTACTGAACAGAAATCATAATTTCATTCCTTGCCTCAATGCTCCTCTTACTAGTGCAAATCACATTTTTAGATTTTTTTTTTTACAATCAAAATATCAAACGTTTCTTTATATTCAACTCTTCATTGAGTGGAGGTACAACTGGTTTTCAACTCTGCATATGATTTAGTGCATTAGGTGCACACCTCCTCAGATGTATGTTACCACACCGTACCCTTCATTCATAGATGGTTTGGCCCCTTGCCCCCTATGTTCTTACCCCATCCTCTATCCCCTTCCGGTAGCCTCAATTCTGCAGTCATATTTCTTGGGTTTGTTTTGTTTTCATTTTGTCATCTCCTTTGTTATGTTTTTTTCTCCACATTCCACATATGAGTGAAATCATCTGGTACATGTCTTTCTCCTTCTGACTTACTTCACTTTGCATAATCCCCTCCAGCTCCATCCATTGGTCACAAATGGCAAGAGTTCATCCTTTTCATATACAGCACATATTCTGGGTATATATCACATTTTCCTAACCTACTGCTCTGTCATTAGACATTTAGGTTTTTTCCATAACTTGTAAATGAACAGTTTTATAGAACCCAAGAATATAGATGACTTGCCCTTTATTATATTGTCTGTCAATTATTATATTGTCTGTTCTTTCTAGAAACTAACTCTCCAATGTCTAATCCACTAATTCCTTCACCTGTCCACCCTCACCTTTCTATCATATATGTGCCACACATTATTTATTTATTTATTTATTTATTTATTTTGTATTTGAAGCAATGTAGGTGAAAAATATATGAGCAGAGATGGAGAATAAAGTTTCACTTTTCCTGACCCTTCTTCTCAACTGCATGCAAACTGCATTCAAAATATAAGAAATTATGATCAATCTTACCCCCATTGCTTAGGTAGAAAGACATAGTTAAAAGTATCTAAGGAATGAAAAAGGCTAGATGAAAATTAGTTCTAGCAGTTATGTCTGAAAAGATGAAGAGGCAGAAGCCTAAGGAGGTGAAGTGATTTATTCCATGTTCGTTCAGGAAGTGCCAAAGACGGCTGCAAAGTGCTATTTTTCCTTCCATTTCCTATCTTATACATTAGATTTTACTAAGCATCAGAAATTCCAAAATTGCTGAGGAGAGAATATTCTCATGAAAAATAGGAAGAAAAGAAAATTCAATTACAAAAAGATGGGAGAACAGAACTAATGAGACAACTTTTTTTTTTTTTAATCCATTCCTCAATGTCTTTATCATTAGAGCTTAGTAGTTTAAAATTTTGAGTCTGTCATCTATTTTCTCTTGGGGGAAACTATTAATATTTCTTTTTTCAATTTCTAGTGAATTATTTGGTATTCATTTCCCTCTTTACTGGGTTTCCTTTACTTTTTTTTTTTTAGAAGTGTTTGTCTTAGAGATTATCTTATGTGCCCTAGATTTGTAGGAATCTACAGTAAATTGGTATTCTTATCCTAACACTTTAAATATATTTACACTTGTCACACATTTTTCTTTAACAATGTCATGTGTTTTCATTGTTTACAAACTTTCAAGCTCAAAGACATTTTTCAAGCTTACTGAATTATTTACCTTTACATTTCTCTTTTTTATTTACATTTTCCCATATGGGAATGCATGTCTTCTCTCTGGGAAATTCTTTTGGTTCTTTCTGTATGGAACTACTAACAGTTTTTGTCAGGAAATCTCACTATTTTGCCTTTACTCTTGAAGTAAATTTTTGCTAACTGTAAATTTCTAGGTAAAAATTTCTTACAGTGTTCTAAAGATTTATTTTCTTTTGGCTTTCATCTTTGCTGTTAAAGTGCCAGACTTACTATTGTTGTTTTTGTTTTGTTTTGTAGATTCAAAGTCTTTCTATCAGCTGCCTTAAAGGTCTTTATTTGTCTTTGGTTTTAAGTCTTTACTAAATTATACCTAGATGGATTATTTTGGTTTAGCTATCCAGCTTGAGGTATCAAATTTCTTTTTGAATCTGAGGTTCAGCATCTTTCATCAGTTTTGGAAAATTCTCAGACATTTCTTCAAATGTCTTATGTTTCAAGATTTGTTTTCTGCATTATTGTTTTCTCTTAGTCTGATTTTTTTTTTTTAATAAAACATTGCTGCAGCCCTTCCTGGTAGCGCAGCGGATTAAAGCACAGCACTGAGGAGCTAAAGCCACTTTAGCATGAGTTCAAACCTCACCAGGCCCGGGGGTGACCACATGGCACGGCAGACCTCTCCTGACCTGCCCGCTGCTCCCCTCAGCAATATACTTCAACGATCTGCCTGTTCTGCTCCCCACTCTGTGTCTGGTGAATCCTCTCACTACCCCTGCACCTCTCTGACCTGTACCCCAGTTCTGTATGAACAAATAAATCTTTAAAAAATAAAAAAAAAAATAGTAAAACATAGCTGTACCTAATCTGCAGTTAAATCTATATCTAAGTTATTTGTCAGTTATTGTGTTTTTATTACTGGAACTCCTGCTTTATAGATTATATAGTTAAAATTTTAAAATCTGTTTTATAGATTTTACTCTTGAAATTATTCATCCTGTCATCTATGTTTCAAAAAATCAGTCTTAGTAATTTTAAAATCTGGGTCTAGTAGCCTAAACATTTTGATCAACTATGCATCCATTTTTATTGGTTGTTTTTTACTCCTGGTTCATAGCAGATCTGGTTATTCCCGTTGGCTTATCAAACTTTAATACTAAAAATTGGAGAGGACATGGATGTATCTTTAGCTTCTGCCAAGCAGCTATAATATGACATATCCCCTGTATCCCATAAACATGAGTTATTTCAAGACTGGATTACTGTCTTTTAAGGGTGTGACTTATCTCTACCCTGTCTGTACAGCTAGAAAATAGCCTTTCAAATACTCTAACTGAAGTCTGGGGTATTTACTGGTGACTTGTATTCCTTGATAGAACCTGAACTCAAATTTTTATATCCTCATCATCTTCAAACTGCAGAGAGTGCAGTTTGATTCCTTGCATGTTTGTGTTCTGAGGGGCTTGGCAACTCAATCCTGGATCTCTTCATAGCCTTGAATTTCAGTTTTTGTCTTCCAGTCTCTGAGAGAGGACTAAAAAGCTTTGATCAACATCTCTGACTCAATAGATGCTCACTTGGCTTCTATGTCTCTCATCCAAGCTTCTTATAAATCAAAAAGGAAGTTTCCTAAAATACCAACCTCACCTCAATGTTTTCCTCTTCTTTACAGGATCTTGGGCCCTCAAAACCTGATTGCAAGATAATCCTTTCATGTTTTAAAACATATTTTCTAAAAATTTCACAAAGCTTCTCTAGTTCTCAAAAGTTTGATCTAAGATATTCGATATTATTGGAAGGACTCCTATAGAAGGAATAAATGTGAGAAAAAGTACTCTACTTATGCAGCTTCCAAATACAAATTTGTTTTTTTAACAATACATTTTCACAAAACTCTGTGTGTGTGTGTGTATAATTACACTGAATACAACACAGATAAATAAGCTTATATATAACTGGTGAAATCTGTATAAGCTCTATAGATTGCACACACCAGTCAGTGTCCATTTCCTGGCTTGATATTACAGCTAGAAAAATGTCACCATGTAGGAAGACAGCAAAGAGTTACTTAGCCAAGTTATAAAGTCATAAAGTAGGCATGTTAGTACAGAACTTAAATTCTTATTTGCTCTGATAACAAGAACAATATTTGCTTTTTGTAATAAAATTATAGTAACACAGGAATGCATATCATCAGAAGTTATACTGACTCAAGTACAATCGAGAGGAAACCACTGTGAACAATATGTTGCATCGTTATGTGAATAGTCATTGTGGTACAATGGATGATTTTTAAAGTAACAGTGCCTAATTCTTTTTCTTATGAATTTGTGGAAATGTTTTAGGATATTTTGTTTTTGATTTTAGTTTGTTTCCCATTAGACTTGGGGTGTAGTTTAAATTTAGAATTCTCATGGTACATAACACTATTTTACATATTTTCTTCCTGACACTGTTTAATCCAAAGAACTCAAATCCTTTCTAATCTATTAGCTTCTTTTTTTCTTAAAGATTTATTTATTTATTCATACAGAACTGGGGTACATGCCAGAGATACGGAGGGTGAGAGGATTCACCAGAGACAGAGTGGGGTGCAGAACCGGCAGATTGACGAAGTACACTGCTGAGGGGAGCAGCGGGCGGGTCAGGAGAGGTCTGCCGCGCCATGCGGATCTCCTCTGGGGAAAGCAGGAATCAAAATCATGTGAAAGTGGCTTAAGCTTCTTAGTGCTGTGCTTTAACCCACTGAGCCACCAGGGAGGGCCCCTAATATATTAACTTTTATCCATCATTTTTGTCAAGATGGTTTTCAGTTACTGGGTGCAGAGATTTAATGTTGCCACTACTCTTTTTCATTTCATTTATATGTAATATGTCACATGTTTATGCTCCTGGTTCTTGCTTATATTTATATCTACTCTTTTATCCTACCCATTGTAAACATAGCAGATAATCAATGGGAAACCACATTAAAATTTTGTATTTCCCTAGCCTTTTGTTAGCTGATTCCAGTAAATATATACTTACTCCAAAGTTAAAAATTAAAAAAAGAGAGATTTACCAAATAAGTATTAAAAAAACTCCATATTTAAGAATTGCCATACTTTTAGTCAAAAATACACCCTTTGTCACAATGTAGGGAAATTTTAAAACTACTTACCTAGATGGCATTCATTTTATGGTATTTAAGGTATTCTCCACTTAGAAAAGAAATTTTTTCTTTGTTAAATAAACAAGTGAAATTATGGCAAGGGGAAATAATCTATAGATCCTTTAAAATATGTTTTTTAAGTGAAATAGACTGTGTGAAGTCCACTGATTTCACAGATTGGTTGTTTGTGAGCAGGCCAACTCAATTGGAGCAATTTCCTTTAGCCCATTAGAGGAAAGTTATAGAGAAGCCCAGAATAATCTTCTGAATTTATGGTATCATCTGAGAAGGGATATTCTGTGACTATGAAAAGTTATAGTAGTTTGAGGCTATAGAGAGTGGGGGTAAATGGTATGATTATGCTTTTCTTCATGAATCAATTCCAGATGTTGCCTCAGATTCCTTGAGTATAGCAAGAAAAATACTAGAGAGATCATAGAGATAATATAGTTGAATCTTCTCCTTTTTCATGGGAAGAAAGAGAGACCTAGGAAGAATATTTGCCTGCACAAGTCATATAATCAGGTAGTAGCAAAGGTGGTAGTCTAGAATCCAGATCTCTTCTGAGCCAATAGTATTCCAACTAATGGGTTCTCATAGTCAAGAATAATGAGGAAATTCACGGATAGCTTTGAGATAGATTGTTCTTTTTATGCCTTTACCACCAGCATATAATAACAACACCTCTACGCAACATTTTAAATTCTCTACTATGAAAATATCTAAATAACAAAAAATGATTAAATGAGAAGTTTGGAGATAAAGTGGTAGAATAACTGAAAAAGATCTAGGATCTTTGATGAGAATACAACCAGAATATAATGATGAATTAAGTCTGCTATTCATTTTTTTTCCCAAAAATAACAGTATCAGGCCTCCCTGGTAGCACAAGGGGTTAAGTCTCAGCACTATGAAACTATCCATAGCCACTGCAACCCACATAATACAGCATATCTCTCCTGTCTTGACTACTGCTCCCCAAGCAGTGGATTTTAGTCAATCTGTTCTTCACTCTGTCTCTGGAGAATCCTCTCATCCCCTGCACCTCTGGCCTATACCCCAGTTCTTCTAGGCATAAATAAATAAATACAACTTTAAAAATAACAATATCACTTAATTTATTGTACCATTATTCATAGTTCCAGTTAAGTTATCCCTCCTTCACATTTCTTACTGTATGCTAATAATAAAATATATTGAGCCCAAATTTGTCTATTTGAGGATATTGGGATGGATCTTCAATATTATTCACTTAAAATGGCCACTCTGCAAATGGTCATCTCTCATAATTCCCTCTTGGAGGGAAAAAGGTCCAATATGAAGTTCTCACACAGCCCAGAAGGCATGATTTGCATTTTATGAATAACTACACTGGAGTACTATATTTCAGTATGATGGACAAAATGAAAGTGAGGGATTGTGGAAAAGAAAGATGAATAAACAGAATCTCAACATTTTTCTTCTCAACTATTACATATTCTAATTGGGTTATAAACTGCCAATAGGTCCTATCACAGCAGTTCTAAAGTGTAGATTGGATCTGGAATTTTCTGTTATTATCTTGTGGTGGCAATTGAAAAAAAATAAGGTCTTAAATAATAAAAGCAAATACAGGTATAACAAAAAGCACACTTTTGCAGGTCTTTGAAACACCAACCCTCAATTTCCTCAAGTGTTAGCTAGATAGTAAAAACATATATATTTTTAGCATAGATTCAAAATAATGTATGTGAAATAGTCACTGGACTACAAGTGGACGGTTGTGGCCTTATGGTGTTGTTAATGGAAGTCTCCCATTTTGTAATCACAAAACACCTCTGTTAAAGCTCTAATCCATGTGAACATTTTCTTATTATTGTTAATAGTTAGAATCTTTACTTGTAAACGTAGCATGACAGAAAGCAAAATGAAAGAGAGAAATAGGCAATAGTCATACCATTCAGTAGAATACATGACACACATAGCTGTATAATTAAACCACTCAGAATGCCCACAAATAAAGAGAATATTGGATATTAGATTTTAAAAGAGTGTGGGAGACAGATAGTCCATAAGTTAGTGTAAAAATATTCTGCATCCTTACTGGTTTTTGATCTTTGTTAGATCTGTCAATTTCTAGAAGGGATAGATACATGAGTATTTTAATGTGGATTCTCAAATTTTCAAAACATCAAGTTCTGAAAAGATTAAATAAAAAGACATTCAAGTATAAAATAAAAAAGAATCTAGAATGATCCTTTTACACTCAAGAGAAACCAAATCTCTTTGGCTCACATGACATCAAGCCTGAGGGGGTATAATAATATTATGTAAGTTAATATACTTTAGGGAATGTTGAAGAGTATTATACAAGAAAGTGCCATGGTGAGTAACTCAGAGAAAAAATCTGTATTTGAAACAGAATCTTGAAGGAGCAATGGTCTTGTTTTGACCAAGTGTCTTAATCTGCCCCACACCTGTACATGAATAGAAAGTAAATATGACTGAAATTTGTTCCTAGAGAGAGACTCTCTCAGGATAGAGAATTCTAGCTAACAGATAAATGATCACAAAGTACTCAGCAGCCCTTACATAATGGTACCCATTTCATGCCATCAAACCTAGTCCTTAAAATTTCAAAATTGAATTATAGACTCCAATGGGAAAATTGCCAGCAGACACTCTCAAGCACTGAGCAAGGAAAGCTTTGTCTGATAAGTTTTCTTTCCTCCAGGACTTAACCTGAAATAGGTGGCAATGTCATTTGCATTCTGAATACTCTGTAAACTTATCCTTCTTGAATTTCTCTCCAGAGGGCCTGCTCCAGTTAGGGCTTGAGTCAGGTTCAATTCTGTGGTCTTCCCGTGCTCTTGTGAATGAACAAAGGACTGATAGATGCTTATCTGTGAGGAAGAAATGGTGATAGGTGCCCAATAGTCAATGGCTTCCTAGATCTCATTTCCATCTGTAGCCATTTTAGATGCTAGTAATGCTGTCATTTATTCTTGCTACTCCTCCTAATAATCAAAGTAGCTTTTTGCCTAAACTAATAATGACCAGAAAGGGTACTACTAGAAAATATTTAATAGGGTCTTTGATCTAGAATAAAGGACTCCAAAATCCTTTTAAATAAAAGGTGTCTAGAGAACTCACTGCAAAAACATGTCTTTTTTAAAAATGTAGAAATTTAGAGAACACCAAAAATTAGACTGTAGCAAGTTAAATCTACACAGAGAGTATGTTTTGGGATGAGCAGAGATGCATACTCTTCAGGGAAGATTTTAGAAGGGAAAAGTCAGTCGAGCATTTTTTTTTAAAGAATGCTGCCTTTACTGCCCAAATCTAAAACTTCTCTAATAATCTAGACTTAAATGTTTATCCAAAAATATGCGATGCTAACTATTTTTGGGAAAGGTTTTTTTTTTGTTTGTTTGTTTTTTGTTGTTTTTTTTTTTTTTAAGAGTCTCACAGACACCTGGTGGGAATTGTTCAATGGCCTGTTTTAAAAGATTGGCAGCACAAGTTACAGATCAAATTCTCCTAGTTTGAATCCCAGAACCTAACTGAACTTCATTAGGTCTCACTTAAGGAATTGTAGAGAAAAGCAGCAGGCAGGATGTAGTTGAGTTTTTGCTGAATCTTCTGTAACTAAATGTTTGTTTGAGGTAGTTAACCAGTGTGAACTGGAGTTGGATTAGTCTCTGACCTATAATGATCCTCTCAGCAGACTGGGGCCTGGAGTATTGTTCAATGTGCTCCTACATTAGATAGTGGTTCTCATTAGGAAAGGAATTGGCCCATCTGTTAACATTATTTCAAACATGGAGTGAAATAAAAATCAAAGGACCATCAGATTACTACTTTACCACAAGCCCTATTAATTACTAAACAAGTCCTCTAAGTAAAACAGAAGAGATCATTTCAAATATTAAAATGTTGGACCATTTTACAAGGCTCTATTTTCATTTTACATAATATCACTTTCTTCTATTCTGAAATATGAAATGATTTTTATCACTTAATACTTCTTCTCAACTGCCATCCATCTATTACCCCATATTTTTTGTTGTTGTTGTTTCTGTTCTGTAACTAGGTACATATTTATAATTTTAACTTTTCTTACTGCAACTGCCATTCTCATGGGTGCCTCATACCAGTTTCAGACTTAAATGAATGTGCTATTTATCAGCACTTTACCACAGCTTGTGTAATCCTATATAATTCTGCATTTTGACTCATCTTCTTTAGAATAATTTTGCTATCAATTACACTTTTTCAAGAACTTCCAGGTGCCATGACTGTTGCACTTGTTCCTGTTTGAGAGTGCCTGCTATATATTCAATAACAGCACCTGGCTTGACACAATTCTTTTCCTTGGAACTAGATACGCATTATCCATTGTCTTCATATTGACTTTACACATATTATCAAATCTCTCTTCAACAGGATGACTTTTCAAGGAAATGTTCTTTATTTGCTGTGTTTGCAATTTTAGAAACAGAATAGTTATCTTATTAAGCCACCTTAAGTGACTTGTATGTATTTCCTCTTTGCTAGATGTGCTTTAATTGTTTTGTCTATTTTCTCTGAATTCCCTGGAAATATCATAAGCCTTTTCTAGAATATTCAATTTAATTGATTATTGGGTCCCTTTTAACAAAAAAAAAAAGGAATTATTTTAACTTAAATAACTTCATAAAAATGATGAAAATGATTAATTGATAAAATCTGATACCACACTAAATAATTCAGTTAGCTAAAATATAATTAATGTCTCATTATGTGAGCATACCTGGTAGTAGAAACTTCACTGAAAGTGAATGCATTTATAACTAGGATTGAAATTTAAAGTTATGAAAACAAGTTTGTCCTATGTGTAGGTTATGATTTTCTTAGTCTTAAGACAAAGGAGAGATCCAAAGTGGGAGCTGGGAAGGATTTTTTTTTTAAGAAAGATATATATATATATATATATATATATATATATATATATGTTTTATAAAAGTGTATGGTCATTTTTATCCTTACCCTGATACTTAATTTTAATTGAATGATCATGAGTCATTTGTAAAAAAAAAAATAAGCAGTTTCATCAATTTTTCTAAAAGCTACCCTTTACCCTTTGATGTTTAATAATATCACACTTTATTGAATTTCTAGTCTACAAAAGTTAGCTGATCTAAGACTCTAAAGGTGACTGGTACACAAATGTGATTACAGTGATTCTCCAATCCTGTTTTCATAAATCCAACACCATTTGCAATTTTTTTTAATTTCACTTTGGAATTAATTTACACTGTAATCTGCATTTTACTACTGGGTACTGAAAGAGACTGACCAATCTGGACATTAATGTAAAATATGCTTTGCTTAAGTAATGTTTGAATGGAGGCAAATTGCACATATATTGAATTTTAAGAATGTTTCTATACAACCATTCCCTATACAAATTATATCTCTAGCTAATTCATTCATTCATTCATTATTCAGATACTCATTATGGACAGTAATCAAGAGGGACTACTGAGAAGGCACTCTGTGGTAGGAGAGATAGGTTAAGCTCAGTTTAACATGCTTGGGCAAAAGGAGACTCATAGCCAAGGATCAGGTAGGATCAATAGATGGAAAATTATTAAGAGGAGACACCCAGGCTAGGAGTATTTTTGTTAGAGTGACAAGATACTGAGAATGGAAGAGGAGGAATTTGATCAGATAATATGAGTGATCAGATACCAAAGGTGGGGAGTTGTCCTTAACAGACTCAGTATGACTGTTGTTAAAACTGGACCAAAGAGGGCAAAGGTAGAGCTTGAGATCAAGACTGAGTCAAAAAGGGAGCTCAAAGGAGTCCAACTCAAGTTTGGGCTAAGCGTGTCCTTATCCATGGACAGAAGGTGTCTGTGCCAACACTGTCTTCGTTGCTCCTTTTTTCACCTTCATGGGTACACATTGCCCTTTGCACAACTTTGTATCAGAGCCTCATGCTGTACTCATTCTTTCTTGGAAAAAGGGCTTAAAACCAATTTTGCATTTTTCAATCTTCTCAATTAAAATTTCCATGGCTTCCTCTATTTGCTAGTTTGTAAAACCATATCACTTCAGATACTTCAAAGGTCACACTCCACCTAAGGTAAGAATGTCATGTTAATTCTCTCAGCAAGATAACCCTTTCTTCACGGTGCTATTGAGGATAGAGACTTACAAATTTCTCTGAACGTAGATGGGAGCAGACTCCTTTCAGGCTTGTGAGCACCAGGAAGACACTCCCATTTCTCATGGTTCCTTTCCCTGCAGATGTCTCCTGACTGAGTCCCTCTATCAGATGTTTCTTAAGCAGCTGGAATTGAACCTTTTTTGCATACTGTCTTGTTGAATATTTCCTTTTTACTCTTTCATGTCTAAGTATACATGGTTAACACCAGCCTAAATTTTATGGACTAAAACCGGAAGATAACCTGAGCTAGCTTATCGTAAGTCCACTGGCAACAAAAGGAAGCGTGATAGCTCTATTGTAAATGACTTCTTCATGTAGAAGTAGTCATCAATGGCCAGGAGGACATGGCATTGGATGTTCTTCTTGGTTTACTATTTCCATATTCACAGCTTATTCAGTTATGTTATATGCAGAGTGAAAGATTTGTTGCCTAGGAGTCACAACAAATCAATGAACAGATGAAGTCTATGTAGACATCTATAAAGGGATTAAAAATTGGAGCCATTTCGCTTGCTTTCTCAATAGAGCAAGTTACTGGATCTTTTTGAGCCTCAGTTACCACATCTCTAAATTGGGTGAACAACATTTTCTTTATGGAACTTCAGGATAGATCAAGAAGTGAATACACAAAGCCCTCAGCATAGACCTTGGCAGATAATAGGCTGCTGATACTTGCTAATTATTCTGATTACCAGCTAGTAACCTACCAAACAAAAACCATTCATCATTAAAGGTAAAAGCCTTAAAAGCATAACTATAAGTTCCACAATCCAAGAGTGCAAAGGGGTACCAGGTCTTATTGTTTTAAAGGAAGCCTGAAGAGAGTTATTTAATGATATCTCATCTACCCAATACCCAGTAGTGACAGAATTCAGTGAACTAAAGGAACAGTAGCTCCTACAACCTTGAACCTCTTGGAGCTTCAGGTTTCACTCTCAATCCATACCCTCACTTAGTCCTATGGGTGAATACTTAAAAGAGATTAATATTGCACCTTAAAAAGCCTATGACAATCAGCTAACAAATAACCCGATGCATCTTCAATCAGCACCCAGCATCGCCTCCCATTTGACAAAATGTGAAAAGAGAAAACAGAAAAAGGGTTTTCCCTGCACGAATTATTGTTTGATAAACTACTTTGACCTGCACCTAACAGTTCAACTCATGAAAATAAGAATCTTTTATGGTTACTGGGAAAATTCATAGTTTATCATATTTTGTCGGCTGGAGAGGAAGGAAAGACTTGGCCAGGTTCCTGGGGGGAAAGATAGCCTGTCATATTTGCTGAGATTTATTTATAAAAAAGCACTCGGGATGATACTTTGATGCAACATGCTCCCCTCCTGCTCAGAGCACCATCAGTGCAAAGCAAATAGAAGAGGTTTCCAAACTGTCCAGAGCTGAAGGTAAAGGAGGGGACCAAAATAAAGGGAGGGAACACTCTCAACTGCCATCATTTAAACCTCTTGATTATTTCAACTTCTGCAGAATAATGATTGCATATTTGAAAGTAATACATCTGTTCCTTTCCCTCCCCACCCCCATGTGGTTTTCTAATCCCGAGGTAATTACGTTTTGACAAAAATTTATTGGGACATCTGTTTTTTCCCTTAGATCTGCAGGTCACTGTACGATTCTAACAGCAGCCTAGCAGAAAGCTGCTCTGGAGAAACGAAGCACAATGGCTGGTGAGATCCAGGGCGCGTGCTAGGCACTGGGTTGCTTTTGGAGACAACCCCCATGTCCCCAGTGCCACCAGCACACACCTTCTCACGTGCCACCTCCCTAGTGCTCAGCGTGAGTTCTGGCCTGGGGAGGTGAGGGGAGCAATGATATGGCAGGGGACAGGAAGGAGGGCGGCTGGCTGGTAACAGGCTGGCAGTGTGCATCAAGATTCATGCATTTTCTAGGTTGGCATCCAATATAAAAATAATTCATGGAGGGAAGAGGATGGGGATGCAATGCACAGGCCATATGTTTGGAACCCCTGCCCATAATGGCTGGCTGAGGTTACCAGCGTCTGGTGCCACCAACTAGATTAAATTATGGTGCCCTGAGGAGGCACAGGAATTAGAAAGGTTTCTGTAACTTCCAGCATTTGGTAAAACATGGAGAAACCGAGGGACTTTACCTCTGTGTCAAAATTCTCTTGTAATTTTTTTAAAAGCACAACTTTGCTTCAGTCTATTCTTCTTGGTGTGTAAACCACCTAAACTGGTTAACTTATTTTTTCACAAATCTCAGTTCCCATAGGAAATGTCTATATCAAAATTCCACAGGGAGTGTCACTCTCCATGTTTTTCCGGCTTTAAGCTCTCATAAGGAAGTTTATTTTCCTGAGGTGTCCAGCCCAATATCTTGACCTAATGTTTGAAAAAGAGTCTGAGTGACTTGCCTCTGAGCCAAATAAAACTTTGGAACATTCTGAGATGTTTCTGCCATTAAGGACTTAATTAGGAATTTCAATAACTAAATAAAGTTCCATTTCCCTTTCCTCTGGTTTATTGATTTAAAAAAAGTCATAACCAAGGTATTTCTCTTTTAAATAGAAGCCATAAAACACTCAACTCCTTTTTTCCCTGAAAATTATCAAACTAGCATTATAATAATTACATTTAAATAATCCCAACCCACACCCAGATTAAAGAAAGCAAGATACCTGTAGATATAAAGTTTATCTCATTCATGAATGGACAAAAAGCATATTATTTCCTATGCTCCTTTATGAGTAGGAGCAAACTCTGTTTTCAACTGGAAATCCTGAAAGAGAGAGACAGGGAATTAACCATCCTTAAGAAATGCTCCTGTTCCTGAGCTGGGCCCAGAGCTTCAGCTGCTGGACTCCATTCTTTTGACTATCCCCAAATCCAAAGTCGAATGGCCATCTAGTAGATTATTCAGGATTCTGCTATCCCGTGAGGTAGCAGGTAGCTTGCGAAGGGGAAAGCACACTTTTCTCCAGAATGAATTAGTGATGCTGACTTAGTTTCAAACCGCCCCTTTAAAGCCAGGGAGCTTTCATTTTGATAAACATTACAGAGCTCAAAGAATATCAAAACCCATATGGTATATCTTGGGTCAGGCTGCCATTATAAAATAACTTAGATTGGGTGACTTAAACAACAGAAATGTATTTCTCTTAGTTCCAACTGCTAGAAATCTGAGCTCACGCTTGCAGCATGGTCAGGTTCTGGCGAAGGCTGTTTTCCTGACTGGGCGATGTCCACCTTCTTAATGGTCCTCACATGAGGGAGGGTTAATGGGTTCCTCTTCTTTTAGGGGCACCAAGTCCATGACAGGGCTTCATTCCCATTATCTAATGAATGCAAAGGCCCTACTTCCTGAAACCATCACTTTGGCAGTTAAGCCTACAATATATCATTGACAGGGATGGGGTCAAAAACATTTAATTCACAACTCTCCGATTGCCAGATTCGGAGGTTTAAGAAACACTGAACTGGATACCCCTTTGGTGCTAAATTTTCATGCAATATGAATAAGCCAGTTGTGTCCTGGCTCATGGCATACAGAAGGTATTCAATTATTCTTGGATGAATTCATTTGCTCCTTCCAGGCTATTTGATTTTATGCTGACTAGCTGCTTTTGACACTGGAAAACTCAACTCCTTCTCCCAGCCTCCATGACTAAATTCTAGAAATGGAGTGGCTAGGTTAGCTGATCTCGATGGCCTCTCACACTCTAGAAGCCCCCTTGACAGAAAGATGCATACATGGATCCTTCCCAGAAAGGCGACACTGACCCATCAGAAAATAGCAGCCCAGAGAGATCCCATGTGGAATTTTAGGTAAATCACAGATAAAACCCTCTCACCCCAGATGAAAATAATTTGGTCTTTCCCAGCCCATTTTCCCATCTCCAATGTATTTACATTCACTATTTCAAGTTTTTTCCTCTTAGACGTCATGGGGCATCTTTTAACAAATACAATATGCACCCAAACACTCCAGTCTGCTCAGAAGCGCTCAGATGCACTCATTATGGCACAGAGGCTGCTGCGGTCTGTGCTCGCTCCTCACACAAAGAGCGGCAGCTGGATGGATGGCCTGCCGAGGGGTGAGCAGAGGGCCCACTGCCAAACACTATTCCTTTAATTCACCTAAACGCTGACCTTGAAAAATTGCCCTTTATGGGATGTGATGAGGTGTGAATTCAATCTCCATCCTCACTTGGGTCCTGTCATTTTCTGCACCGTGATTGCCAGTTGTGCCAGACAACATCAACTGGACCGGCAGAGGGTCGGTGAGATTGATAAGGTTCTCTGGGGATGGCTGACATCAAAGGCCCAGCAAACTCATTTCAGTCATGGGCCTTGCTCTTGCTGTTTTTTTTTGTTTTTTTGTTTTTTTCTTCCTCTCTGCAATCAAACCAGTAAAGGTTGGTACTGATTTAGCGATGTCACCAATGCAGCTTAACTACACCCTCTTTGATTGTTGAGCAAACAGGGTGCTCATCTGAGGTGAGGCTTTGGCAGGTACTGTGTTCCTTCCTTTCGCTCCTTACATTTTCAGGCTTATGACCCAAAGCAATGCACTGCAAACTTATCCTGAACGTTCCAAAAGGGTGAGAGAAGGGAGCATGCATTTTGTAATTTTTCTTGAGCTCAAGGAATCAAATGCAGTCGATTTAACTTCATCAAATCACTGACAACAGGCGCTGATAGAGAGGATGGAAAATATGCAAGGCCAGAGAACAGCCAAAATTCTACAGTTTCTATCAGAATTAAAGCCAGATGTTCCACTGGCTGTTCAAATTTGATAAAAACCCACCAATGATAAAGGCTTCTCCCTGGGATAAGTGGGTCCTAGCGTGCATTCATCAGTATTTGGTTCATGTGCTGTCCACCACACCAACGGGGACCATTAACACGGCACCATGGCTTCTGTGAAGGAGAAAACTGGTCCTCTTTTGTCTGTGGCTTCTATAGGTTATGTGGCTTAAACAGATCTGTTTACCCTACACTTGCTATGGCAACATTTATCTGATATGGACAAAAGGCATTTTATTCTTGAATTATAACACTTGAATCAAGCCTATGATTCAACAAGAGGTATTCAAACAGTTTAAGTGAAGGCAATGTTTTTCTCTGAAGCCAATTAATATAGCAGTGAACCTTTGGCTGAAATGATCCAAATGTGCAACATCAAGTGTGACTGTGTTCTGTAAACCATCAAGCTGTCCCTGCAGTGAATGAATGGAGAAGGAGAAAAGGAAATGTACATCCTGTTGGCATGAACCTCAAATTAGAGCCTGGGCAATTTCACGATTTAAGAAAGACCTGCAAAGGTGGCTTTTGCTCAGTCTGATGTTTTTGGCCCCATTGTGAAGTGTGAGAGGGCGCTGAACACCGAAGTGACTGTGAATTCACTGTCCACACTTCCGCTTTGCACCCTTGACCACAATGGAAGGCGACAGTTGGCCCAGTCTTCCCTCTACCGGCCCCTGAGCTGTAGCCCCTACAGGGCTCAGGTGACTTGATTTCATAGCAAATCTTTTCTGGGAAGCAGATGTAGCCCCAGGGACTCAGGTAAATGGCTTTCCCTCCTTCCCTCCTACAGCTCCAAACAGAGGTTTCCTTTTCTTTCCTCCACTGAAAACTTGCCAAAACCACTCCATACTGTACAGCTAACCCCAAAACAGGCAATGGAGAATGATGTTAATTTAAACTTCTGCCTTATTAAGTAACAAAACCCAGAAATAATGTGATCAAAGCCAAAAGACACAAACTTCTGCCATCTTTCTTGAGATAAAAGGAGTAAAACACCCATTAAATGAAGGAGGCTTGGACACTTAATAAAAATAGCTAATTAAGTGTTGGAGTAACTTAGCATTTTGCCTCAGGAGCCCTGCAATACTCAAGGCTCGCCTGCGTCCCCTCCAATCACACTCCTTTTTGCTGTGGCAGGGCCACCACATCATTCTTTTTTCATTCCCTTCGTTCTATGTCAGGGACTGTTGCATGTGCTGGGAGCACAGAAGTGAGCAATAGACCAGATCTTGGCTCTGGAGAAGCTTGTACTAGCGGTTGTAGAGCTGGTGAGCAGGGCTGGACAAGCAGGTGTTAAGGACTTAGATGAAAATATATCAGCGTAAGAGGAATGAGTGGGAGTAGGACTAGGTAAAGGCTGCTTGTTGGCCCTCTCGTCTGAATCCTGTGAGGCCTGTGAGAACAGCTCCTGGAATGGAACCCTTCTCTTCCTATGAGACGCTGTTTTTCAATAGTATGAGTGACTTTGAGGCTTCGACTCAAGTTTCTTTGTTTTTTCCTTTTTCCTTTTAACCTGTAAATAATTTCTGAATACCTACCCTATACCGAATATAAAACAGTGCCAGTGCCCACTCAGTCAAGTCTGGTAGGGAAGCAGACATCCGCATCAACCACTCCAGTAGGTACTTAGCGGTGGTTCCCTAACATTTGGAGACCATAGTTTAAATGTTTGTGCCTCGATCCCCACCCCAGATGAGCCACATGAAGATCTCTGAAGCAGGAGGGGACCAGAGTATTTGCATTTGAGCAGCTGCCCTCCCCCCACCTCAGGTAAATGCTAATATATACCAAAGACTGAGAAGGAACATTGACCGAAAGGCAGTAGTTGCCCAACTTGATGTTTGCCCAGCACTACACAATAAACAGTGTTGTATATGAGCTGTCAATGAGTCTATATTCCTAAGAGTCACCTCTATAAAAGAAAGTTAGACTTCAAATCATTTTTATGAGGGGCTTATTGTAAATGAAAGCACCATTTAGGACACACTGCTAAGTTAGACTTCATTTTCAGACTCGCCTCATGACTAGAACGTTAAATGACATCCATACCGACCACCACTTTTCTTAGCCTTTGTATTGGTTCTTTCAGGCAACTTAGACTAAAGAGAATTAAACAACTGAATCTCCATAAAGGCTCCCTAAAGCCAGCTGAAGCTAAGAAGTGTGCATTGAACACATTTGTGTATGTGTCAGGTATAGAAAACAGCAAACTTAAACAGAGCATGTCTTTTGAAGTCTTGAAGTTGACTAATGAGCTGGGTGGGGAATAGCGCTGTGAGTGTTTCCCTCTGACTTTTACAAGAGGGAGGCAAGCAGCCAGGCTTAAGAAATCCACTCTGCAAAGGCACTGGGCAAAAAAGGAGGCCAACAGGGATCTTGGTGAAAGTCAGAATTATTCAGCAGACAAGGTAGAAAACTGGCTTGCTCAAAGTGTGGCTATTTAATGCAGAAAGTAGCCTGCCCTAGACTTTGACTGGAGATCCCAAATAGGAGAATCCTGTCCTGTGCCTCCTTTTCAATAGTGGCCAATGATGCTAATGGACATATTGTGGCTTACCTGGTACCATTCCTTAATTCCATAGCTGGGCCACAGTCTTTGCTTTCATAGTGCGATATAGGTATGCAAACTATCCTACTAGTTAACCAACGAAAGTGAGACTTAAGATTAAATAAGTCAGCAAAATGTCAGTCACAAGTGACAGAATGATTCTCCAATCCAAGGCTGTTTTGCCTCCAAAACCCACATACTGACTATAATTCAGAGAAAGTTCTTTAGAGAAAGAACTTCCAAAGTTGGTGGCCAAAGGCCCTTATTATTTTTTTAAAGATTTATTTATTTATTCATAAAGAACTGGGGTACAGGCCAGAGATGCGGAGGGTGAGAGGCTTCACCAGATACAGAGTGGGGAGCAGAACAGGCAGATCGACGAAGTACACTGCTGAGGGGAGCAGCAGGCGGGCCAGGAGAGTTCTGCCACGCCATGTGGTCACCTCCAGGGAAGGCGGGAATCGAACTCATGTGGAAGTGGCTTTTGATTCTTAGTACAGTGCTTTAGCCCGCTGCACCACAAGGGAGGGCCCCAAAGGCCCTTATTATAGAGCCGTAACTATAGCAAGAGTCTTGCTGCTTTGATGAGGAGATTGCTTTTAACTTTAGTGGCAATGCTTAGTTTCCTGGAGCTTATTAGAATATTGAAAATAGTTCATGGATCCCCACTTTCACCTTCATGAACCTATAAAGAATGTAATGATTCTAATAAAACAATGGACCTGTGGAAATTTACAGAGGTGGGGGAGGGAAGTGGGGAGAGTCACTATCACAAAGATAGTCAAGCTATAATGGTAGATGTGTCAAGTCATAACACCATTTTCTCATTATGGCTTCCTCTGCTCTTCAAAATCTGTACACTCCTTTTTTTGAGACATGAAGTCTATAGTTTATAGCCACAAGTGTACTAAGGAAGGAATGACATACCTTTATATACTCTGGTTAAAATCAAAACTTTACAGGATGTCTTCCCACCCTTTATCCCCAAAAGCCGTCTCTACTGGAGAGATCACAGACAACCTGGTGTTACAATACAAGGACACTGCTAAACTCCACCACTTTGCATCACACAGTGATGAGCACAAAAATGCCCCTGCATTTTCCCTTGTATAGCAACATATTATTGTTCTTAAAGCCCAACTCAAATGCTAACTTCGTCTAAGAAGTTTCTCTCAGGCCAGAAACCTTAAGACCACCTCTTCATTAACCCAATTGAATTGGCCCAAGAGAATGTGTTGCCTTCTTCCTTTAATTTAGGTTTCTATGTAACAAATTAGTGTTGTTTATTCTCTTGCTCCAGTGTTCTATGATCTAAATGCTGTAATCATGTATGGATCTCCAGAATCTTGCAAGTGCCTGATACATAGTACAAGTGAAAACTGAATGCATGAATAAATTTGTGATGATTTCAATAGAAATCAAGTAAATAAAATCAGCTTTTGCTAACTGCAATTTGAATGTATTCTTGAGTGTGTCAGAATGTCACAAAATATTTTGCAAATGTTTAATAACAACTTTCTACTGGAAATTCAAGTTTATTTTACCTACCAAAAAAAAAAAAAAAGAAAGAAAGGAAGAAAGAAAGAAAAAGAGCTGCTCACTCTTTTGCTAGGAGCTTCTCTAAATGGGAAGTTTGGGGTCTTGGTTTATGAGAACCTTATTAGCCACCATAGCCAACTTTTGAATACTCATACATCACTGACTCATCAACATCTAACATAGGAATGTTCCTGTGCAAGAACTTTGGACAAATTTTTACATTCCTATCACACTTTCACATCTCAAATAATCAATATTTATTGAGTGCTCATGTAATGTTGACACTTTTCCGAGCACTTTCCACATATTAATTCAATATGTCTAGAGATTGAGGTGAAGACAAAGTCTAACTGTGGCATTACATGTAATAAAGAGAATGGAGTGAGATTATTGGAGGGAGACAACAGTATGTCCAAAATTTTTCACTCCAAGTTCCCCAAAGATTCACCAAAAACTGGAAAATTATCTAAATCATTTACTTATTATCCTTATTACTTATAAATATATACTGAACTACTTACAGAGCGTGAATATAGTATCCACATTTTCTGGCAAAATACTTCAGTTGCAGGGATATGCCACAAACAGAACATGGATATAAATAATATGAATAGTCATAGTTGATACTGGTGATGAAGCTACATTTACCACTTTGTAGTTTTGCATATATATGAAAATTACCTGATAAATTTCTTTCAAAAGAAAAACACTTAGGCCATCATCATCACAATAACATAGCTAAGAAGAACTCCCACTGGTCTGTGTAAGGTCGGTGCCCTAGCATGATACTCTGTCTCGGCACCTTCTGTTTCTCTTACAGAACTCTTCACAATATGTAGTTATTTTGTTCACTTGTTTTTAGTCTGTTTCCCACCAAGCTGTAAATTCCAAAAGTGAAACAGTTGTAATTTACTATTCATCAGCAAATAGTACAGTGCTGTGCCGAGTGGGAGCTAGATTAAAATTTAGTAAGGAAAAAGGACAAAAACCTTGCCAACGCCAGAGGAAGCTCTGAACTCAAACGATCTCATCTAATTCCAAGGTCCTGTAAGAAATCTGTGCTTAGAAAAGAGCTACACATGACTTGCTTATCAGCAGAGATGCCACAGAGCCAGGATTAAAAATGGTCTGAAAAACAGTTGGGGGAGGGAAATGCACTGGACCTTGGTGATGTCGCATGGGTGATGTGGTGATAGGAAGACCAAGAAGATTACAACTGAGATGGAAAAATGCACAAAATGATGTAAAAATAAACTATTATATTTTTAAAAAATGGCCTGGATGCACTTGGCATAGTGAGAATATAGGAACATACTGCCTACGGGCACCCTGGCATACGCTGCTGGTGTGAAGGTTATTTCTGCTCACAAAGTTCCCGTATAAAGATATCTTCATAAGGTATCATGACTCCACAAAGTGTATTATGAAAGTGTTAAGCCCTATCTTAGTGTATCTATTTACTGAGTCTATTATTTAGCGAAATTAGTTGGAAAAGACAAGTGACGGGTGGCCCTTCCAGTTAGACCATGTCTTTTGGCATATCTGAAAATCTGCCTTCTGCTCAGACCAAATATTTGGTAAATAATTGCCCAGGATATATGCTCAATATAGAATTTACTTCATTCTCATGAGTTTTTGAATACACAGTACAAATATTATATAAAGAAACAAATTCAAACACTAGAGCAAAGCAGAAACCCTAGGACCAGGATAAAGTTATGATAAATCAGGGTCAGGAAAATGTCCATTTAAATGCTACTTCTGGCAAAAAATGTGAAGTTCTGAGAAAATGACAGCCTCACGGAGTCTCAATTTCATGAGTCAGATAATGTGGGAAACAGTTTGAACACCAAAAAATGAAAGCACCTTCTAAAATTCTCTTCAACATGGGAATACTTTTAGATGTGAACTGAATGTAGCTTCTTACCTTTTCCTGCCTTTGTAGGTTTCAGCATATGCTATTCTGGCCAGGTGAATGAATGTCTTTGCTATAAACATTTCAGCCCGTCTCCTTTAAATACTCACTGTTCTGACTTTCAGGTGCTTGAACTAATTGATCAAGAACTGCTCCAGTGTTCTATCTGCAGCAGAAGAAAACTTCTCCAAGGACATGTTTGGAAATGTGACTCCTCAAAAATTCTAACTCATAGACTGTGTTGTGTACCTTTCAGCCTAACATATGTGGTCTTCCCAATGATCATACTTCAATATTTGTCCCTGAGTATTAATAGCATCAACATCAGTTTTCCTTGGTGTTTACTATGCTGGCACTAAGTCTCATTAGCTCTTAGAAAAAAATAGTTTGTTAAAATTTGCAACTGGCACAGCTACCATTCTGCCATAAGAGGTTGGCCAATTACTAGCCTACAGGTTTCTTGTTGAATGTATGTGGAATTGCAGAACACCAACTTTTCCAACTGAACTGCTTAGATGATGGAGCCTCCTGGAAGATGAGTCGTTCATCATTAAATGCAAGGCATCTTGTGAGCTAATTGACCAGTTCAGAGAAATGAAAGAATCACCAGAGAAGCCTTGCTCAGTTTGTTCTGATAAGGCTGTGTTCAATATCCACTAAATTACTCTCTGATGTCGCTCCAGAAAGGAATCTAAGTAATGATTCTTGCTTTTTTTTTTTTTTAATTGAAATGCTAGAAATGTATTGCTGGAGCAAGCTGACCATACCACATTAAGAGTGTATAAATTTTAAAGTAAATAAATGGTTTGAGAGCATGATACAGATTAAGCAACATGAATAATTAGCGTCAAGCTTCCAGGATCATTTGGGATCCATCTGGGGAGAATGGTAAACCAAAACAGCTGCCTCCACAGGAGATGCTCAACAGGCGCAGGCTGAGACCCCAGCTGAGATGCTCAACATAGAGCACCGCAAATCCACCGGGAACTTTTAAAATTCGACAGGCCTCTCCCCTATGAGATACTAATGTGCACCCAGGGTGGAGGAACACTGGCCTGTGGATGCTGGGGACACTAGAGGACTCGGGAAGCTCTGAGACTGAATTACCAGCAGCACGATAGAGCAGCTCATCACACCCCCTGCCCACCCCCCACCCTAGGTTCAAAGAATCTTGATCTATTGAGCCTCTGGCCTCCTCAGGTGTATGAAACCAGTGTGGACCATGGCGATCAAGTTAATTACCACTCGATATTAACTCCAACCAGGACAATATCATTCCCTCTGCTTTTTTCTTCCTCTGCTTTCTTGGGCTTCCAGCTTTCCTCACAGGAGCCTCAGGATATCACACCAATGGGGAGGTTAAGGCAGCTGTATTTACAGTGCCTCCCCAGACTGGAGAACTCCATTGCAATCGTCCCTCTTCTATACTGGTCTTAGCTGGAGATGGAGCAACCAGATAAGAATCATTGCATTAGTGATTTCTGAAGTATCTGCTAGTGGCAGCCAGCTAGAGGCTTTACATATATTACTTCTAAAAAGGGCTTATCTTCACTCTGTAGATGGTGATATGGAAGCTCAAAGCTTCATATTCAAAACTTGTCCAAAACACACATGTTGAAGATTCAAATCCATCTGGCTCCATAACCCATGCCTTTCTATGCCATTCTGCTGGTCTTATCTGTCCCTCCATAGAGTATCTTTCCTCCTGAAAACACATGAAGTCCAACCCATGAAAAAACAGCCCTGGGAAAATGGAGAGGATGGGGTGAAGAGAGGGATTATTCAGTCATTGGTACCTTAGTGTGTGTGCATGCTAAGTCCCATACTATGACAGTGCAAAGGAACAGAGGGAGGGATCTGTTGGGACACTTGTGGGAATCCTGAAGCTGCAAGGCACCAACCAACCTCTAAGGAGGGAAGTTAAGAGGGGAGTGGTTACCCAAAGGGGTCAGATAAGGCCAAGCAAGTTAACATGTATAAACTTCACTTTGCTTTCTCCTCCATAGAACCTGCTCCTTCTTTTATTCTTGCCAAGCAAAGATCACTTGCTCTTATCGGATTAAGACCAACTGATGGAAAGATCAGTAGGTCAAATGCAATGAACTAACTTCTAGTTTCTTAGCATCTTCAGAAAACTCACCATGACATACATCAGCAAGAGTGGGTTGGGAGGAGAGGGGGAGTGTGTTTTGGGTCAGAGGATGGCGAGAAAATAGAAGTTAAATATTACCTTGAACTGACCTGAATTCCACTCTTTGCCCATATCTAGTGGATTCACAAGTTCTTTGCCGAAAGCGTTTTCACCGCAAGCATTTTCCCAGAAAACCTTTTGGCACTAATCAGCCATTAGGCAATTTTGTGAAAGATAAACTTATGAAAAATAAAAGTTGATAATTAGGGATTCAAGGTCATAATGTTGGATGCAAGTTTTCTGACATTTAAAAAAAAAAAAAAGGCTGTTATCTCTGTGGATATCCCTGAAAGGAAAAATATAGATGAGGGGATGTATGTCTTACATGTAACATACGTGATGGGGAGTACATATTTGGCCTATATTTAAATGTCCCATTACAGGCCCAATCCTTAACTTATTTTGTTTCACTTTAAAGAAATTTACACTTATCGGGAATCAGGTGGCCATTACTTATTGGGATGAAAGGAGGAGGTTGAGTTTTCTTTTGCTGACAGCTTTCCACGTTGTGTGATGAGTATGGTAACGATGGCATTAGAATATCAGCTGTTTCATCCAAAGTAAGCAACTGAAGATCATTGTGAATTAGTCACCTCTTTTCCACCTGCTACAAATTTTGGTTCTGATCAGTGGGAGGGATGACCCTACTCACCTAAGGGTTTTTAAACTTCTGTGGATAGTTATCTACTATTTGAAGATTTCCACATTTACTCGTCATTATAGGGACCAAACTTGAAGCCAAAGGATACTTTCTCATTTTCTAATGTATGCATCAGTCACAACCAAACTGTCAAATTGAACTGTTAAATCAAAGTGACAACCAACTATTTCGGGCTTTAAGGCAAGACTGCCTAGTTGTTAATTAGCTGTGTGTCAAAAAAGTTCACCATGGAAATTCTTGAAGCAAAGAATTGATGATAAATTTACCAAGAACTCTCCGTGTGACTATAGCTGTAGAAAAGGCCCTTATCACATAGCAGTCGGGGTAGGCCGAGTTCCTGCAGTTCAAGTCAAACCAAAATGTGAAAAAATAACCTTTGTGTTGAGCCCATGATATTCCTGAGATTGGGGGACATCTCTGTCCTCCCTGCTCCCCTCCTTCTTCTCCAAGCCAGGGGCAGCTGATATTTAAGCTTAAGAGAGGGTCTCCCTAGAGACTGAGTCTCATTCCCTCCTCTGACAAAATCAAAAACCAACTGCAGGAAGCCGGTGGTCAGACTGACTTTCCCATAATACTCAGCTAGGTCAGAAGGGTGTTCTGGACACCAATTCAAACAGAGCCAGGCATGTTGTCCTGCAGAATCTGCCGTCCAGATTGGTTTCTCAGCTTGGCTGTTGCCCACACATCCATGCTGATGAGCCAAGACCTGGGGTTGGTTTTCAAGTGCTCCCTAAGGTAATAACAAGTTTGCTCCCTCAGCAGAGACCTAGCGTGAAGGTGACCTGGGGAGCCAAGAAAGGAGACACCCTCTTCGACACCCTCCCTGTTCTCTGCCCCTGATGGATAAGAAGAGAGAACAATATAGTATACAACAAAGTGAAAATGTTGCCAGAGGAAGGTGCACTAGAGGGAGAATAGGTAGAATGTGGTACTAACCACACAGAACTCTGAGAGTTTAAAAAAAACAACATCTACCTTTTATGCATGTTGCAATTCCACTTAACAAGCCCTGGGGAGGCACTGGCTATTGCCTGAATTCATAGGGCAGTCCATAAATTCAGCTAAAGAAGACCAGAAGCAAGATTTCCAAAACTGATAACAATAACTTGTAACTTTTCTGGTCTGTCTGCTATGTATGAGACACTGTGATAGATGATGTTCAAGCATTATCTTCTTTAATCCCCACAACAACCATTTAAGGACTTATTGCTCCTTTTATTTCTATTGAATTGGAATTGCTCTCAGACTCTGGTCCACTAACAAATGCCTCAGGAACCATACCCTGTGCTGAGGAAGAAGACTGCCCATAGGAAGGAGGAGACCAGCTTGGTTTCCTCTCCTACCTGCAGTATAAATCATGGTCGGTTGTAACAAGGTTTTTCGAGAACAGGAAAAACGTCATCCTGGTCCCAACTTAAACATGAACTGTCTTCTACAACTTTGAATTCTTCCAGAAGCCTGAAAACTAACATTCAAGGATTATCAATTTATGTAGTACATTATATGAGATTAATAATTGTTTTATAAGTAAAAGGGTGAATAAAAGACTTTTCTCACAAAAACGTTTGAGGACAAAGATGGACTACATTTCTATCCCCATCACTACCAAATTTTCTGTCAGTATTTCCATATTTGTGTGCCTTTGGCTATAAGCTTTTGGCTTAGAAAAGTCATGTCAGAGACAAAAATTAGTCACGTGAAGTTAGGCATTAGACAATTCCTTGATGAAAATCATAGGACTGATTTTTTTTAAAAATGTTATGTTTTTCTTTCTTCTCTATATCATCTCTTCCAGTAGACAAAAAACAAACAAACAAACAAACAAACAAACAAATCCAATAAAGTTTCTAGCATTCGTTTTCATCTTTTGCAAGGAAGACAGTTGTCTAAATATATCTTCTTTAAAATAGTCTATAGTTTTCCACATTCAAGTCTTAGTATTCTCTATTTGTGGAAGAGGCTGAAAACTGTATGTCTGCCATGATAGCCAAGCTTTAGAATGGAAGTGACTTTCCGAATGCACAAAACTGTTCTTTTGAAATATTGCAGGTAAGGTGCTCTCTCGCATAGTGATGATTAATTTTTTCAGGAGAAGGAAGCCATTTGTGATCTGAACCCCCACCTGGACATGCCTCTCTGTTGACTTTCGTACCTGCCCACAGCAATATGCGTTGGCTTTGGCATGTGCAAGGCCACGCACCTTCATCAATGGAGTCCATTGTTTCACAGCTAGGCACCTGCACAGCAGGCTCAAACAATGAGGCCATACCAAGAACCTCTCCTTTCTCCTCAGGGCACCCACTGTGAAAGAAAACTTGTTGAGGCCTGGAAGCCCACTTGCATCATAATTAGACTGCTTGGCCAACAGTTAATCACCACTGTCTCCAGGTGAACACTGAAAGCCATTTCCAAGTCTCAGATACAGGTTTTCCCTGCTTTCTGAATATGGAACATTCCTATTCAGTGGGATTTGGAAAGTTATTTTGGGGGATCTTGGAATGCTATTATCATTAATTTATATGGAAAAAAACCAAAAAACTTGATCATCCGCAGACAGCCAGAATAACCTACCAAATCATAACCATTAGGAAGATTCTATTTGCAGATAAGAGGGGAAACCTGTACCTGCAAATCCCTGGGGGAGAGCAAGGCTACCTTAGCTTTGACTCTGCACCCCCGCTTGCCTCCGAGTGAATGTTAGCTCTGAAGAATTCAGGGCACTGCAAGGTGATATAAGACTGCCTTGTGATTTACAGATGCTTTGGTTTTTATAGGAGCACAGGCCACTGACAGATCTGTGAGATCACCCCAAGGGAGCTCTGATAACCTAGCTGGACCTGGGTTTAGCCAGAGCCACAAAATCCCACCAGATTTCTAACTGCAGAGGACACTAGGTTGTTATTCTGAAAATAAATACAATTCAATTTTTAAAAGTTTCTTTTTAATATTACATGACTCCATTTAAAACATGTTTTACTTGGCCCTCCCTGGTGGGGCAGTGGGTTAAAGCACAGCACTGAGAAGCTAAAGCCACTTCCTCATGAGTTCGATCCCCACCCGCCCCAGAGGTGACCACATGGCGCGGCAGACCTCTCCTGACCCGCCCGCTGCTCCCTCAGCAGTGTACTTCGTCGATCTGCCTGTTCTGTTCCCCACTCTGTCTCTGGTGAGCCTCTGGCCTGTACCCCAGTTCTGTATGCAAAATAAATAAACAAACAAACAAACAAACGTGTTTTACTCTGTTTATTCTCGTTTGTTTGTTGATGTATTTGAATTAAAAAGACATAGCACACGGTAGTAGTTATGGCTTTGGCAAACAGGCATATCTGCCTCTACTCTAGGATCCACAGCATCATGGATATGTAAACTTGGACGTCATTTATGGGTTTCTCTTTTTTCATGGGCAAAGTGAAATAATTGCTGCCAAAATATTATTAAGAATTAAATTAAATAATATATGTCAAATATAAAACACTGGCCTGACCCAGAGTAATAGGTCCTGAATGAAGCTAGTATGCTATTGTTAATACAAACTCAGAGATAAATTAGTAGAGAATACGATTATAGAACAACCAAAGAATATTGAGGTTCCAGTGCTCACCTTCACTTGAGATTTATGATTTTGAAATTGAGTTTGATGACTAAACTTCTGCACTTTCCACAAATCCTAGAAATAGAATGTCAATGGCTGGTTAATATCTAGATTTGACCTTGAGGTCAAACTAATATTGTGATGTTAATCACAATATTAAGAGAATTCAAAAATCTTTAAGTTCTGTGTTATTTTAAAAGATAACCAAATGATTCCATGGAACTGAATTTTAAGATCTATGATAAGTAATTTAGTTCTTCCCACTGGAAGAACTTTATTATTCAAATATTATTATTTGATATTATTCAAATCTATTATTTAAATCTATTTTTCCCCACAAAAGTATGAGCAAATCACCTTTCTTCTTGTCTGTTTGTTGGTAAAACAGGAATATGGTACTTACCTTGCTGAGCTTTACAAGAATTAAACGAGACAAAAGAAATAAAATGCTTAGCCTAGGGCCTGGCTCAGGAGAGGTTCAGCACATGTCAACTCTGTTCACTTTTGTCTCACTGCCAGCAAAACTGTGTCCCTCCTATTCGAAACCTTTCCGGCCCTCTATCATCCTCAGTTATACACCTTTGTCACTGGTCTGGGAAAATCAAATAGTGGTGGCTTTGGTGATGTCTAACGCGCATGGTGAATTTAAATTATTTCTCCACACATGTTCTGTGAGCTGGAGGAGGAAGTGCTCTGAGATTTCTCAGCAGAGGGGCAGTCTGTGGGGCCAGTGCTGAGAAACAGCAGCAAGGAGGGCAAGCGTAACCTACGCCAGCCATGTGGACTTCATTACATCAGGTAACGTGCTCTCGGCTTGCAAAGTGCTCCCTGTGAGGACATAAGTGAGCATAGAACCCAGCTTTGATTTCAGGTTACCTAGGCATGAGGTCAATGAGAAAATGAATTCAATCTCAACCAGACCTGGTGGGTTTCTGTTGTCATGCACACAAACTTATTCCCGTGCTGTGGGCTTGGTGGTGCACCTTTTATCTCAAGCTTTCCTAAAACAAATATGGGTCTTCTCAACTTAATGAATGTACTCAGGTGCAAAGTTTTATGAGGACAGAGAGATTAAATACAGTGATTCAGCAAAACATAAGATTGGATAAATCTTCCATCCTAAAAATTTAAAGACTTGTGTACATTGTTTGTGAAGAACCCATAGGTGTTTCAGAAAAAGTCAAGAACTTTTAAGAATTGTTTCTTCCTGTCGACTTTCCTACTTGTAGAGAACATCCCGGGGTCCCAGCTATTCAGAAAAACCAGTAGAACGTATTGACCAATTAATTCAATTAATATTTGTGTGTGTGTGTGTGTGTTCTCCCTCTTCTCATTTGCCTTATAAATAAATCTTTCATTAACTTAAAAAATATCATTTCTCCCCTCTACTGTATTCCACCTACTCTCATTAGTTAATAAGATAAAGGCTAGCTATAACTCTATCATGGAGCTAGATTGAAATGTAAAATTGAGATTTATAATAAAGCCTTTTTATAGTTTTAACCCATTCTTATGACCTATGAAGTGATATTTCACATTTTTTAATGCATTTAACTCTTTAGGCTTTCCTAGTTAATTCTTCCTTTTCCCTGGCCATGCCTCACACATTAAAATAATTGAGTTCATTAAATTTAGCATGTTGTAGTCTATATATGCACTTTCTTAAGAATGAAGGAAGTGGAGACTATTACTTTCTCTTCTCCCACCCTCTTTCCTGCCTCCTGTGTTGACAGTAAGATACAAAGTAAAATTAACTAAATTTAATCCTTGACTTAGTATTTATTTTCTCTGAAGCATCTCTATAATACAAAAGTGTTCATATTTACAAAGAGGACAGGACATTTTATCTATGCTACTATTATTTAATCTGAACACTAATTTGGAACTACTTTGTTAGATTATGAAACCACCTCAGAAATACTTCACAACTAAGTTTATTGTTAAATTAATGGGAAAATCAAAAGTATGCCCAAGGAGCCCTACTTTGACACTTACTAAAATTCTAGTTTACATTTAATTTGGGATATTAGGAATCAAGTCTTTCTAGAACAGAAAAATCAGTTATCATTCTTGATTCAATCAGAATATTTAATAAATCAAGCAATAATTGTAAAGCAGTTAAGAGGTGGAGATATTTCAATATTCCACAAAATTTGGTCTGCTATTACAAACACTAGGTCGTTAACTATTTGTGTTCTTACAGATCAAAGAACTGTAGTATAAAATGGATATTGGGATAAAGCTTCATTTGAACATATTTGCATGCAACTCTTACAACGATAAAGTTTCATCATTGTCGCTCCTTTATATATTTCTCTGGTTAGTATAAAGCCACTTTATTTTTGTACTAACAAAAAGAATTTTGATTCTGGAGGAGTTAGTAAAAACGTGAGAAAGACTAATTGGGAGAAACATACGTTTCCACATGGGTGGATTTGTCTAAGCATTTAAGACTCTCTGGTAAAACTCTCCTTCCTTCTATCCTGGCAGGAAATTAGGCCACTGATAGGTATGCAGATTCCACACATCTTCCTCCAAGGTCACACTATTGGGGTGGAGAATGGAGGGAGGGTGTTTCTGGGGGATTGGAACAGCCATTAGCTTTTCTGGTTTAATGTGACTGTCCTTCTCCAGGTCACCAGACCCCACACTCCCCATTTGTTAACTCTGTCTATTTAACACAGTTATGCCACCTCTCCATAACATTTTTGACTTGTTCAGTAAAAACATGCTCACCATAAAGTCTTCTTCATTTAAACTACCCATAGAAGGAAATATCTATCTTTAAAAAACAGCAGTGATAATCATTTTTTTTTTGGAATCTATCCTGCCCTTCATCTCTCATTCAGGGCCTAATATGAATCACTTTGGCTGCGTCAAAGTTTAGCAGCCCAGAATACCTAGGAGGAGCATTTTGCTGACAAAGAGGACAGGGCTGTTTTTGAGTAAGAGCTAGTGTCATTGACGTGTCACCCATGAATGGAAAGAGCAATCTGGACAAGATAAGATAGTATGGTGGTACCTGGGGCCTGCTAAACAGGAGTGAAGGGAAAACAGAGAAGAGGGGATTCCAGCAAGAGAGGTGGCCTGAAAGGGCAGAATCTTGTGTTGCCTTCCTCAGGGAAGCAGCTTGTGGGCTCCTTAGCATGAAGTTGGAAACGCTGCACATCTCAGACTAATCCAGTCTCTCCCAGTGTGTTCCAGTTTTCACATACCTATCCAGGCCCCACCTTAAGAGCAGTAAGTGGAGTGTCTTGTGAGAGGAGAATGATGGTCACTGTCATCTTGTAGGTGGAGGGAAAGAGGTCAGACACTGCACTCTTGCCTGGGGTTTCCTCTTCCCTCGGGGTCTTCAGTTCAGTTCCCTTGAGTTTCTCTATTTGAGAAAACTTATATTCTTTGCAGAGTTTGAGTGTCTCCTACAAAATAAAGTTCCTTAGAGAATTAATGCACTTACGAAATCAATGCTTTTCTTTCTTCACAAAGAAAGGAAAATATTGACATCACCTGAAGGGAACTTCTAGAAACTCAGATAAGATCATGTAGAGGCATGCAGTTTCCATTCAAGGAATGATCTCTTGGAAGGCGGCTGTAGGAATATCTATCGGTAGAGACTTGCTGGCTGCCTAAGGATTAAAGCTAAGGGCAGAAGGATCTCCAACCAGCAGTATTCCAATCATTTTAAAATCACAATAAAGCAAAAAGAAGAAGAGGAAGAAAAACCATGTCCTTATGCCCTAATTTCAAAGAAAACAAACTAACCCA
>NW_004567107.1:49640085-49648883 GCF_000260355.1 Condylura cristata
TAAGATCCCATAATCATCTAATATGCTTAATTCATCCACAGGAATATTAATTTCTTAAAATTCTGAATTTGCTTATTTGCTTTCTGCTCTGGTTTTCAAGGGCAGGCAACATGAACTTAGGATTACTTTTTTGGTTCCTTAAAATTTGAACTTTCATTTTTAATCTAGACGTCGAAATATATTTAATAATAGCAACCCTGTGTTCAATCTTCTGGATATACTAAAAAAAAAAAAAATTCCACTCACACTGCTATCCATTTGAAATAGTGAGTCACAGGTTAAATCATCTTCTGTCATTAAAGAAATGAATAAATGGGAACGAGAAGTGGTGGGGAAAGAGCAGGGGAGCACTCCCGCCAGCTGGGATGCAGGAGAAAGTCACTCTAGTGTGTTCAGCTCCCAAAGCGTGAAACCTCCACTATGTGGACATTTCAGCAGTTATCTTTGCCAAATATGAGACAGGCTCTCCACTGTGGATCCAAAACTTACAAGAACAACTACCACCACCAACAAAAAATGATAAGATAGTTTGTTTGAAGCCAAGTCTGCCTCCAGAAGAATTTGTTGTGTTTGCTTGTTCTTACTATCTTTGCTGTTATGAAAATCAGAAATGAGTTCAGCTTGCACCCCAGGTAGGAAGTTAGAGAAGGGGGAACCTGTGTAAGTTGAAGTTTGTCACAGTAGGCAGAACAGTCGCTTTGCAGCCCAGGCCCATCTCAGGGTGCACTGCTTCACAGCTACACTGTAAAGTGTTAAAAATCCTCCCACCCACCCCAGAATATATATATATGTATATTAAAAAAAATCCCCTGTCCATCTCTCAGTACACAAAAGGACCTCATCACACTGCAAAAATAGCAGTACCCACTTTGGTCAATTAAAACAAACAAACAAAAAAAGCATACATTATTTTTTTTTAAATCTGTGTACTTACCTATAATAACCAATACAGCTAAAAGCACTACCTACATAGGCAAAACTTGGTATTGCATAATTCGTATAAATTTGAAACCCCTCCCCCCCAAATATTAATTGGAAGATGAAAAACATGAAAGGTTAATAGAAAAAACACCAAAATACTGAAAATATTGCTGGTCGATTACAATTTTTAAGCGGCAACTATACACAGCCATGATATGCTTTATAAATGTGAGATAAAGGTATAACTGTCTAAAAAATCCATGATGTCACACATTTTTCTTCGTCTGGAGTACAAAATATTTTGTCATAAAAATGGTAAAGATTTAAAATGATAATAAATGCAGCAAAACAAGTGTAGTGATGTCACTTTTTTGTGGGTTTTTTTTTTGTTTTTTAGATTTCAAGGCAAGGCACGTAATGTGGACATTATATCTTCGTGCAAATTAGGATTACTGGAAAGAGTATTTTTAATTAAAATTTTAAGAGACATAGAGGCAAAATGTGTCTGCCCATGCACACTACAGATCGTCAATACAAGAAATTTGTTGAACAAGGCTAATGTCTGAAAGCACCATGCAAGTTTTCAGCACCCTGATTACATCTGCTTCCTCGAGAGTGCATTTTATATCCTACACCCTGGCGTTCCCAGTTTGTAAACTGTAAGCTTTACCCTTGTGACATGGATTTGCCTGCCTCTTTGTCTCTATAATGCAGATTTTATAGAACCTTTTGTATACCCTATGGGTTCTTGATGCAACCAGTAATTTTAAATAAATAAATTCTACCTCCAAGGAGGCTGCAGCTAAACCAACATAAGTGCTGTGTTTTCATTAACTTTTTTTTTTTCTCAAGCACATGATTTGTCTTGATTTAATGCCTTTTTAATGCCCCCAAAAACTGAGGGGAAAATAAATTTGTTCAAAATTATTTTAAATTCTTTTTAATCCCCTCAATTTAGAGTCCAAGGGCTGAAGGACTTATAATCATGATTCCCCTTTAGATATAAATTTATAAATTGCACTTGCCTCTGTTAAGTGTTTCTTTTGTGGGGAAAATATTATATTAATTTTTACTGTTGCATGCAGAGATAACACTTCACCTACATAGAGGCATTTCTTCCATAGAGCCTTTGTGTTCAAACTGATTTTTTTTTAAACCTTTTTTGTTTTTTTTCTTTTTTTTTCTTTTTTTCTTTTTTTTTTTTTTAAGATTTCAAACTGGGTTACACACTGGAAAAGGCTGGGTTAAGGGCCAAAATTTAATAAATCTGTACTGATAACTAAAGGCTACAGAGATTTTATATATATATTTTTTTAACTTTTAGAAATCAGAGTGCTTATAAAATGGCTGGCTCATGGCTCGGTCACCCAGCACCTCTGATGCCGCCTCCTAGCCTTCGTTGGTGAGATAACCAGGAATAGTGATTCCATGCGTAAACAACAAGAATACTAAACCAATAAAACTAGCTTATCATGCAAATATTAAGGCATCTAGAAAGTCAGTTAAAATATATTGTCATAGAGACAGAACATCTATTTCCCAGCGGACTTCATGTAACAAAGGCTACGTTGCAGGGGCTGCCATCGATCTACCATCAGTGAAATATCATCGACCCTTTTTTACGTCATTACAGTTTCAACCTTAAGGGAATTAGTGATTGTAAGTGCTGCAATTGCTGGTCTATTATCTTCTTTCTTCAGTTTCTTTCCTTTCTCCCTTTTTGTTTTGTCCAGTCTTCCTCAGTTCTTTAAAAAAAAAAAAATTCTTAAACTACTGTTGTATTTCATTTCCCCTCAGTTGCTCGTTTCTGCTTGAAGGAAAGGTTCTCCGATTATGTTCAAACCGTAATTTTGGACATTTGCCGGTAGGATGGGTGTCCTATTTGATACTTGGAAAGGAACCAAGCTAGCCCAGGTACCAGGACTGTTGAAAGGAGAAGGGCAGATGGAAGGAAAGAGAAAGAGAAAAAAATTACAATGTTAAAATCTACAATATTAGAAATATAACTTCTATAGGCATCAAATTACTACTATAACTTTTTTCCAAATTGCAGTTTAATATGAGATAAACATGTCAACGTACACATATTATACATGCATACCTACATGCTCTACTTCTCTCATGGAAATTCAGACTAACTGTGAAGCAGAAAAACCTTAGTTGTGGCTCATAGGCAATCATCAAACTACATAATTGAAGATATTCTTCCTAAAATATTTAAAATATTAATCTACTGCTATATAAATACAATATGATTTTTATAAAATTAAAGAAAATGAAAGCAGTGAGCCTACATTAGTACATAATACTTTGCCAGTTCTATTCTGATCTTGTTTGACTTTTAATTCCAAGCAATTCATTGAAAAAATGGGTTTCAATATTATACCTGCCTCTAAGTTGAATACAATTGAAATGTATAATGGAAGATATTTCTTTTCCTCACAATGAGAAAAAAAATTCATTTTTCATGAAGGCTAGAACATAATATGCAACTTGAAATGCTGACACAAAAGCCTGACATTGCCTGCCCCTCCTCATCAGCCACGCTACATCTAAGCTGCTATGAGTCTGGGAGTTAGCAGGGGTGAGTGGGACAAACACTCAAGCCTTAAGAAGACATGCTTGTTCCTCTCCAACCTGCTTTCACCTATGTGGGATTTATACATACATACATACATACACACACACACACACACACACATATATATATATGTAAAATAATATATATTATTATAACCCCAAATCCAAATATACCTATAAATATATACCTATAATTACCCCAAATCTACATATATATCCATATATATGAAATATATATATGATAACATTCTTAAATTAGTACTAGAACAATCTCTCACTGAAGTATCATAGGGAAAGATAGCAACAGAGCTACATATCACAAAACAATCCTATAGTACACAATTTGGGGTACACCTAACAATGTATTTCTTATTTCAAGACTCAGAATGAATGTCAAATATGCAACAGTTGCATAGATATCATAAACCAAGAAAATAGACAATTCCAAACCCAGTTTAGTCTTGGTCTGGCATGGAGACAAATTTTAGTATTTGAAATTTAATTTCATATCCCTTTTTTTAGTTTAAATATCATGAAGTACTATTATTGTATTCTTTAGTTTTAATATCATGAGGTACTACTACTGTAGCTATAACCTAGATCGCCTCCTTTTTTTTTCATGCTAGAATTCCAAAGGTACAAAAAACTTTATGGGATATTTGCTTCAGAGAACAATTTTGTCTAAAAAAAAAAAAAAATTCTATACATAACTGTTTCTTGTATGGTAATACCTCTATACAAATTGTGGTTTGTTATTACATTTCTAGGTACCCATTTCCGAATATTTCATGAGAAAAAATTCACAATGACCTTTTATGCTCAAGGGATTTTACGGTTAAATTATCAGCTCCATGATAGCAAGGTTCATTGCTCTTTGCCCTCCATCTGATATAGTACCTAGCACATGGTAGATGTTCACTAAATTTTTAACTAAACAAAGCAATTAAGTAATCCAAATCACACTCAAGTATGTGTTTTTAAAAAGAACTGCTCATGATCATGTATTTTTATGAAGTGATTTGGCCCCCTTAAAAAAAAAATACCGGCATCTCTGATTTTATAATTAGAGATATTTAGCATTAATAAAAATTAATGATACAGTAATAGTCCCATTCAAACTAAAAAGATATGTTCTCATTATCTGACAAAAGTCACAATTCTAAAGAATAGTTGTTATTGAGACTATATAAGAGAATTATTTTCACATACTTCTCTTTTCCTATACACATCATAAACAATTTTTCTATGCCATACACCATTGATTAGGGAAAATGTTTTAAGAGGCATAAAGAAACTTATTTTCCACTATCCTTTTACATAGCACTATTACAGTATTTACTACTACTTTGTATCATAATCATCTGTATCTATTATTATCTGAGTGAGTTCACAAAGTAAGTGACCATATCTTATACATTTGTATAGAATTTGGCCATAGCTGATGTGATTTCTCTAAAAATAAAATAACTGAAAAAAATGCATATTTATTATTTTCATCTGAAATAGGAAGAATGCATGAAAAAAAGGACTATCTCAAGTTGATAATCCTTATCAGTAAAAGATGTCAACAACAAGTAAGTTGCTTTGAAAAATCAAAATGAATCCCAAATAAAAGAGGTTCTAGAAAGTCATTTAGCACTTGCATACTTTAGGAAAATAAAGTATATTTTAGGTATTTAATTAGATATAATTCCTTTATTGTAAAACTCTACCAACAAGTGATTAAAAAAAAGGGGGGGGCAAGAATTCAGGGTTGATTTTACAATCATTTTCTTACTCAGTTCTTCAGAAAAGACATGTATTATTATTTTTTGGAAGCTGTGCAATAAAAATAAATTCATGCCAGCGACTAACAGGGGTCCTGCTGTAGAATATCTACCAAGTTCATTTTAGATGTTTATTTGAACCTTTCAAAGCTTGCATCCTATATTATGACCATGTCAAAATTGCAATGTGCAATCTATTTGTCAATACTGTTTATGAACCTTTGGGGGGAGATAAATCTCAAACTTTAACACTATGCAGACCCCATATATGGGTTTTATAAGTCTCTTACTGCCAATTTGTAGGTTAAGTTCAGAACTATAAGGTACATACACTTTTAGAGCTTTTTTGTAGTTCCACTGGAAAAAAAAATTTGGTAAAACTAATTTAAAGATTATAACAAGGATGTTCAGAAAAATATATAACCAAACAAAACAATCTATATTATATAATTTCAAAAAAACAAACAATGCCTCAGATTGCATGGTTATTCAGGTAGAAATGTAATAGTGCTTTTTACCTATCTAAATGTCTAAGTATAACGCAATGCCAATGAACACCAGTATGGATAAAATAAACACACATAGTCATATTTATTTACATATAAAACTAGTTATATGTAATATGATTAACAGCTTTAATTCAGAATGGATTGAAAGTTATGAGTAATCTTATGTCCAATCCAGTAATTTCCACATCTGTCTAGTAAGAGACATGAATTTAATGGAGAGACTTCATAATATTTAAGGTCCAGTTAAGCTACTTCAGTAGTGTATCTCCAAGAATGCATTCATTTTGTTTCATTAGTAAATTGCATTACCCATTTTTCATTGCCAAATCATTATTTTCTGGACAAACAAAAAATGAGTGTGACTGAAACTTGAAAACACAGTTTAGCAAACACAAGTGGGTTACCATTAAATAAAGAAAAGAATGTAAATACTTAGTGAACAATCAGGCACAAAAAATAAGTGCAAATGATTCTATAGTACCTTAACAACAAAGCAGAGTGACTTCTACTCTATGGATAAAATGCAATATTTCATGATTAACAAAACACATGGGTTAAATAAAAATTCAAATTAATAAATGTCTGAGATGCTGGATACACTCCCACATTTTTTTGACCAAAAGTATGATGAGACTTCCAAAAAGGAAGAAGCAAACAAACAAATTACTTTGACCTGAAGATACATTGATGGTTCTGGTCTGGTCCTGTTTCTTTTTATAATGATAAGACTACTTCTGAAGCTCTGTGGCTTCCTTTAGGTATCATTTTCGAGAGCAATGGATTCTATGACATTTTGGGGGTAAGAAACTCAACAAATCATGTCGTTTGAGGAAAGTTAAAGGGGAGACAGGGAAGATATAAGAATTGAGTAGAAAAGAAATGTAGGCTTCTTCCATATGGTTTAGAATGACAGAATTTGCACAAATGGAGAAACTTCCAGAAGATAACCATGCTGAGGGACTACTATAAGCATGGTACCAGCTTTATTGTTTTACATATGCTACGTCACTTATCAATTAAGTCTCTCAATGAACTGTTGAAATTGTTGTCAGCAACCTATGTCACAGAAGAGGAAACTGAGGGGTCAAAGAGGTCAAGAAACAGTCCCAAAGTTACCCATGTAGACCTCAGTAGTCAATCACTTCTGTCTTATTTGTGGTCTTGGATTATATTATCCTACCCTAGGAAGTTAGACATTGCCCCAACACTGGAAAAAAAAAAAAAAAAAAAAAAACTTTGAACTGAGTTTTGTGCTTTAGCCCCGCTGTGCCACAAGGGAGAGCTGAACTGAGTTTTGTAAAGGCAAAATGTACTTGCTTCTAGAGACTAGATCTCCTGCATCTCACACAGCTGGGTGATAACCTCACTGAAGTTGAAGCAGACTTATGCATAGAATGTGTCTGGTCTGGGTGGTAGGCCATGAGATTTGAATGTATTTATGTCCTCTGGAAACAACTACTAGTTGAAGTTCTACTAGAGAACTTTCTTCACCTTAAAGGATTAATGGGAAAGAAGAAGCTTACTTCCTTTAAAAAATGGGTTGTATAAAATAGTCATAGAGTTTATAAGGAATAATCAGACACTCATTCTTTTAATAAAAGAAAGAAAAAGTTGTTCTGGGCAGCCAAGTCAATAGTGGTATGTTTTAGAAATGATCAATTCTGTGACCATCTCCCTAGGCCAAAAGGGATTCGGCTCTTAGCTTTTAACTTAGTAACCATCCTTTGTAAACATAAGGAGCCAGAAAAGTATGTATGGAGTGTTACCATGAGCAAGGAACCAAACAAAATCTGCTTACTTCAACTATTAGTTTTACGTGATTAAAACAATCACAGCTATTTCAATAATGAGACAGGATTCCATTTTACTAAGCTGTGTTTAAGAGACCATAGGAATGGCAACCCATTTGTTGAACATTTTATTAAATGTCTAAGAATCCAGGATACTAATATTTTTCAGGGAACTAATAACATCACCCATTTAGATTTTACATACTGATTTAATCAAATGCCTAGCCTACTGACTTCAAAGACAGTATATTTGCAAGAAGCCTAAAAGAATATTATAGTTATAAAACACAAAGAACTGTATGTATTTGTACATACCTCAACTTCATCAGTAGCCATACTACTTACAGATAGCAATAAATGTAAGCAATGGCCCAGAAAGAATCGAAAGTAAATAAAATAGCTACCTCAATTTAAAAGGAGTTTTCTCCATCCCTTTTGTGTTGTTCTCGAATATCCCCCAAAAGGAAAGTTATTATTATTTTTTTTTACTTCTTTAGCTAACTACTCTTAATTTTGTTCCCACAATATTAACATACAAAGCGCACAATATGCATTTTTTCTATTATTAGCTAAAAGCTGCTCACTGGAAAAATCCAAAATTGGAAAAGCCAACCAAGAGCAGGTTACTGAAGCATATATTAAGTCAGCATTGTGCTCTCTTGGATTGTATGTGGGGTATTTGGATTGGTGGTTTACTTCCACGTAACAGAGAGTGCAGACTCTATCTCGTGCAGACACATTCTTTGAGATTGTAAGGAGGGCTATATGAGTAGTACTCATGTACCTATATATTTAAGACTTATTATATATTATTATATACTAGGATAATTTAATAATTACTGTATTAGAACAAAGAAAATACATTATTTGCTAGCATTGATGTAGTGTGTGTTATTTGCCAGGTATTATTCTATCAGCCTGACCTACTTCAAAGCTTTTATTTTTCAGAACAAACCTCTGATAAAAGTACCATTCTTACTTTTGTTTTACAGATGAGAAAATGGAAAGTTAAGTGTCTTGCCCAACTCATAATGCTATTGTTGTAGAAACCAGCATTTGAAGTCTCGAGTATGGTTACTGGATCTGTGCTTTTACCCACAACCCGTCACCTCATCTTCCTCTTTGGCAAGACACTTTACTTTTTTTTTAAGATTTATTTATTTGTGCATACAGAACTGGGGTACAGGCCAGAGGCTCAGGGGCGGTGAGAGGATTCACCAGAGACAGAGTGG
>NW_004567107.1:49648983-49735019 GCF_000260355.1 Condylura cristata
ATTCTCAGTACAGCGCTTTAACCCGCTGCGCCACCAGGGAGGGCCAAGACACTTTACTTTTATCACTGCATATGAATGTATATTATTCCTGAATTATATAAGAGATTATATGAATTAAAGTTTATATTACTTAGTTACCCAGAAATTCCCACATAAATGAAACACTTGAGTTCAAACTTCAACACAAATAACTGCATTTTATTTATCCAATTTCAGATACTTTTCAGTTAAATGCAGTATTTGCTTTTGTGTGTCTATGTATACACAGACAGATGTGGCTTTATGTCAATAATTTGTCGGTTGTGTTCCACTTCAGAAGAGGCTAGACATAGAAGTGAAACCATACAAAGTGCCTTGCACAGGTCTTGAGTTTCTTCGATTTATTTCCCCCATCGTGAAAGATCATTATTGCCATCTGAACGAGCCTATTTGCATTCAAGATGATTTCTAATGATTATTACTATTTGTAATAATCTGTATCAGAAAGCTCCCTGGCCGGCTCTTACCTGAACTGCAAAAGTACTCTTGTGGGCTCTCTGGGAAACACCAAATATCATAAACTGCAGGTGGCTCATGGAATTATTCTAACTGCAAGCAATAGCACTTCACAGTAATGAAAAAGAAACATATTTGTTTCTTAACTAAGTAGGTAAATAGCTTCTTTATTGCTACTCCTTGGGGACCAACAGTTTTGAAAATAACATATCAAAATGGTAGGCCATCAAACCTCATTACTTTATATTCAATTGTTTCAGATGTGTTTTATTATTGGGGCAGGGTGGATTGAACATTAACTTTACCATGTGCCACTGCCAGCATCTTCTAAGTAAAATAATGGCATATGCTGGTGAAATATTTTATAGGAAAAGGGTACAGGCAAGAAGAATCTTGGTACATGGGATTAACTTCAGCTCTATATTAAAAGTGCGTAACAAAAAAAGGACTTACAATAAACGCACTCTTAGTAAAAGACTTAACAAGATTCTAGAAGACCTTTCAATAAGACAATCTATACGCTGAAAAGTCATAAAAACCTCATTTCCTTACAATGTTGAATTTAGACATAAGGGGAAAAAAATCTTCCCCTAAATAGGTCAGATTAAATAGATTTTTTTAAAAGTATGTATCATCTGTTTTTAGAACTGAAAACGAAAGATAGAGAATTATTATGAAAATAACTAACTGTAAATAAATTACAGTACACACATATACATATGTAACAACTTATATAGTGTGGGAGGTTTTAGCCAATTAAAAATATATATAAAATTATCAGGCACAAAGTAGTTATTTGATCTCCTCCCACAGACTGTACCAAGGCAGAGAGCCCTACAAGTTGATTTCCATCCTCTTTTTCTAGTCTATTCGTCTCTATCCCTGGGCTCCTTTTCAAAGCTATTGTTACAAGGGCTACTGCTCCCCTTATTAGCATATGTGAGTCTTCCAAGGCAGACAAAATTCTCTACAAAATAATGCTTCCAAATATTCCCTTTCATTAAAAGAAAACCACCAAGGTATACTACATTAAAGAGAAATGTGTTACACAAAAATAAAAAGATTGTCCTAAGTGATTTTATTTACAAGAAAAAAAAAATCAATGTTGTTTGCACAATTGCATCTCTAAATGACAGAATTTATTTGTATCAGAATCAGAAGCATAAAATTATCAAAGATTAAGGTTCTTATGCTGCCTACTCTGTCTACATGGCAAAAAAAAAATCTTTCTTCATATAAAAAAAGAATTAACAAAGGAGAAAACTGTAACTTTCAACGTGTCTGAATATTCATAATTTGTGTTTATTGGTTTCTTGAACTTAAATAGGCTTTTGATCTTTTTCCTTCCATAGTTTGCTGTGATGTTCAATATTATATTTACTCATTTATTTGTTTTATGGTTTAAGTAAGTAGATGAAAAGTTCACTGTATACCTACTAAACAAAAAAGCAAACCTGAAAATTAAAAAGACCATAATAAAGGGTGGGTTGACTGCTGAAGGAGCTGATTTCTTATGTGTGCAATACTTATGTAAGTATGTAAATATATACCTTGACATAAACTAGGTGTTTAATATACTTCTTTTATTGCAAAGGGTTAATCAGCAAGGTTTACATTAGGGAATTTTCTGAATCAAGCTCCTCCTTCTCCCTTAGTGCTGCCAAAAATCATCTGACAGGAAACGAAAGATTAAGTTTGTCCTACCTAAGCGAACAAAGAATGCTCTGAACAGGCCACCGGTTTACTGCAGAGCGGGAACTTTTCTAATCCTGCTGGAATCTGCAGTGCTGCTCAGAAAATATCACGGAAAAAAAGTTGTTTTCTTTCCTCTAACATCTTGTCTCTGGATCATCTCATTTTGGTCACACTGAAAATCCTGCTGCTTCTCCTATAAAGGTTAACTTAAAGCTCCAAACATAATCATGTGGAAAATGGACATTATTGATTCCTATGGTCCATTGTTCCCCCATCCTAAGTCCCTGAAGTTCAAGTTCAATCTGGAATTACATCATGTCTGGTTTCTCCTGGTTACCAGACGGCTTGAGACGTGACCACAGCTACAGAAAAAACAAACAGCCTTCTTCACGCTTCGGCTCCCCTATCGATTCAAACGTAAACTTTTTTTCTTTCTCTCAAGTATGCTTCAAGTATGGAGCATGGTTAATTTAGAGATTAAGTTCCAAATTAGATTATCTAATGGCATCTTAATGGATTGCTGACCCATTTCCTGTGGATGGCAGCATGCAAGTCTGGCTGGAATACAATTAATTTCTTAGGAAGTGTTCTGAAGAGTTTCCTAGATAAAAAGGAAATGCTGTGTTGTGCAAATCTTTCTTTATAAATGGGGAAAGTTAGGCAAAACTACAATAAATCCCAGTGTATTTTTCAGCAGCCAGACTATAGATAACGTGTGAGAGAAACCACATTGAGGTCATATTAAAGAATGGTAACATTTTTATTTTTGATTTCCTAACAGGTGCAAAAATTTTGGTGAGACAAGAGTAATTTTTCTAAATAGAATATTCACATACAAAGAGCAACACTAGTAAGTAGCTCCGTTACCAAACAACGGTCATATGTAATTTTGGCATTTGCAATTCTCCTTCTAGAATTTTAGATTCTTCAATTCATCTACCGTATCAGCATTTCTGCCATAGTCCCAGAGTGGTGCTAGTGGCCCAGAATGTTGTGTAAAAAGTTGAGTGTTTTGAACACACTTTAGAGCTGACAACTGAAAAGGAAATTCAGCACTCTGAGAATAAAGCTCCCCCCAGGAACTCCAGGAACAACCCAGCTGTTGTACTGTAGTTATGTGTCAAGATAACAAACTGAGAGCAGGAAATGCTAACCTAGTGGATTCATAGGGACGGTCTAAGTGTACTGTTGAAACGAAACTTAACTCTTAATACTACCTCACAGTAAGACATAGAACTTCCCTTTACCATGCATGTGCCATAAGTATACATGTGTATGTGTTTATAAAGACAGATTATTACACATATTACACACATACACACGTTTCCAAGCAACCGTGGTTTATACCCCATATATTAAAGATTAATTTAAAGAATTCATCCTTTAATAGCTTGGGTGCACATATTTTACAAAGAAAATTTTACAGATAATGCAACAAATATCGTGAATGACAGAGGACAGTGCTACATAAATAGGGCTAGATTTATGAAATGAATGCTATTACTCCTTTGTCCTTCCTCTCCTGACCTACCAGATCCAAATAATCTTTACTGGCTGCTAAATATCTCCTGGGAAATCAAGCAACTCTCTAGAACTGCAGTAATAAACGACAATTTCTTACAAAAACATGTGTAAAGTAACTACAGAATGAAGTATTCAACTCATAGAAAGGAACTGCTAACACATGTACATGGAAAATAGCTGATAAAAGTCTCTTTGGTGCCTTTCAATTATGGCATCAGCAGAAACACAAAAATCCTTCCAATTATTTCAGTAAAAATCTTCATTTATTCATTATTTCGGAGGCTGAGCAAATGGTTTGTGTAAACATATCCTTCAGTAACACGCGCGTGTTTATTTTAACCATCTGAAGGCTTCTTCTATGTTTATATAAGCCATCAGACACATACAGCCACTCACTTGTGGCTTTGCCTTTTCTTGAAAGGGGTGAAGGGGGAGAAGAAGGAATGAAACAATAAATCCAGTTTCTCTTTTGCATAAAGCAACCCCTCCAGTGTTTTAAAATAACTTATGTTTATATTATTCTTGGCTTGTCCTTCAGCTTTCTTTTTCATTCAATTCTATTGCTCTTTCATATTTGATAGTACAAGTTATATTCTGGCCATTGCTTCCAGAAAGAAATCCAGCTAGGGAGTGAACTGGGGTATTTGTTTATGCTCACATGATTCACATGCACAACAATGTCACTTGTCCACAGTGGAGGAGCAGCACAGACAAAACAGTCGGGTATGAGCAGCAAATCAACAGCATGTGCAACGATTATCTTCCTCAGAGCTAAGCCCCTCCCGGCTCAAACTCAAGTGAGCACTGCAGCCACAGAGATCACTCTGAGTTAACTGCGGGACCTGGCCTTTGGGTTAGAGGTAAAATTTCAGGTGCAAGTTAACTCAACCCCTCCCTGCCCCATGCTTCCTTCATGCCCTCCTCCCCCAACACACACAAATGGCTAACAAATTTCTAAGGTCAAAACAACAAAACACCTTCAGGGTTGCAACCTAATGAGTCTGGGAAAACTTTCCAAAAGAGTAAGCTTTGGTTCCTAAGGGAATGTTTACATTTTGGGGGTGGGGAGAGGAAATCTTCCAGCTTTGATTACACTTGCACAACTTCCAAGGCACTGCCATTTTCAGTCCCTAGCTGCATCTGACAGGGAAACACCTCTAGGAAGGATTGCTATAACGCAGGAAAAGGAGCAGGGGGTGGGCAAATGAGCAGAGGAGGAAAGTAATGGCCACAATTAACAGTCCAAAGAAAATGGAGCAAGTCGAAACCAAAATAGCCTCTTTGCTTTGTGTGTTTCTACAACATCTCTAGGGATTGCTTTTTGCTAAAGACAAAAAAAACCACCACCATACAAAACATAACCTGTATCTTCTTTATTCTGTTCTAACAAAATCAAATTATTTAATTCTCTGGTTGACTAGGTCTACATTTCTCATACATTTTCAATGAATTCAGATCATTTTGAAATTGTAGTAGTGCCCTGAAGATTCGAGATGTCTAGTGTCTGCTTTAAAAGTCACAGAATTACAGATATTTATGATTTCCTTTTTCAATATCCCTTCTAGAAAGAACAAACATTCCGTTTCAAAAGTGACCACAGGGCACAAGCTGAAACCATGAATAAATTATGAGTAAGTTGTGCCACAGGCATGGTCTATTTGTATTATCAAGTATGGATTCTATGCTGATTTTGGGAAAATGTAACAAGTCAAATTGCTTTCTTAATCTTTATTCTGATGTATATGATACTTAGGCTCATGATAGTGAACATCATATAAGAGTTCAATAAACACCTGTGGGGTGTATGCAATTCCGAAGCTACCTTTTAAAAGCCTCTGGAAGCATTAATGCCGCAGCATATCATTATCTACTTATCAAAACATTTTCACTACTTTTTTAGAAGGAAAAAAACTTTAAATGCTGTTAACTTACTACATTCAAGTAGTCTATTGTGATTTATTATTCACTCACCTTTTCCCTTTTTTTGAATATTAATTTTTGATTAAAAAATTCATAGCAATTAGGTGCCTTTATATTTCAAATCTCCAGTATTTATATCCTTATTTGGTTTTCATTTATTTTACAGTGCTGTCCTCGTTTAGATCAGTAAATGTAAATCAATAATCTAACCATTTGGAATTCTCAAGTCTTAGTCAAATTTAAAAATCATGAGTACAAGTCATTTATTAGTAGTTCTTGTGAATGCAATAAGATTTGTATGTAAGCATGGGCCAGTTTGCTAACTGACAGCACATGGAATATAAATAAGTCATCTAATAAAAATTAAATCGAAACATGGTAATGAATCCAATTAAATTAATCCAAACATATACATTAATTATTTAAATGTTTTCATTCAGTTTAATGAAGACGTAGGAATTAAGACTATTTCAATAAACTGCTTTCATTGAGTTTACTTCTCTTTTATAACTATATATGTATGCATGTATGCATATCTGTATATTGTATGTATACATGTATGCATATATATTGTTTTTTTTTTTTTCCCAAAGGGCGGAACGATGTAAGGTTCTTGGGGGAAAAAAATCAAAATATGCAAAAAATAAATTTTAAAGTAGATGTTATATCAATCATTAAAAAGAAGAGCAATCAGATTGTATTCATTTTAAGTAGTGAATTAATTTAAAAAAAATCACCTTTGGGGAAAAAAGTCAATTTGACAGTTCAAATACCAACTGCTTTTATTAGTTTTTACCCGAATATTATGGATACTATTAATTACTTTATTCTCTACTCTCTGGCAGTTTCTATCAAGCAACATAGAGATGAGGGTGCCCACTTACAAGGGCTGTATGAGATTATACTTTTACCTTAGGTACTGTCAGAAAAGAAAGGTTTTCACTCACAGCAGGGTTAGGATATTGTTGGCTTTAATTTTGGTGAAGTCTATACCTTAACTCAGTCTTTCTGTGAATTATCTCTTATTACATAAGATCAAACCATGACTTTTAATTATTCGTCAATTTGACACAACCTGTTCTTTATTAAAATAAAACATAAGAAGCCAGCTTAGTACTTCTTTCTAAAACTAACATGAGACAGTAATCAGAACTAGTTTTGAAAATGAAGTTTTAGAATAATGTTCTTAGCCAACCAAAGAAACTTCAATTATCAATGATTCGTATCAATGCATAAACAGAAGTTAAAACTTTATGTAAACCAAATTCTTTCTCTATTGATTTCAACAGTCTTTTTATTCTAATATTTGAGTGTTAGAAGCAGTTAAATGGAGAAAGTCAGAAGAAAAATTTCAAGTTCTTCTAGCTTTCCACATCTGACAGGGGGAAATGAATATTAAATGATTTAAAGTTAACAGTAGAGGAAAGAGCTGAAATGAGAAGTTATGATGTAAAACCCAATATTTTTAAAAACCCAATACTTCATTCTAAGATAGCTAAAAAAATCTTCCTTAAACTATGATTTCATTTCCTCAGGTCCTAAAATTTGTGTCAAATCTCCAACCCTCCCCAACCCCACCCTGCAAATATTATAAACTGCTTAAACATTGACAGCACTTATAAATTTCAATGACAATTAGCATACGCTACAGTCCATAATTAATTTGAAGTTACATTTACATAAGAAATAAAAGGAAGAGGGGAAAGAAAGAGGGATGGTATAGCCAAAACAACTATATTTTTAACATATATTTTCTGTAAAGCCAGTTTAAAACAAATACTATAGCTCACGTAATTTTTAGGTGTAAGTGTAGGGTTGGAAATAATTAAAATGTTACCTTTGCCAAGTAATTCCCAATGTATCCTCACTGGTACTGGGGTATAAATGCCTGCCGTTTTGATTCATGGTCCAGTCACAAATCCTCAGCTGTCAATTGAAACCTAGCAGTCAGATATGGATCGAGCAGTTCTACAGATTTTAGTATTTAAATGAACACATGCAAACTAGTACTGTACATGGCATTAACCTTACTTTCCCAAGAGGCAAATTAAAGAAAAGAAAAAAAAAAAAAAGCAAAAGAGAAAACCTTACTCTGACAAGCAAAATTCCTAGATTCTTTTTAGAAAAAGCTACTGCAATATGCTTCTCTATGAATTAAAGCATACAAGAGAAACAAATGCTTAGAACATAACAATTAGCCATTATTAGAGTACAAATTGAGCTGAAATAAAAGCAAACGTTAATGTTCAATAGATATATTTTAGAAAGAAAATAAAAAGTTGTTTTTAATGCAACATACCAAATAATCTGCACTGAATAAAATAATCAATAACTTTAAGCATGCAGTTGCAAAACAGAGAAGACATGCAGTTTAGAGGAGAAAGCCCCACCTCATAAACATTCTCCCTGACTTATTTGTGCTTAGAAGCATCAAGGTATGCAGTTTTAGATGTTTACTAATTTTGCTTTATTCAAAGTGGCATTGTTTAGAAAGAGTTGATATGAATTTCTACTTTTATTTTAAACTCGGTAATGGCATTAAAATACTTTACCATATATGAATAGCGTGAGGAATGCACTGAATACAAGCTGAAACAAATTCTTCCCAGATCTCAGAATCATCAGCTCTGCCCTTCAGAGATTGTTCAAGTAACCCTATCCAGCACTGTTTGGTTAACAGCTGCCCTACAGTGTTAGCAGATTTATTGAAAAGATATATTGCTTATTTTTATGCTTAAGAAAGTAAACTTAATCTCGCTTTGGGGGGAAACACTAAAAAATCATGATTTTTTAATCTTTAGATAACCATGCTTTAAATTAGCTGAATCTCACATTGAAATGATGACTTACAGCAGTGCACTGAACCTTCTTTGCTGAATTTCAATGAAAATTTCTAGAGGATGATGATTTTAATCCTTTGTGTTAATGGTGTCTTAAAATAGCTATTGAGAATGTTTACTTTTCCTTTTAGGCCCTTGAGTTGCTACACACTTACTTTAGGTAATAGTGATTCTGGAGTCTTAGAAAAAGCTTTTCTTCACTTTCATATAGATACATGTACCTCTAAAAAGACACCAAAAATTTCCACAACACTTATAATTATATTGACTTTGCAAGTAAAAGTAACATGATAATTTAAAGAACTGAACAAAATGAAGGAAGAAGGGTGGAGGAAGGGAGGGTGGGGGGAAAAGGGGGAGAAAGAAGGAAGGGTGGAAGGAGGGGAGGAGCAATTCAGGCAGGCTGATAGATATGTAGATTCTGCTGAGCATATATGTCATAAAGAAGCCATAAATCCATAATTAAGTTAAATCAGAACAATTATTCTTAAAATGACCATAGACTTGCATAAAGAAGAGACTGTATATTTAGTTATTTTTAAGTCGACTTTTATGGCAAGTTTTTTAAAGAGTTCTCAAATGGATCATCTAATAAAAAATGCAAATATGACTGGGGCAATAATTTTGTTTTGTTTTCACGGTAAGCAGTTGTCTATTTCAAAATGAACTCACTCCTGCAAGCAGTGCTATGAAAGCAATCTAAAAATAATTTAAGAAATTATATTAACTTGACTTTGTATACTTATGATGTTAGGGGCCATTTTTGGATTCTACCTTAGTCAATGAAAATCCTAAGTTGTGAATCAATTAAACTCTCAAAAAGGGAAGGCTCTACTTCATTAAAACTCATGTTCATTCTACTAGATATTAAGTTCTGGTTGGTTTCTGTGAGGCTCTTAGGTTAGACTAGAGAAGATTTCAGAAAGAAAAAATATTTTCACAATGGTAGGTGACTTAGATACAACTCATTGGTAGGCTGTCATAGTGACACAACAAGAATACTGTATCTCCTTAGTAGATGTATACAGGTAAATTGATTATTTTTGTTGTTGATGATGTTATTTCTTTTCTTTTTTAAAGATTTATTTATTTATGCATACAGAACTAGTGTACAGGCCAAAGGAGCAGGGAGTAAGAGGATTCACCAGAGACAGAGTGGGGAGCAGAACAGGCAGATCGACAAAGTACACTGCTGAGGGGAGCAGCAGGCAGGTCAGGAGAGGTTTGCTGCACCATGTGGGTCACTTCCAGGGCGGGGATTGAACTCATGCTGAAGTGGCTTTAGCTTCTTAGTTCTGTGCTTTAATCTGCTGCGCCACCAGGGAGGACCCAGATATTGTTATTTCTTTACCAGTCCCCCAGAATGTCAAAATGGCTCTTTGGCCACATGTTGAATGCTTAACATCAACTCATTTCTTTCCTAAGAGTAGCTTCAAAAGGGTTAAAACTAACTACAGCTACTCATTTTCATCCATATTTAAGGAACATACAATAGGTATAGTTTTCCCCAAATTAAAAAAAAAAAAAGCTTAAATCTACACAAAATGATCAAAATGATTAATGAATTTATTTAATAATAACTTAAATGTCAAAGACTGGGAACATATTTAGTATTGAACTAATTTTATTTCAGTTACTGAAAATTTTAAAACAATTACTAAAATAAAACATATCTAGTTATTTAGATTGTGGACAAGTGTTACAAATATTTCCAAAAGTTTCTGAGGAGACACATTTATAGGTGCTTATATATTAGAAACTGGCTAAGAATCTGTTCTGTTTTTTTATTATTTATTAATTAACTTTCCTCTGCAAAAAGTATTTCTGAATTTATAAATTTCCTGTTAAAGTGAATTTTAATGGTGATACTGTGGATAGTTGGAGCAATGAAAAAATTAAAATAGAAATCACCTAGTCAGTGAAAATTTCATCCAACAAATTCCCAATAAGACCATTTTATTTATTTCCAATAAAAACAAATTCCCAATTTCTCATAAATCAACTGACCAATGTAGTCCTGACTTAATAAATTTTGAAAAGATACCAGATGATAAATAGCTAATACTAGGTATATTTCAACTTTCTTTGGGACATGTTAAATATTTTTGGCATTAGTACATGTCAGTATTCCTAACAAAAACAAAATTTTATTAAACAAAATAATAGATGATAATCTCATTTCAAGTAAGGTAGTGGTTCCTACATTTCTGACCTGTGAGAGAGTCTGTTATATAATTCAACTAACAATTATTTTTAAGAATTAAATGTAAAAGTTTAAAGCATACATAAGTATATATATATTTCATATACTTATTTTTTCTACAAACCTTCAGTAACATATGTTTTCCAAATATTTTCCTTCAAAAGAGAGGAAATTACTGTTTTCTCCATAGTAACCAAACAAAAAACCAGGTACAGATTAGTTTAGAACTATAGTCTGTTAAAATTATGATTTTGTATGTTGAAGTGGATAGAAAGTCTTCTTTTTGTGACAGTAAAATGAATATCTTATAGAAATGCACAAGCAAATAAATAATTTTAACTCTTTGTGTGTACCTACCAATATGAAATGAGATTGTCTGGAACATGAAGGAAATTTTGTAGTAAAATTATTATGCCCAGAATCTCAAAAGCAAATAAAAGATGAAGTAAGGAAGCTTTTCCTGCATAAAAGCTATCAGTAAAGGGATATGGTTGAAACAGTCCAAATTACTGTGAAATAAGTGAAGGTAAAGTTTTAATGAAGGTTCTTAGAATGGGATTCGATAAAGTCTTTGGAATGACAACCTCACTCTAGCACCAGAGAATGAGATAGTTTCAGCAAAGCAAGTTTGGAGACCATCTATCAATGCTCCTTCAATACTTCTCATCAGGGGAAACACCTCAAATTGGGATCTTTATCTTTCCTATCTTTTGCACTCCAAAATATTCTTGCAAATAGCCATATAGAATCAATAGCGCCTGTGATTCAGAATCAGAGTCTGTTTATTCCAATGGGGGCTCTCCACTGTTATTAACGGTGGCTTTTGTTGACTGCTTAGCAATTTGCTTTTGGAACAAAAGAAAAGAAGGTAAGCAAAATGTTCTACTTTGCCAGACTCAGCAGACACGCCAAAGCTCTAAGGGTCCTCATGATGACAATAGCTCTCAGTTGAACCAATAAACCATTAAACTGTAAACAGAACGATCAACACAGGCAAATTTTACCTTTACACATTTTTTTAAGTTTGCAGTGACCCTCCAGGGATACCTTAAAAGGTGTGCTTTATGTTCTTGTAGGTTTCTTCATTTCTCTAGATGGCCTCTAGAAAGCAGATATTTTGGAGTAAAGGTGCTATTCTGGGTGGGGAAGTGCCTAAAAAGATTAACACTCCAATATTTATACTTTTCCATTTAACTTTTAGATTAGTAAAATTTTATTTTATTATTATTATTAATTGCCTGTCAAGGAGCAAATAACATGGTCTCTGAATGAATAAGACATAGCTTTACTTATGAACAAGCAAAATGTTCACAAGAACTGTTTTATTTGGGACATATACCATAGAAACATACTAAAAATAGTCACGCTCATCCTGATACCTTAAAGTTATTTCTAATCTCAATTTCTGAAACCCATGCTTCATGGTATTTAATTGAATTAGACAGTAGAATTAAGTTAAATGGGAATGTATTATCTGAGAACTAAGTAAACATGACTGACCATAAATCATAAGCATTAGAAAATGAGTTGTTTTTTTTTTAAACAGTGGCTATTTTAATTTTAAAAATTTAAAGTTTCAAAGGAACTTGGAGATTTTACAGTTTAACCTCTTCACTTTCCTTTCCAAGGTAAGGACACAGGTCAACAAGGCTACAGAGTTGTCCAAGGTTATACACCCTGATTGCCATCAACACCAAAACCAAACTCCTCACTGCTGGCTATTATCCATGATACCAGTTTGTTATTGTTCTTCTCCTTCCCTATCCTTCTTGTGCAGTCTGAGAATATTTAGTCTAAAGTGTCCATAATTATGACCTTCAGAATTTCCTCTGCTTTCCTAATTCAACTTAGATCTTTTAAAGTTCCTATTTTCAGAAAAAATTATTTTCACCCTGTGATTTGGTTGGCTGAAATTTAATGTTACAGTAAACATTCTATTTTTACATTATTTATTCAAACAGTTTATCTGGATATTAGCCTTGATAACCAGTAAAAGTAAACAAATAAGTGAATGAATGATAAAAGACTAGAGGTTTTTTTTTTAAAGAACTTGCTAAACATTTGCATAGCCATTATTTTGACTGAAACTTCCTTTAAATGTGTTTCCTTTCTACTAGCTTATGTGAAAAGTGACCTCTTATCCATTTACATACCTACCAAGAAGTCATGTGATCATGGTTTTACGTCAAGCTGTCAATTATGATAACAGACACAATAAGAACAGCCCAAGTGTTGATAGCCTGTTTCCTGACTGTACTGAAAAGTTTGTTGATAGTTCACTTGTGTCCTTTCAATTGCTTGTCTCTAATAAAAGACTACCTTTCCAGTGGTTTTAATGTACCTGGCTTTGGTATTGCTATTTGCCAGGGCAAATATTATAAAGGGATTTCACTTAATATCTTATTTAAAAAATAATTCCTAGGCACATAATTTCTTAAAAAGGCCATTTGGTATGACAGAAATATTCTGTGTAATGAAAAGTACTTTTGAATTCTAGTTTTGAAATTATATAAAGAAAAGTTTGGAAAATATTTTGATATAATGTAGCCCAGTAATTGAAATTGAGATAACAGCATTATATATAGTCATGCAAGAGATGTAACATGCTAAAGCTCAAGCACCAATAAGATCCATGCAAGTGCGATAAATAATTCAAGGACCTGAGATGATCAGGTCAGTCATTAGCTTTAATAGTAAACAGTATTTGTAGTCAAGAGATGATAATTTTGAGGTTCTACAAATAACCCTTCTAGCTGACACTGTACACTTGACTTTGTTGTCTCAGTTAGGAAAGACAAAATGACCTTCCATTTGTTCACCTAAAATTTCAGTTCTGTACCAACTGTTAATATGCACTTCAATAGCTGGTCTGAACAGTGATCTATTATGCTTAGATACAGGTTTTTATTTGCAATAGGTTTTTTTTTTTAATATGTTGTATTAACATATGGTGGTAAAGATTTATACTTTTATTATGACCTTAGACTCAAGTATAATGGTGATAATGGAATTAATTAAACCTTCTTATATTACCAAACTTTTATGGTAGCAAAGAAAGAAGGCCTATAATCAGCAAATTTATTATGAGAGACCCAATAATGAATTGGAGCTAAGTCAAGAAAGTTGTCTCATATTAACCATTTTTGCTATAAATGTTAACCATGATTACAAAATAATTTCTGTTTTCTGAGCAACTTCCAACACTCTGCTGTGTGGTTCTCATGTTCACAAGAGACAAAAACAGGAAATGTAGTTCTTCACTGTCTATCATAATGAATATGCTTAGTGTGTTCATGAAATATAAGAAAAGGAAGCCTGTGTTTTACTAAACTTCTGTGAAGTAAGAGAGGAGGTCTTATTACACAACTATTCTTAAATAGCTTCAAATGATAACAAGACAATTCTCAGCAGAGACTAAAGAGTTTGCCAAAGCAGAACCCACAAGTTCTTCAAGCCACCACCATTGTCCAATAGAAAAGTTAAAGAAGAATGAAGCTTCAGTTGAAGTTCTGATCTAAAAAATTTCCCCATGCCAACAGTGAATGCGTGAACTAAGCTAATCTTTCCAAAGACAGTCTAGGTCCAGACCCTGAACAGCACTTGGGTTAAGAGATAAAAGGAAACATTGACATCCTGATCAGCTAGCACAAGCTGAATATTATGACTAGTTAGGACTTTTTTAAATGATGAACTGGCTGATGATAATATGGCTTGATTGTTCAGATTCAAACAAGATATCATCTTTGTAGGTAGGTAAAATTCCTATGTCGAAAATATTTTAAGGCACTTAGCAACCACTACTAATCAGTGATAACCACGATAAAAATGAGCACAGAAACATGTAGTTATAAATAACAACTTCATGTGTAACAAGTTAATGGGTATAATAGCACATACTTTTAGTATTCAGATTGCCAATCTGAATGTGCTACATTTACAAGTGGAATACAAGGTTAATTTTAATATTCTCCAGCTTAATTTTAAAATGCCAGTAACTTTGTGAGTTGAAATGACTATATTGAAAGCTCTGTTTTAGTGTCATTTTGTGTAGAGATTATTTATAAGAGAGTCAAAAATTTTCAACAATTTAAAATTTATTGCTAACTCTAATTTATGGAGACTCTATTAGGGTTCTTTTCTAAGAAAAAATAGCACTCAACAATGCACATCAATACTTTTCATAACCTAAAAGGATAAATCTTTATAAAGCAGCCACCAATGAACTAAAGAATGTACCTGGTGACAATATTTATTCTTAAGGGGTCATGTATATTAAAGGCTATGGGGAATGTTTAAAAGAACTCTCTCAGACTAAAACCACTGCCTTTCTAATTTTGAATTTCTCCGAGCTAATATAAAATGATTGATTACCTTTATTTCATGTACCCCTTGATTTTCCTTTTCATTCATCATTGAGTACTTTAAACCAAATGCATTTAGAACCTGCTGCTAGAAGAGTGGTCTATTTTAAATCTTTGTAAAGTAATGAAAGGACACAGTAAATCAATCTCATTTCTGCTGTAGCAAAGAATAACCTTTCCTCTACTGAAGTCATTTAAACTATTTCTGTCCCTCTATCCCACAATAAACATAAAACTTCATCTCTATGATTCTTTTCAAATCTGAAAAAATAAGAGTGGTGACTTTTAATGAAAACCTTAATTTATATTCATGTATAGTAAGCATATACATTCATTTTTTGTGTCTCAAAATCAGAGCTTATTATGAGTTGGGCATATGAGTTTAGGCTTCTTCAATTGAAAGAGTAGTGGTAACTCATTATATTACAGGAGAAAGTCTCCGTTTGCATGATATTTAAAATTGAACACCACATTTTTAGTCATGAAGCATATAGTCTTTTCACTCAGGGATCAATATACCATATATTCCAAAAATATCAACTGTATCTGACTGAACAAATGATATTTATATGGTAAGTGGTCTTCGCTTCACGCTGTTTATTTAAAAACAAGTGGCAGTCTTTAAAGAAAGCAACTGTAGTTCTGAAACTTTGAGTGTGTGTGTGTGTAATATACATACAATATATATCTTTTCAATTAAAACTTGCTCAGAAGTCTTCATTAAGACTCATTTTCATGATGCTTGCTGTTTTCTTTATCCTATGCCATATAAACTCTCATAACCTACCTGAACAAAACTTTTGTGAGTTTTTGTTGTGTGGTCATAATTACATGAGGCTCTGGTATTAATCACAAGTGATAAATAAAAAATTAGAGTTGCCATAAGTTTTGGGGACGGGGCAGATGGCTTCTAAATATAAGAAACTGGTTGTAATTTCTAAATGTATTTGGGACTAAAGGATTTAAATAATGGAGACACTTTTCTACAAATTTTAAATTAACTAGAAATTAGAGATGTGTCATAAAGATTAATGCAAACCCCATGACAATAATATTGCTGAAAATATGTGGAATAATTTTTAAAAATGAATTTCTAAACCTATAAATCCTACATATATTTTTAAAAGACACAATGAACATACATTTGTCAAAGAGAGCCATATTATAGTAATTATAACACATTTATATTATAGCAATTTTAGAGGTGAAAAAAGCAACATTCCAGAGAATTATGTTGAAAAGCCAATGGCTGGTAAAACCACTAATTATTATTTGGTATTTTCATAACTGTGTACAGATGTTTTCAGTTAGTTCTCACTCTTTTGTTTTGTTTTGTTTGCTTTTTTTAAACCTGGCAAGATGTCAAGTATCTTGAATAAGCCATCATCTTTATGAGTTCTCTGAACCCTGCATGTGGTGACCTTTAATCTATGTAGTCTGCCACCTTGGTCTGCAACTGGGCAGGACTTGAGAATTCCACATGGAGCAGCTAGGATAGGTGCAATAAACATCAGGTAGATGGACATATCCAAAATGACAGAAGTCAGCATGAGTAACTGCACAGGCTTTCTACATGGGTAAAAACTCATACATGCACACATACAACTTCTAAATGAAGGGCGAGTTAGATAACACCAGCTCTTATTTATTAATGCCCATTTTTTTTCATATGTGCTATTTTGCACACTGTTAATTTCAAACTACTCAGCTATCAAAATTTGAAAGCAACAAACATATGCGCCATAAAATATATTTAAATTCTGAAGTGCTTCGAATTACCTCTGCCACCCTATAACTAGAATCATGGGACTTCTGTATTGGTATGGTCCATGCTTTTGACTGTGGCTAATTTGTTTATAAGCCACCATTAATCCTGGCTGTGTATTTTCACAGTTTGGGTAAACACTTCATTTGCATTAAATTTACAGCATTAATGAGATGTGAAATTTAAAATGCTACTTGAAACATAAATGATGTAAGAAAAAAGAACCCAAAAAAAGTGTTTTATCACGTCTGAAATCAGTAAACCAATTTAAACCTATTAAAATAGGAATGATGTGTCGCCTGAGATTTTAGCTTCATAACTCATCTCCTTGAACTAAGATACCAAAATGAGGAGCAAAACATCTGGAAAGCATGCAAGAGCTCAAAAACACAAATTGTGTACTGCTTCTATTCTAATTGGCTTTTAAATCAGTTTTCAATTTTTGTCTTTGGAAGCAACTGGCTAGTAAACTCTAGCCTATAAGGTTGAGGAAAATATTCTAGCATTCATGGATGTTATCCATATATGCTAAAGATGGAAAAGGTCTTGAGCCAACTTAAGAAACCCTATTCAGAGAAGAGAGAAACAAAGGATAAATGAGAAAATATTTGGGAAAATGAAACGATCAGTTTCTTTCTCAGAAGCCCCGTGAGCCCCGGTCTGAGTCCAGATCTGAGAGGCAGCATGGAGAAGAGCGCCAAGGCAAAGCGTGGCTACGCCATCACACCTGGGGAAACTTGCCCACCTGTTGCTGATGTAGGAAGGATGGGTCTCTTGGGCTTAGTCCCACATATCGATTGGCTTGAGATGTGCCTGAGGCTGTGTAGGCTGATTAAGGAAGAACAAAAACAAAGATAAAAATTGTGAACTATCAGAATGAACACCCTGTCCATGTAAAAGAAACCCAAAGAAGTGGGACTTGTAACTAAAAAAAAAAAAAAAAGTGTCTCTATTCTCTTCTTCTTTTTTTTTTTTTGTCTGAGTGAACACTATAGTGATAGAAAAGAAGTATTGGTTGGCCTCAAATCAACTAGCTGTCTCCCCCTCCCCAAAAATCTAGCTGGTGACCCAAAAATCTACCTGGTCTCACACTCACATGTTCTGGTTATATTTCTGCAGGAACACCAACGACCGTTACCTAGAAGGGGGTCTTTTTTAGAAGCACTGATATTGTCTAGTGATAGAATACTCAATGATGGTCTGTGATTCTAAATGTAAAAGCAGACAGAAAGTCTGACAAGAAAAAGTGAAGCTTTTAAAATGGGACTTAATAAACAGATGGGTTTGATATGGGAAGAAAAATGTTGTATTTCAAAGATTTACTGATATTATTAACATAAAGGACAACCTATTTGTGTCAGTATAGAATTAACTAGGTCTGTATTTTGTTTAATGTGAATAGTGACCTGAAGCTTGGTAATGATGCTTTTGGGAAAGAAGTCAAAATCACAAAATGCCATTTTGTTTGTGGTTATTGGGCTAGGAATATAGTTGGTGACTCCTTTAAATACTTTGCCACCAAGCAGTAAGTATATAATGAATAATCCTAAATTAATAAGGTCTCATCTTACATGTAACTTTTCCACAATTTTTTTTGTTTTGTTTTTTGGTACAGAGTAAATTTCCAAAAGGATGATCTCCCTATTCCTAAAGATTTTTGCTTCTTTTCACAAGGAAAAGGCTACTGAATCTTTGCAGTACTAAGCAAGTTCATTGTGCCATGTTGCAATGAGCTAAACTCAATTTTTAATATGTTACATTTCTAGATTTGAAGAGAGCTAAAATGTCTGCCATACAGTCCTCAGATTAATGAGGAATCCAGAAGTGAATTTTTTAAAGGCTTCTTAAAATCAGCATGTTCAGTTCCGCTGGTGCTTTCTAAAGCCACAGAATTATGTTCATTCAAGCCACGAGCAGCCAGTGGGCCCTTCTCACTCTGGAAAGAAGCGTACCGGTGTGGGTCATAGAAGAGGTTTATGCACACAGAGAGGGCACCACCTCAGTCCTACTCTTTCTTTTTACCCACAAGAAAAAGATTTCCTTTGTCTCTGCTTTTTCCTTAACTTTATTCACTTCTCCATTCAATGACTAATTTCTCATTTTTCATGCTTAGGGACCTGAAGCTAGAAATTGGTTTAGAGGAAAGAAAACTGACTCACTGCATTTCTTTGATGAGGTTAGAAAATGCAAGAATGCCGTCATCTGTATATACAATCCAAATATTTCTTTTGACTATTTTATAATTTTACTAGTCAAATCATATCTCCTTTTTTATCAATCTGAATGTAAATATAAAAACAATTTATTAACGAACAGACCAATAGTACTCCTGTAAGTGTGCTGTGACTATTTGGCTCTAATCTTTCCTTGAATCTCATTTCTCAATGTCACTCTAAGAACAGGCATCAGAAGGTTCTGGAATTTGTCTCTGATCATTTACATATAAATAGTCTTTTGACTTCTTAAAAAAATTTCTATTTTTTTTACTTGCTAAATGACTGACTCTGTGTATGCTCAAAGAGGCCAATACACATAATACTCATGGTATTTTCGTGGCTGTAATGCACCTAGCTACCTTTAGAACTAATGAAGTGCTTGTCTTCCTGACATGAATCTCACCCATCTGGGCATTCAGGGAAGTGTTCACTAGTGTAGAACCCTTTACTAATAAGCCATATCTCAGTGTTAATGATTTTGATGGGAATTGTAAGCCAATGTGGATTTATTAGTCTATGGGGCTTCATGAATTTTGAGAAAGAAATATTGAATTCATTGTACAAAGTTATCTGTTTTTCTTATAGGTTTTCTTCCTAGTCTTTTAGAAGCCACACACACACCAAAAAGAAAAAAAATAAAAAACAAACATCTTCCCAATGACTGAGACAGAAAGAGTCAGCAGTGCTTCCAATTGTCTGCTATTCCACATAGGAATTTCCTGAGCATGGGGGATTTACTTGCCCTAGGGAAAGCAGATCATCTATATTTACGATACATGTGTAATTGATAAGAAATATGCTAATTTCTCTTGACTGGAAATGTATCCTTTCCACTTTACCAATATGTGCACACAAGCTTCAGATTTGGGAAGCCAGTAGTCTGAGTGAAGCCAGTTAAAAACCAATTCCGTGTGCATCTCATGTGAAGAAGCAAAGAATCATCTGTGTTAATGACATGTGTTTCCTAAGTTCACTGGCTATATCTCTACCGTTTAAAATATTATGGCCATGTTAAAAAGCACAGTACCTGAGGTACCAGCATAGGTAAAAAAAAAAAAAAAAAAAGTTGCAGACAATGAAAGTACAGGTAGCTTACATGTACCTAAGAACTAAACTTTGAAATGTTCTCATCTGCACTCAACACCAAGTGACTGTTTCTCGCAATGACAACCTAGAGTAATGTAAACATGCAATTATCTTACAGAGGCACTGATTCATTTTGCCTTGTTTAGGGGCTTGATTTCTATAGGAATGCTCCAACAAGTAACAATTATCTAATCTCTCTTGGGTAATATAAAAACCTTGTTATGTTATTCAGTGCATTTTCGATGTATACCTTGAACAAGCAGGCATGACTTCTTTTTATGGTAATTATTTATTCCAATAAGTCCGCTTCTCTCTTTTCAAATATGCTGCACTGACTGATATTTGATAACAGAGAGCGTGTGATAACCAGGCTACACACATGCCTGCTCATTCTACATAAATGAGAAATCTCCATCTGGTTGGGTAGCTGGCAAAGTTGCTGTGTTTTCCACCTTGGATCAGATATCCAATGGTGCCACTGATGGACATTTCTCATTTCCTACAGACATACTTACTGGTTGCTGTAGGTGAAGCTGCCTCACCTTCAGTGGATGTAGTGATGGGTTTAGTATCTGTCATGGTCAGGGTCACAGGTCGCACTGCACTGGGATGGGGAGAGGGTGCCAAGACAGGCGTGAAATGGCCAGGCACTTTCCCTACTACTTGACCACTGCCGTTAGGCTACAAAACAAAAACAGAATGCCGGGTGAAACAATCCAAAAGTCAGTCATCTTGTCCAACAACTCCACGCTGAACACTTGGGCTAGGAGGCTCTGCACCACGTAGAAATGTCACCTGAGCCCTCTCTCGGCTGAGTCAGAGAGGTCAACCTATGGTTAGTAGTAATAAGAAGCAGCAGCAGCAATTAAAAGGAAGTCTTCAGCTTTAAAGCACTTTAGGTAGGTTATTTCTTTTTTTTACAACCCCTGAGAGCCACAGAACAGATCCTTTTACTTAGTAAGCCAGACAACTCAAGTGTAGACTCAAATGCTCAGCCCAAGGCTAAAATGGAGGTCCTTACTGAACTAGTGAGAATTACAACCAGTGCTTCCTTCTTCTCTGCTCTTCATTTTCTACAACGAGTCAGTTTTGGCTTTTACAACACAGTTTGCACCTAAACGATGATATCACTGACACAGGAAGACAAAGTTATCTAGGAGATGAAACACATCAAACTTTATAATTCCCATTATTTACAGTCAAGCTCATTCATCTGCACACAAAATGCTGCTTCTCGCTCACACAGTTACACTCACTCACATCTAGTAGTTTAGATTCTAGGGTGTCCACTCAACTTTTGATAATTTACTAATGCAAACAGAATGAGATTTAGAGTATCTAAAGTTTCAGATCCACCCAATGATATAAAATGCTGAACTAGGTCTGCTCTTACATCCATAAAGAAAGGAGTTCCAAAGTAAATTAAAATGTGCTGAAGTGAAACAGAGGGCAATCAAATATACTTTCGTTATTTGAGTTACTCTTCCATTGTTGGGTGTAGAGAGTTACACAAAACATTTATTGTTGACATTTGTGGGAACTAACTGAGAAAATCCCCTGGGTAATGATAGAAAAAGATATTATTATCTGAGTTTTAGCCCCAGGTACAAAAATAGTATCTGTGTTAGGAGATGAAGTCCTTGCAGAATCTAAAATGTATTATTTTTTAAGTCAAAGAATGGCATTTTTTATAACATTCATGTTGAAATTCTCCAGTGTCGTGTACTTAACAATTTGCTAGCAGGATATTCTCTACAGATATTTGGTCTGCACTGTTAAAAGCAAAATAAAATTAAATTAAAAAGCTATGAAGCAGAATATATATCTAAGTAACTACAAATAAACTAAAAGTAGGCACCCCTTTAAAGAAAAACAACAGCTAGTAACATGTAAATACTGTAACTGAGAGACTTGAACTAAGTCTTTGGTTGGGTTCCTCAGAAGCCACATTATTTATTCCATAAAAAGCATGGACTTCTTGAATATCCTGGCTATTCATCACGAGTAATTTTAAGTAATATCTTTATGTCAGGAAAATTTACCAGAGTTTCCCCCCTACGGAAGCCGATGAGAGAGTTATATCCTTAAACTAATTTTATTTAAAATATTCCATTGAATAGCATGACTGTCTCACTCTAATAGGTGTAGCAGCAATGCAATTAATCTCCAAATTGCTATGGGGGAAGATGAGGCATCTCAGTTGCTTGCCTTAACAGTCAAAATCAGGGCAGAGCTGGAGGATATTGGTAAGGAACAACTGACTCCAGGTGAATGAGAACTCTTTTTTTTTTTCCATTGTCAGAGTTAAAAAGCTGAATAGCAAACATCTTATTTTGAAATGCAAATTAATTCATTTTGAGTTAAACATCAAAGTGGAAGTAATAATTCTACAAAAATAACTCTGCAGCTCTCGGTAAAGACCCATTTTTTCATTCAAGGGGAAAGAGTAGTTTGTTTCGAAGGCAGACCATCAATTTCTGATTATTCGATCATTGCAAAAGACTGCTTTATATGTCTTAACTCAAAAAAGAAGAGCTCATTTTATAGCTGGTGTTCAAAAGCATGTCTGCATAACAATGTCACCAAAACAGATTTACAGTACCTACCTGAGAGCAGGAAATGGAAGAATGACAAGAAAGACAACACTGCTATTACCTTGCTCGTTCTATGACTTCATCTATGAGAACTGAATCGACATGAACCAAAGGACATTTCTCTCATTTAAAAATAGTAAAAATGAGAAAGAAAGCACTCCCGAGCTAATATGGAAAACTTTTCTGAGACTGGGGCCAGAAGAATGGAGAGTTACTTCTTTTTGGTTTTCTACTAGTTCAAATAGACAAAGCAACACTATAAGGCTTCTATCTTTTATGGATGTTAATAGATAAACTGTCATGCTGATGATAGGAAAAGAAAGACCTCTTATCTGAAGATGAAGTTGAACAGTATTAGGAAAGGATTATCCTACTTACTACACTGCTGCTATTATACAAAATCCTGAGAGGGATTTTTTTTTTTTTAATTGAGATGAGAATAAGAAGCTTCTCTTAGACTCTAGATCTTTACCTTGAAAATATGAAGAAAAACTGAAAACAATATAGGCAGATTAGCACCTAATATGCCCTCTTATAAAGAAATTGAAATATACGTAAAACAAGCACTGAATAATTAAAGAAATGCGTAACACTAAGGGCCTGATTTTAATTTGCATAATTTTTCCCCTAACAGTGCCTAATTAAGACATCAGTTAAAAAAAAAAAATCCAATGGAACTCTAAGATTTTCCACACTGAATTAACGTTAAGGACTTTTAATGGATGTCTTAATTAGACTTTGTTATTCATGGAAATTCTACACAAATTAAAATCAGACCTTGTGTGCACTGTTCCCAGCTGAGTTTAGCAAAATGCTCTATGGAACTGAGACTTTGAGTCCATGCTCTGACAGCAAATTTTATTTCTAGGCTGATACCAGTAAAAAGTGATTATTGTTATAGGTCATTAAAAGTACTATACCATTTGAACATTTGCTTGTAAAATACAAACAGTTTAACTTCATATTCAAGTTTAGCCTTATTAGTCACTAAACTAAGATCTAAAAGTACAGGTGATTTTTGAGTAACCTCAATGGTACTGGGTATGTTGTTATTCAAAACAAAACATTCAGAGAGAACCATTTTGCTTCATTTTAACAATTAAATTAAGACCAAGGGGATTTGTTTTTCATGTCTTGGTAAATTCTATATTGGTATGTACATCCTACTGACTGGCATTTTAGTAACTGAGCAGCACTAATGACAGAATGTTTATGAAAGTTCCTCAGAACATTAAAAGTATAAAGGAAGGAGTGGACAGAAACCATGGAGATAAAGCAGGAGCAGAGTCAAATATCAGACTATGAGATTCAAATGACATTTTGGATATGATGATGATGGACAGACTGACAGGCCCACCTTTGGCAGGGTCTGCATACTGAGAAATCTCTCTGCTCGATTGTGGCAAATCCTCTTATTCCAAATCGCTATAAAGTTTAGAGAGCAAGAGAAACCACATGTTTTGGGAGTGAGAAAGGCACATGAGTCACTACACTTACACAATGAATCCCTAAAACCACTGCAAAAGAAAAAAAAAGGCACTTCTGGTAATGTCACTCATTGTTAATGTAGTCATGTCTGTGCAAAGAACATTCAAGTAGTCATCAAACACTGAAGATGTTTACATTGCCAAAGCTTATTTTATACCTAATAGTTGGCCTATACATACAACTCTAAGTTCTTTTGTGTGTGTTTATTTTAGCTCATACCTTGTTCCTGCCTGAAGTAAGCACTTTGTATCTGTGTCAAACCAGGTATTTCAAAGGTGTGAACTCCAGCTCAGAGTTTTTTTGTCAATGTAATTTCTGCATAAACTTTCTCTTCAGTCAATGAAAATCCAAAGACAGCAAACCAAAAATATCTTCACAAATGTGCCCCTCTGGGGCAACACACTTCCTACCTGTCATTCAGCCACCTTAAAATAAAAACTTACTGAGTCACCAAGAAACTTCCTGGAGATGAATTTCACAAGGTTGATGTTCTGCCAGACATATTGTCTGAGTAAGTTTCAGGCCTTACAGTTAGACCTGTTCCATCTCCCTTATATTCTAAGCTTATTTTCTCTCTCATTTTTTACCTGGCTGGTTTGCGGACTGGATGGGTCATAAGAAGGTACATAGTTCTTCAGAGTATCCTGAGGATTCAGGTGAGGAGGATATCTGATTGTTGGATGAGAAAAGTAACTCGATGGGGCTGGAGGAAGAATAGCTTGTGTTGGAAATGGCAACGGTGAGGGTGGAGGTGGAGTTCGAGTTGAGATGACTGCAGAAGATAGAAAAGAAAAGATTGACTTGTCAGTGGTTTTCCTCACTCGTTTGTTCCAATCAGAAGAACGCTTGAAATTCCTATCTCTTGGCTTTCTCCCTGTGATTTAACCAAACCCTCTTAAACCAATTCATATTCAACAGTATGGCTAACTAAGTATATGGCCACAATCTCTACTTTAGGAATGTTTTCTAGCTCTAGTGATGATTTTATAAGTTTCCCTTTATAGGTGAAGCTAATACCCGATTAAGCATTTCTCTAACCAAAGTTATTTACCATCAGAACACATTCTTTAATTAAAAAAAATCTTTGTTTTTTTAAGAACAGAACAAGTCACAGAATTAATTAGAGGGCAGCAGACACTCAACGTTTCTATCAAAATTCAGAAGAGAAGTATAATCCAATTTTAAATAAATATTTTCCTATATATTTTAACTGATGATTGGTTAGAAAGGGTGTTAATAATTAGGAGGCAATTATGTCTGAAGTAATTACCTGGCTATTGTATAAATGCTTATACAATAAGCATTTGAAAATGTTCCCTTTGAAATAAAAAAAAAAAAGAAAATGTTCCCTTTGAAATAAAAAAAAAATTTACAGCTATCTTTCTTCCTACTTTAACTTTTACTACATGTAGCTTTTTAAAAAAAATATTATTAAGATTAATAATAAAACCTACAGGAACGTAGATTTAAACTTTCATATACGCATAGTAGTTTGTCTATATATCACATTTTATAAAAAGAAAAAATATACGAAACTTAATGCAATGTGGACTTGTTTAATTGTACTGTAACTTTTCAACATTAGTATGATCGCAACATATTGTCTGGCTTTTCAAATGTATTTCTTAAGTTTGAAAAATGGGAAAAGTATAATTCCATGATCTCTATCACTATAATGTTGAGGGAAATAATCACGTAAGTACAAATTAAGACTACCAATTAGTATATGCAGAAGTAAGGACAAAATGTCTGTTTCTATTTATTATTTGTCATAAATAATAGGAAATTACAAATGATAAATATTTTGTTTTATGAGATTACTTAGAAAATAATATGAAAAAAATAAATCCTTCCCATGACGTATAAATGAAAATCATCTGGAATGACTTTAGCTCCAACTTTGCTATTATGTGTATAAAGAAGAGAACTTTTAAAGGGACGTTACTTATCTCCCCTGCCCCCCTGAGAAAGCTTTTTCAGAGGATACAAGAAATTAAGAATGTTCATCAAAATATCACAAATTCCTTTTTCAGGTCACAACTTTGCTCCCAAGTGCCCAGAGTACACAGACTCCTCTGGATTGCTGTTACCATGCAGATTGCTGGGCCTAACCACAGACCTACTGGATAAGGGCCTGCAAGAGCTGAGGCCCCAGGCAATGGGTTTTAAACAAGTGCCTTGTGGACTCTTCTCTCATACTCACATTGAGTTTCCTCTATCAAGGGCATGTGTTTTACACAACACATATATTCCTTAAAACAAACCATTACTGAAATATGACTTTATTTAAGAAATACACTTGAATGTATAACTTAAGAGAATACAAACACCTACATTAAATAGGGCATCTTTTAACCCAGTTTCAAAGTGCTCTCAATCTCAGCTCAATCCATTCATTTCTGCACACTCACCCTGGGATGAGAGAGCTCCATTGTGGGTTCCAGAATAAAATCCCAACAATTACCCAGGTATAGCTGTTTAAGTGCATTAGAAACCAGTACTATCTCACGTCTTTAGCCTCATCTCTGGCCACTCCCTCTTGGCAGGCTGTTCTCAGGCCACATGAAAGTTGTGTGGATCTTTGGATGCACACCTGTGGCAGTTCTTTGCTGCGTGACTGCCACTGCAGTCATTCATGCTGTTCGTTCTGCAGGAAACATCTTTGTTCCTGGCCTGTTTTCCTTCTTATGGTATATTCAACCATTAAATTTTAGTTCGGAACACATCTCCTCTGGGAATCTAGTCTTCCTCCAAGCTAGGTGAAATGCCTATTCGATGACTAGATCCCTGGCTCTCCGCTGTACTACAAACTCTTTAAGGACAAAATCTATCACTTGTAACCAAGGTAGCTACCACAGAGCCTAACGCAATACACACTGAAACAAATAGCTGGTGAAGGACCAGGCAGAAGGCTTACACAAGCTTATTATGTTTCCTATTTAAAATGTACTATTTAATTTTTCCCAAATTTTAGTAGCATGGATATCTTAATCAGGAATCATAAGAAATGAATGATCTGACTTTCATGCTAATTTAGCCTAACTAGTCAACATTATAAATATATGCATCAACTGACTTTTTAGCTATCTTTGCAGTATATCCAACACCTGTAAAAATCCTTTTATATATTTGATTTGTGTATCCTCATAACTTTATAATTTCCTTAATGATAGCAATAAAGGCTATGCACATTTTTAAGTATAGTGACACTAGATATCACCATATAATTACAGACCAAAGATAGGGACTTCACTTTTAACAAATGGTACATCCCCTTAATAAGGTTTGCAAACCAGATTTGGTTTATTAGCAAGATAAGGAATTGCCTAACTATACATTTAAAGTAGAGAAAGAATCACTATCAACGTATTTATATATAATTTTCTCCACCTAAAATTAAGTCTCTTTAGGACTTAAAACTAACAGTAGAAAATATATAATATGATGTATTGCTTATCTATCATCTTTAATTTGTGAAGATTATTTGATATTATGCCTTGATGAGCAAATATGAAATACTGGATTTTTTCCTATCTAAATTAAGATATTATATAATAGCAAGTATTTAATATATTAATTAATATCAAGTATTTGTCCATGGGAAAGATTTGGGCAAATATCGGGCTGTCAGAAAAGTCACAAATTACTTTTCCTGTTTTTCAAGCAAAAATGCATCATGACTTTTCACACAACCCAGTAAAACAATTGTCAAAGTAAACATCTATTTTACTTTTTGGATCCATTTCACTCCCAAATAGGTAGTTAAATATTGATTTTTTTTTTCTAACTAGAAAATAGTAGCTATGGGAACAGTGTCTGCATATCATAATATCTTGAGATTATAATCTTGAGATTATAATCTTTCCAAAAAGGTAATTAAAATATATGTACATGGGTGCCATTAAATTTCATGACTCTGAACATCTCTTATATTTTGTTACGAAAAACATGTGATCCGATTGTGACCTCTCTTTTCTATAAGAAAACATGGTCTCCGGAGTTTTAATCATAAGCGTGGTCTCTACCCCTAAGGGTGTGGACTAGGTAAATGAGAGAAGACTTCTCCACTATGCCTGAATTTCCTCACCACTGTGTGCAACTCCAGGTATTCCGGGATGGTGGTGCTGGGGGAAAGTGCTCAATCTTGGAGAAGAATCCTGTGGAGATGTAGAGCTGAACAATGGCTTTTCAGGCTTCTTCATAGTAGTCGGAGAAGACATATCTATAGTAGAAAAGGGAAAAACTTAAACTTGATAACTTTCCTAAGCCAGAAGCTTCAATTAACATAGACTATTTCATTTTCCAATATTTTATTATTTTTGTACTTTAGTTCTTTTCCATAAAATCAGTTATGTTGAAACAAATGACAGAAACAATCTACTGATATTAACCCAAGACTTTATTAAAATTACCAGAATTATGCCTATTGCTATATAAATCTTAACCTTCTAGGAAAACCCAGCATTGCATTTCCTTGACCTGTTGGTTCACATCAAGATTTTCATGTACCTAATACATTCCATTCTTAGCATTATGAGATTCAGGGGGCTGTCTTTTGACTCAGTGTGGAGAAGAGAAAAACCTGACATAAATGTGACAACAACTTCTGGATATGCTGGTAAGTATAGCATTGATTTAACATCTTTTATGGAAAATGCCTTACTTATTTAGCAAAGAAAACACATTCTTTAAATTACTCATTCTGCAAGTATTTATTGGTTCCTCTACTTGCCAGGTAAATAGTGAGGATGTTAAGATAATGAAAATTAATTGCGGCTGGAGGGACTGTCACTGACGGTGAAGAAGAAAATAATAAGAAAATGGTTGTCAGCAGTGGAGAGGGAGGAAGTGTGTTAGACCAAAGGTGTGGCATGTGCTGTGCCTTCTCCATTCTTACTGCGTGAAGACAGTGACCACCTCTGCACCCCAATCCAGGTGGAAGAAGATGACAGAGTGGTATCATGTATAAAATGTGGATGAAATGACATCCCCAGAGAGATAAAATATTCTCAACAAGGGGTCATATAACCTGTAAGTAGTATTAAGTAACTTGTGGAGTGACGAAGTGTAGAGATGAGGAAGGAACGTGAGCAGCGGGAAGGACCTACAGGCTTCATGTGTAGCTGTCTGAAAGCTAACCCAGACGACAGCACAAAATCTGTGGGTGACATATGATCACATTTACAGCTTAGAGCAGAAAATCTACAGAGTATGAATTAGTTGAAATGGAGACAGGAGTTGTCATGCGTACTACTTAAGAAGACAGATTAATTAATACAATCTTTTCATAAATATGTATTGAACACCTAATTTATGATGGACACTGCACTAGTTGTTGGGGATACAATGGTGAACTAGATTTGGTTTCAGCCTCTATAAAGCTTAAAATCTAGTGGGGAGACACAGATAAGGAAAAATCAATTACAAAACTACCGAAAGTGGCAAGATGGGAGTAGTTACAAATTCCCTCATTCCTTCTTTCCATAAATATTTATTACTGCCAAAAGATAGATCATGAGCACTTGAAACTTGCAGAGATAAGGTTAGTGCAACACTTAGTTAAACAGCATCACTGAATCCATATAATAACTGAGGTAGAGGTTACATCTTGGGTGACTGGGATAGTGTACCATGCAATTAGTCTGAACAGGGAAGCTGAGAAGAAACTGGTTGGTAGGAGAGATGGGCCCTGTTTTAAATACTTGAGTAATACTTATTTTTAGGGAGGCTTATAAATGTTCATTAAGATATTCTAAAAAATCACATGATATATAAAGCTTATATTTTCATTAGCAAGTATTTCAAATATAGACACAAGTAGAAGATTAATGGATTTCCATGTACTCATCATCACCTTGCTTCATCAATTATCTACTCACAGCCAATCTTTTTTTTAGATTATTTATGTATGCATACAAGAACAGGGGCAAAAGCAGCCAGAGGTGTGGGGGTGGTTGAGAAGATTCACCAAAGACAGAGTGGGGAGCAGAACAGGCAGACTGACTGAAATATACTACTGATGGGAGCAGTGGGCAGACAGGAAAAGTCTGCGGTGCCATGTGGCTCAACCTCCTGGGTAGGGATCGAACTGGGTGTGTAAAGGCTATGGATAGCGTCATAGTGCTGTGCTTTAACCTGTTGTGCCACCAGGGAGGGCCCTCACAGCCAATCTTACTCCATCATTACTTCATCTACATTCTCTCACTATATTATTTGAAGCAAATTCCAACAAATTGCAGATCTTACTTACCAATATTATAGTTTGTATTTCTAAAATTAAAAACTATTAAAGAAAAAAATCTCCAAAACTTTCTCAGACATAAAAGTGTACTTAGGCCCTCCCTGGTGGCGCAGCGGGTTAAAGCACAGCACAAAGAAACTTAAACCACTTCTGCATGAGTTCAATTCCCACCTGCCCCGGAGGTGACCACATGGTGTGGCAGACCTCTCCTGACACGCCCGCTGCTCCCCTCAGCAGTGTACTTCGTTGATCTGCCTGTTCTGCTCCCCACTCTGTCCCTGGTGAATCCTCTCACCCTCTGCATCTCTGACCTGTACCCCAATTCTGTACAAATAAATAAATAAATTAAAAAAAAAAGTGTACTTTAAATTAAGAATTTCTTGGATACAAGAATGCTTCATGGTGCTGTACTATAAGAACTACTCATCTTTATATGTTATAATTTAAAATATTACCTAAGCTCTGGTAGAGAAATCAAATAAAATTAAGTATGTTTACAGCATGCTGGCATTTAGAGAATGGACATGCTACTGTAAAGACTGTAGATATCACATTCTATAAAAATGGCAGGTGTATTTGTAGCCATAAGTGCAATTCTGTGATGAACTGGCTGTCACTAAACAGAAATTTAATGAACCATTTCCTTATATTTTTCTCCAAAAGGGGGAAAAAAACACAAAACAAAATGTTAATAAGACCATACAATTAGTGCTGCCACAAAAAAAGAGAAATTTTAAACCATGGTTTGGAGAATGTTCATTTCAACTTATTTACATTCAAAATATCAAAAATACTGTTCAATCTCACTTCAAAGTAATATGATTTAAAAGTTAATTGTACAAATATAGGTTTTTTGATTGCTAAAAGTTTATAATCAATTGTTAGTTTGAAAGACCCCTATGTCATCTTTCACTTTACAAATAATGAAATAAGTTTCTAATCCAATTTTTTAATTAAAAATTAAATACTAAATACTAAAAGAAAAACGGATGGGGAAGGGTGAAGTGAGATGGGTAAAGGAAGCCATTGTATGTTGCTGGATGGAAACTGGATGTTCAGTGGTGACATAAAGTAACATATACAGATGTCAAAGTATTTGATGCTATACATCAAAAAACTGCCATAATATGAAACAATGTAATGTGCATTATAAACCGAAATTAAAAAAAAAAAAAAAGGAAAAGGTTGGTGACTTTCTGTTGACACTTCTATGATTCATCTGTACTTAAATAAAAATTTCCAAAAAATTAAATTCTGAAAATGTTTCTAATGAGTTCATTGTATAAAGTATGTATATTTATCATTGTAAAACAATTAAAAATATGAGCGTAAAGTCTCACACTATTAAGTTACTGCCAACCAATGCAGCACAAGTTTGATCTCCTATCAAAAGGTGACCCCCGGGCCCTCCCTGGTGGCGCTGCGGGTTAGGACACAGCCCTGCAAGCTAGCCGCAGCTACATCAGTGTGAGTTCGATCCCCAGCCTGGGAGGTGATCCGCATGGCATGGCAGACCTCTCCTGACCCACCCACTGCTCCCCTCAGCAGTGTACTTCATCAGTCTGGCTGTTCTGCTCCCCACTCTGTCTTTGGTGAAGTCTCTCGCTGCCCCCTGAACCTCTGGCTTGTACCCCAGTTCTATATGAATAAATAAACAAATCTTAAAAAAAAAAAAAGGTATATTCAAAAGGTGACCCACATGACCAGCAGGTTCTCACCTGCTGCTCCCCTCAGCAGTGTATTTCAGTCAATTCACTTGTTCTGCACCCTACTCTTCTCTGGTGAATCTCACCCCCTGCACCTCTGTATGCATATATAAATAAATCTTTCAAAAAATATGACCAGATCTTGGAAAACAGAATGAATATCATTCTAGTTATGTTAGTTCTGTAACATAACTAGGTTTTGGAACTACTGGAACTATTTTAGAATCTTCATTAAATACAGCCATATTCTATAGTCTCTTTTTGTAAAAAGTTAATAGAGCAAAGGTGTTTGTATAGCAGGTCAAGAATACAAGTGATTATGTAATTTCTTAAAAATGAAATCTCTGCATTTTCTTGCTCAAAATGTTACACTTGCCTTTACTGGATAACTGGTATAGTAGCATTTTGCTTTCTGAGCCCTTTAGACATAATTATGATAACTTCATATTCAGAATAGACATAGGCCAACATTGCACACACAGAATAAAACTGACTCCATTCAGGCTGCAAAAGGGACCACAACTATCTCCTTTTATAAAAGATCAAAATGAAATACAGTAGTATGGTAAAGATAAGAATAGGAAGGTCCACTGACCATACTGCAACCATTTTCTTCAGAAACAAGTAAATAATGATAATGTTAGAAAGTAGGCTTAAGTTTTTGTTTTCCCATTAAGTGGAACTAATTTGGGGCCTGTTAATCAATAAAGACATACTGGTGCACAGCCTTTGCAAGGCACAATGTGAATCCCCCTCAATGAAATATTCTCTTGGGAATGATGAGGGACTAAAAATGAAATATGAAATATCTGGGAGAAGTAAGGATAGATTTTCCAGCTAATATGTTTTAATCATGAATCAAATTAGCTTTGTTTGAATTTGAATTTTATTTTGAAAGTCTTCAGTCTAATATACCTCTTGCCAAACTGAAAAATGGTATCATTTTTATATTTAATGCATTCATATGCTACAGGAAAGAAAAAAAGTTTGAGGAATGATTATTAAGGAGAGTTGATTTTAAATGACCTTTATGTCCAAAAAAAACAAATGTCATGCTTTGCACAAACTATTGTCCCTCAAGCAGGAAGAATAATACATGAAAAGATTAAGTTGAAATAAGTTAAATAATAATAAAGCTGAATAGTATATAATAATATATAAATATATAAGTTGCACACATAATAATGCACAAGCTGAATCATACATAAAACAGAGAAGTTGAAGAGAGAAGCAAGATGAGAAGAGAAGGATTAGTTGGCGTTTCTACTGGGCAAAGGAAGCAGCCGTTGCTGGCTGATGAGATGGCAAAAGCCAGTGAAGACCTGACATCTAAATTTGATAAGAAGGTTAAGTGAATGGATTTCAGAATAGCAAACTTTGGAACACCTCACCCCCCGCCCTGTTCTCACAGTGTCCCTCTGCCCTTTACACTTGCAGTATCTAGATGAAGTAAGAAGTGCCTTCTAATCTCCTTCTAATCACTGCTCTTTATAAAAATGATAGATGGAGGCCCTCCCTGGTGGCGCAGTGGGTTAAAGCACCACAGTAAGAAGCTAAAAAGCCACTTCTGATGAGTTCAATTCCCGCCTGCCCCAGAGGTGACCACATGGCGTGGCAGACCTCTCCTGACCCGCTCGCTGCTCCCCTCAGCAGTGTACTTCGTTGATCTGCCAGTTCTGCTCCCCACTCTGTCTCTGGTGAAGCCTCTCACCGCCCCTGAGCCTCTGGACTGTACCCCAGTTCTATATACACAAATAAATAAATCTTTAAAAAAAAAAAAGATAGGTGGAATCATCTTCAAACAGGATCTTTGTCATATTAAGTGAGTTGCAGTATCGCATTTTGTATGAATTTTTTTTTTTTTTACCATTTCATTTTATTTAAACTGAAACTAATTAGCTTAAGACCTCCTCAGGCAAATGGGGGCCGAGAGATCTCTAACATTGTGTCTTTCTTTACATATGACATTCCCTTGGACTAGAAAACTATGTCTTCCTATACTTTACTACATCTGGATATCTGATGCATTGAGCAGCTTGACCATTTTTCTATTTAACACCACCTGTGACCTTTGGAGAGATAGAGTCCATTAAATATTGTCGTGATTGTGTCTTGTATTACTTGATAGTTTTTTCATTATTCTATATTAGTAGTAGTAATAGTCCTATGTTCTATCATAGTGTGTTTTCTAAAGGTTGACTGGTGACTGACTTCTTGTGAAAAAATATTTTATCAGAAATGCAAAAACATGCAGACACTGAAGAAACATGCTACTAGGGAAGAGAACTTTTAAAAATCTAAGACTGAAAGAAGTCAGTGCATGCACTGTCTGGGCAGTTTATTTTAGAATCACTTGTGTGTGAAAGCTGTATGTTATAATGATAGCTAGCAGTGTAGGATGAACACAGTAACTATAACCAAGATATCCTAAAATGCATGTTGCATGAATAAATATAATCAAAAGAAAAGTTACTGAAGAGAGAAAAAAATTAGTCACTGGATTTCTTAAAAAAGTGTGAGAAACTTAGGCAAGGCATAAAGTTCACAGTGCTAAACTAGGCCAAATGCTTACAATTCACCAGAGAAGACAGACATTAAATTCAAAACCTTACTAAATAATTGCAATTATGATAATAGATTAGAAAAAGTTGCTTCTTGATGACAGAGAATTGGAGCTCAATGTTTTCTTAAAGAAAGATTCACGTTGATGGTGTCACTCTCCAGTGTCCATGATTGGACAATTAGCATTAGTTTTACAAACCAACTGTGTAGTTAAATACAAAATAAAAGGTCATCAGGTAGGAAGGGTTCAAATAGGCTACTCCTTAAGTTGGTTCATTTAAACTCAAGCATATCTTTACACAATCATTTTGCAAAATCAAGTCATCACATCATTTCTACTAGGTACACTTTAATTTTTTTTTGGCACCGTGACATCTATATATCCTAAACCCTGACATGTCGTTCATTTCAGAGCATCACTTCAAAGAGATAAAGGCACAAGCAAATAAAGAGTTAGATCAACTCATCTCCCAACAAGGTAATTTCATCTACAAAGGAAGAGCATTGCTGTGAAACACAGCGTATGCACTCAACTCGTCGGCAGCTTGCACAAATGGTGCTCCAGATGTATATCTGTTCAAGTCAGCCCAAGGCAACAATTTTGATCAATTCTAATGTGATAAAATGCTGCAGGGAAAGTGTGCAGAAACGTGTTTACGTCAGCCCTTAATTAAACTGTTGTTCACTTCCAAAGAACCTTAGGAAACACTAATGAGACATGAGTTTGGGCAATTTCTTCATCAAAGCGAAGACCCTTTCCTCAGTCTGTAGCAGCCTGTCATCTAAGTCGCTCCCGGGATAAATGTCACATGGCACTCCAATCAGTTAGCCACCTGTTAGGAGAACTTCACTGAAGTCAACTAGTGAGCTAGGGCAAGCTCAAACAGCCACCTTAACACCTGCCTGTCTGGGACACCTGCTCCTTTTTCGCATATAGTAGAGCAATATGTTAGTTTTTCCAATATGTTTGAGTGATTAAGGTTACAAATCATATTTCTATTGACTATGTGGAAAACACAGCGTTTTCTTTTCTTTTTCTTTTTCTTTTTTTTTTTTTAAAAAAAGCTTATTCTTTTCCCCTATAATCACACTATGGTTCACAACTATTTCAAATCAATTATGGGAGAGAATTTACAGTTTCTGGAAGATAGTATTTTCAGCACGGCATAACACTAAGTTAAAAAGCATTAACTGTGCCATTCCTGTGATTTAGAAAAACACAGTTATGCCTAATTAGCAAAGAAAAAAATCACCTCAAAATCTGTAAAAAAATCCAATCCTTGTGTATATTCCTAGATTATCATTCTTATTGGCATGCTACTTATAAACCAGTCTATAAAAACCCTGCAAGTACAAGTCACCACTTGCTGATGTCTCTTAATTTCTAGAATTTAACATGAAGGTATGCTTTATTACTATGTGCTTAAAAAGCTATAATCATTGTTAAAAATATCTTCTTTATTTTTTACATTATCAAGCTGCTGAACAGATGTTGCAAGATTTTTTTTTTTCCTGCAGAAGAATACTTGAGGTGCAGTGCAAACAGCAGGGAAACTTCTGTTAAATTTGACCCTTTGGTATCAGCATGAACAGAACAAACAAGGAAAGTGCCTACGCAGGAGCAGCACGTAGTTTAGAGCAGCCCATTCACTGGGATTTGACAAGATTATATTAACAAGTCTGACAAAGTTAATATTACTCATAGTTCTCCAGATTTCTTTCCTTTACTTCTTCTTCTTCTTTTACACAGGCTTTTGACTTCTACATTTTATTTTTTTTTTAAATAGAGTTTTCACAACCCTTGAACAATGGCTTTTTCTTCAGAAACCAAACACACTGTTGTATAAAGGCAAAGGTAGTTGCACTTCAAGAACTTCCCTGAAACTTAAGCAGCACTAAACAAAGAGTAAAACATGACCTTCTGCTAAACTGAGGACTTTCTGCTTCCCATTAAAATACTGGGAGGAAACTGGAAGACAACATGAAAAAGGAAATGAAAATCTGAATAAAATCATAATGCTATTTATAATGAATGAAAGGCTCCCAATCTAATGGGAGACAAGCTGAGGAGCTAAAAATCTGAAACTTTCACTTCAGCCATAAATCCAGTCAGTCCTGAGGCCGACTTGGGCTCTGTGCCCAGAGGACTAGGAGAAGCCTAGGAAGAGGCCCCCTTGGTAGACTAATAGAGATCAAGACTTCTTTCTCTCCCTCTCTTTTCTCCTTGGTATAAATTGTGTTGAAGAGAAAAAAGTTTTGAGATTTCTTAGAATTGTAGAAATAGTTTGTAAAATACTCTAATTTTAAAAAATAAATTTATTTATGCATACAAGAACTGAGGTGTAGGTCAAAGGTATGGAGGTAAGAGGATTCACCAGAAACAGAGTGGGAAGCAGAACAGTCAGATCCACCAAAACACACTGCTGAGGGGAGCAGCAGAAGAGACAGGAGAGGTCCACTGGGCCATGTAGGTGCACTCCTTGGCCAGAGATCAAACTCATGCCACATTAGCTATGGATATCTTCATAGTCCTGCTCTTTAACCCCTTGAGCCACCAGGGAGGCCCAAAATACTGTAATTATTAAGAGGATAACAGCCCAAATCTCTGATGTACTGATTCTTCTCAGTTACCCAGTGAAAAAGGACTCTGATGATCTTCCTTATTTGAATTATCCCTACATGTAACAGACTGAGGTTGATGAAGTGCCCTGAGCTTTCTTGAAGAGAAAGAAAGGAGAAAGACCTTCTGTGGGCTCTGCCTTTCCTTGAAAGTTTTGTATGACCTCTGAGGTGCCCTTTCTATGTTCCTACTTTCATCACAATAAAATGGCATGATACCAGCTCATGGGGGAGAGGCAAGAAGGTGTGATTTGATCCTAATGGTTTCAACAAAATATAAGTGACTACATAGGTATACAGGTAGATTGACAAGGCCACAGAGACACTGTTATTTAAACATATTCTAGGGGGCCTCCCTGGTGGCACAGCGGGTTAAAGCACTGCACTTAGAAACTAAAGTCACTTCAGCATGAGTTTGATCCCTGCCCTGGAGGTGATCCATGTGGCGTGGCAGACCTCTCCTGACCCGCCTGTTGTTCCCCTCAACAGTATACTTCACCAGTTGGCCTGTTCTGGGCCCCCACTCTGTCTCTGGTGAATCCTCTCAACTCCCCCCCCCACCCCGGCCACTGTACCTCTAGCCTGTACCCCAGTTCTGTATGTATACATAAATATTTAAAAATATTATAGGGTTCATGTATCATTACTGTCAAGCATGTGCAGTACTTAGTATCATGGATATGACAAAGGAGCTCAAGAAACTACTCAGCTATAATTAGTGGAAATGTAAAAGTACCTTTCAGGATTCCATGCCAATATTTATCAAAAACCTTAGAAATGGACATAACATCAACCCAGTAATTCTACAGTATGGCTCTATCTAGTTCTTTAACAAAAGTTCATAAGCAGATCTAGTTGGTAACTTGAAGGCAGCTAGTTTTCAAGGTCCTGAGAACAATGAAGAGAACTAGATACAAATGAAGTCATCATAGTTAAGCAGCAACTTGCCTGCTATCATGTACACTGCATCTTTAGTTATTATATCAAAATACAGACACTTCTTAAACATAAAGGAGTAAAGTAGACATCTGAAAATGTATATATAACTCAGTGATTAACAAAAGGTGAAAGAGGGACCTCCTTGGTGGTGCAAGGAGTTAAAATGCAGCACAATGAGGATATCTGCAGACACTGCAGCATGAATTCAATCCCTGGCCAGGAAGGTGACCTACATGTCACAGCAGACCTTGCCTGTCTCCCCTGCTGCTCCCCTCAGCAGTGTATTTCAGTCAATCTGCCTGTTTTGTTCCCCACTCTGTCTCTGGTGAATCCTCTCACCTCCTGCACTTCTGGCCTCTACCTCAGTTCTTGTATGCAAAAACAAATACATCTTAAAATATATACATGAAAATTTAAAAAGATGAAAGCGTACCTTTTGGGGCAAAATGATCTTGAGGTAATCATGCTGAATGAATTGTTAGAAAATAAAAGTAACTGGTTTGTCGTCCTATTTTGTGACATATAAGTAACCAAAGAGAAAAAACCAGCAAATAAAAAGGGATAATTCTTAGACTCTATGAATAATACACTGATAGCTAAAGGGGAAGGAAAAAGTAATAGAAGGGTTGTGGCACTGGAGGCTTGGTGGAGGGTAAGTGAGGGACCTTCACACACGGAGGTGTGAAGTTGTACCTCCAAAATTATACAGTTAGTAAAACAGAAGCAAGTCAATAAGACTTTTTAAAAAGATATAATTTTCAAACACAAAAATTAAAATAAATAATTTTGTTGTAGTCATTATAAATGGAAATTACATGACATGCCATAGGCCAATTTTATAGATAAAAGAACAAAAACATTCACAAAACAACATACATCATGAAAGCCCATTGTGTACAAAAATGCACACTGAACTACAATACACTGAAAATACATAGAAGACAATATAGAAAATAGACTGGCATCTAATATAGTAAAATATTAACAGGAGTTATTTCTATGCAATAAAGTTACAGGTAACTTTACTTTTCTTATATATTTGATAATTTGGTTTTCCAATCCCCTAAATTACTTTTATAATAAAAAATTGTGAAATGCATATTTTTGAAGAAAAAGATATTGCCTGTAGCTCCAGAATATTATAAATACTTCCCAATTATGTATGGCTAATATTCAATCTTGTTACTGTGCCAGACATTACATTTAAGAAGCAAATGTCTCATATTGGTTTAGATACCGGATGTGGCAAAAATATAAAATGAAATACTTAATTTGCCATGTAATCAGTTAAAGGAAAAACAATGTATTCTGGGGAGTACAAATGAAGACAAGAGAATAGCTAAGTATCTGTTTCTAAGGACTGTAGATTATAAAATGTGTGTAAGTCCTTCCCACACTCTCCAAGTTAACAAAAAGGTCTGAATGTTATGACAAGACATATGGACTTAATCCCACTACAGTAGTTTGATGATGGTGCCAGATGATCTAAAAAATAATTAGCTACCATGTTAAGAAAGAATATCTTTAACATATATTGATATATATCTTATATATAAGATACAGATACCTGCCATAAATACATAAAGCTATGTCACATCTACATATAATCATACTTTTACATTTATCACATTCTAAAATAACTCTGGAAAATGAGAAATTAAAATTTCATCTCAGTTAGATTTCTCAACCTTTTCTTAAATGAAGTCAGTTATTTATTAAAGGAGAAAATATGACGGTCTAATTTTAAATAAATGAAAACTCTTACTTTAATCATTGAGTTATTTAATCTCAACTACACTTGTTTTAAGTTGTGTCCTTGAGCAACTTAAAACATTTGTGATAGTTTAAGTATCTTTATATATTTGAACCCAAACACGGTAAGTCATGTTACTACAAGTCTCCGTTTATCACAACTTTATTTAAAAAAAAAAAATGTCTTTAGGCTACACCTACGCCCAATACAAAGTTAAAGCTCAAATCCCTTTGAAGCTCACAAACACCTTCTTAAGACAGTAAAAAAAAAAATCCTTTGAATAATGAAGAACCGTCCTAACAGAGTGAATACTAAATAAATGAAAGCTGCTTTTAAAAACACTTCAAAATGCTTTTGTCCATTAAGCAGTTTCACTTTAACAGACAGGCAATGATAAAGTGTCTTGAGTAATGTCAGAAAACCTAATCTGTAAAGAAGAAAAACACCAAACAATTATGCAGGATTTGGAGTGTATTTTAGTTGCTTATTAAATATTGGCATAGGTAAATAGCTGTTCTTCCCCCTTTGCCTCTGGGGAAAAACCTCTTGGCTATAGAAGCTTATTAGTGTTAAGCATCTGAGAGCCATGGAATATAAAATAAAATCAATACCGTAACCTTAACTGTAAAAGTCAGAAAGATACTGGAAGAGTTCTAATTTAACAAGATTATAGATGAGTTTTTATTACAGATGAGTTTTTAAAGGAGAAGATTTGGGGAAAAGCCATGCATTTAGAAACATTTATGCTACAAGACAGCTCAAGGTTTCTGTTGTTACTAATGCTGTTATTATCCCCACTGGTAATGGTTAGGGTTGATATAACTGATACGTCACTTTAGTGGATTTACAGGAAAAGTCCTAGAAATGATCTGGAACTTATTTCAAATAAAATCATTAAACTGAGGTAGTAAACTAATTGCTTAGGAACAATTATGATTTGATGTGGTTAGTGTGATAGAGGAAAAAAAAAATCATGAAAATTTTAAGGTTGTCAGTTCAGCAGTTCAATGCAAATATGATTACTCTGCACAATGTTCCATTTCTCTTAATGGAAAAGTAGTCAAAACTGGTATAAATTGTAGTGTTTAAGTTCAACCTAAATCTATATTTTTCCTCTAACAAATGTAAATGGAGAAAAAAAGAACATTCTGTCAATGAAATTACTATGATGGCATATTTATTATCCTAATGGTTTTAGAAATCACTTGAAATTGATCAGTAACAAAACCTCTATTTAGTAATGGACCAATTACATTTGTGAGATAATGTCAATGAAACAGAATATTGTCACAGGATAATGGTCTCCTATTGCTACATCCCTAGTCATTTAGAGAAAATAAATGTTGCCGTCTGGCTGAGTCATTTATTTTCAAAGTAGGAGACACTGATCCCATAACAAGGTTCTGTTATAATAACTCAATCTCTATCAATCATTTATTGTACCAGAATGGCACAAAACAAGACATAGTTTTCTAAGCATACCTCAGGTATAAAGCAGAATACATGTTATCTCCAAACACATAAACAGCCCAATTAATGTTATTCAAAGAGTGTGTTTCAATAATATTTTAAAAATCATTTAAGAAAAAACAATTTCTGAATTTTCAAAAAAAATCATATTAATGACAGTTTAATGCTCACATCTTAAAGATCTACAAATTCTTGACTCCAATTTGTTTACAATTTAGAGTGTTTGAACATGAAGAAAACTTTACTATCCATCGTTATAGTTTCACAAGTAAGATAATTCAGATTCCTGAAATTAAGTGATTTGCCAAAGGCTATACAGGTATTTAGTTTCCTCTAAATTTGAAATCGACATCACAGTGCTCTGAGGCCTAAAGCAAAAGATTTTTTTTTAGTTTTTCTATATAGCTAGAACCACCCCCACACACTTCCACAGAAGAATATGTGAGTTTTCACGTGTCTGGAAGAAATATCATAATTAAAAGTTTTGAACTAAAAATAATTTGGACATATGAGTGCTTTTGATAGATAAATGTGGAAAGGAGTGAGTTTCTACTGAATGTTTAAGCATGATTTTAAAATCTGCACAGAAAGTTGTCAAAGGTAGAATCATACATGAATCTCATTGTACCAGTACCAACTTTTAACTATTACCAGTATTTTTTCTAGTCTTATTGAATTTTACATATTCCAAATTGCTGAATTATTTTCAATACCATACATGTTATTTTACTTATAAATATTTATGTTTCTAACAATGTCTTTTAAAAATAAAATCACAATACCGCTTTCAAATGTAAGAGTAATATCACCTAACAGATAATTCATATTTCATGTCCCCCAGAATGTGTAGAGGTTGTTTGATTTAATAATAAATAATACCAACTATGGTCCAAATACCGTATTTGGACCTTCAACCTCCTTAAACTTTACTTAACCTATAGTTATATTAACTATTTTTCAATATTAACAATTTTCAGATTAACTGCTTTTTCTATATAATTTATTTGCTGAAGAAACCACATAATGTAAAGCTTGCATTAAAAAACTCATATATATTTAGAAAAGGGGCCTCTCTGGTGGCATAGAGGTTAAAGCCTCAGCACTATAAAACTATCAACAGCCACTGCAACATGAATTTATCACCAGCCAGGGAGGTGACCCACCTGGCACAGCAGACCTCTCCTGTCTCACGGTTGCTACCCTCAGCAGTGTATTTTAGGAAATCGGCCTGTTTTGCTCCCCACTCTATCTCTAGTGAATTCTTTCACCCACCCACCCATCCCCCACCCCAGCACACCTCTGACCTATACCCCAGTTCTTATATGCATAAATAAATAATAAAAATAAAATATTTTTTAAATAAGTTAATAAAATAAATGAAGAGAACCAGACTCTCCTACCTTCTAGGACTGGCGTAAAACTTTACATATATTTTTGCTTTCAACCCTGTTCTTAAAAATGCACTGTATCAGTCCATCAAATGATCATTATAGTACTGAAAACTTGTCATATATCAGACACCAGGTTGCAGAGGCAGAACAGGACACTGCGTTCCTTTAGCTACAGGACCTCTACAAACAGCCTCCTAAACATGTTATAGTTACAGTCCTGAAAACTGCCACAAAACTTCGTTATAACTTTTTCCCTGACCCATGAAACTTCAATACAGATAAATGCATATTAGTTCCAAGGGTTCACAGAGGCCAGGGTTTCATAAATGCAGTCCTTGTACCCAACTCAGGATAGGAATCTTTTTTCCATTAAATAACAAGATAGTAAAAGACTGTATTTTCACATCATTAAGTTCCCAGAACAAAGAAATAGGAATATAACCTGACCCTATGAGGTAGTATTACTCCTAATAAGTACAGAGGTTTGCCCCATCCAAAATGCTATTCCTGGTTACAATACATAAAAGTACAAACAACTGTTTATTAGTAGGCAAGATGAGGAATTCTTATGAAAGCTTTCACCAACATTTTCTTGTTTCCCTTTCTACTTGAAAGATGCTCATATTATGATTTTTCAACTACGGAAGTTTAGGTGAAGGAATGAATCACACCATAGTGCCAGCTTTTTGGGAGGTTTTCTCTCCAGTGGTCTGATGGGAGATGGAGGTTCACTGTTCCTTCTCTAAGAAATGCAAGCTCTTTACTTTGATATTTTCATTAAGAAGGTAAACAAAGAAACTAAATGTGGTGCTTTAAACTAAACACAAGCCATCTCTCCATATCAATTTATCAAAAGGACTTTTATGTCTCAGTTTGCTACACTTAAAATGTGATATTTGAATATTTGATATTTAATCCTTGTGATACAACCTCTAGGAATGCACGGAATTAGTGGTGTTCTTTCTGGTCTCCAATGGGATTTGCTTAAAAATTCTTCCAGGAAGATTAATAAACTATTTGTTCTGCTTTTTTTTTTCTAGGGCCTTGTTTTTTGTTAATAACTCCCAGATAGTAGGTATTCAACCTGTTGTAAAAAGAAAAAGCAGTTCACTTACCCAGCTCTAGGCTAAGTCTGAGATTATATAATTTGTCAGGCTGCAGCTTGGGCTAGCTAGAACTTTTGGTTTTCAAAGTTGGACTAGAAAATTAAAGCTCGCTGTACATTCTTGGGTTAAAAAAAAAAAAAAAGATTCCGATGTCTCAATAATACATCGTATGGCCCTCCCTGGTGGCACAGCAGGTTAGAGCACAGCACTGAGAAGCTAAAGCCACTTCCGCATGAGTTTGATTCCCGCCTGCCCCGGAGGTGACCACATGGCGTGGCAGACCTCTCCTGGCCCACCCACTGCTCCCCTCAGCAGTGTACTTCGTCGATCTGCCTGTTCTGCTCCCCACTCTGTCTCTGGTGAAGCCTCTCGCCCACTGCCCCTGAGCCTCTGGCCTGTACCCCAGTTTAGTATGAACAAATAAATAAATCTTAAAAAATAAAAATAATAATAATACATTGTATGTTCACTATTATAAATGTAATTTATAATCCATAATCTGTAGTTTATGTACATGTTACAAATACCCACTCCTGGATATTCACATTCACAGCACATAGTAATACATTAAATATTCTACAAATTCATTCATAAATAAAAAAAGTATTTAAATTTTTGTTAAAATAGGAAATTCCAAGCTTAGTCGAATGCTCCCTATATCTGGTATATACATTAACATTCCTAAACTCAAATTAAATTCTAGCCTAATCTATCACCAATGCCCATTAAATAATATCTTAGGACTTTGACATTTAGACTTACATGAAATCAGCAACTATTATAATGTCAGTGGCACAGGGATATTGATAAAGAAATGTTTCATAAGTTCAAACATAAAACACTGTTAAATTTCTGGCTATTGAAATGCAATGATACATTATGAGGAAAAATAAAAGGAATTATTCTTCTAGTTTCAAGTAAAGCCCAAGAAATAGTAATCAAGATTCAAGACTAGAAGAAAAAGGATTTTTTAGTATGCCCTTTGATAAGCTAATTATTAACCATTCAAATCTAAAATGATGAAAAACAGTTTCCAAAAAAGAAAGTTTTCAGGAGCAAGTCTGTCAGATGTTAAAAAGTAGGAGATTTAGAAAAGACTAAAAAGAAAAAAATATTCTAGAATCTAGAAAAGTGAGGTAATGGTGGCTGAAAGCCCCGTGCCCTGTGTCAATAGCTTAGATTGCCTCTCCTCTTCTCCAGCATGAAAGAACATAAAGCACAAATATGAGTATTATATAATACAGATGTTGACAAACTTAATTTTCATCACTATTCACCAAAGAAATTTAAGGAAATCTTACAGGTTCCTACCCAATGTTTAACACTATTAAATACTGTTTTATTTAGTTTTAAGACACTGGTATCTCCATGCCACAAAATTTAGAGTTACAATAGCTTTAGGATCAGGAATTTGTTACTTTTTGAGTTTTGAAAATATATAAAAATAAGCTGACTTATGTTTTTAACATATAAAACATAAACTCCTTTGTATGTACGTTTAAAAATGATAGGAACACTTGTCATTACATGAATCTAGCTTTTGTATTAAAGTCTGACTTCCTTTCCTTTTAAAATAAAATGAGTATAGTAACTTGGACATATCAAAACCTTTACTTTTGCATGAGTTGCAATGGCCTAAGTTGGTTCTTCAGATAACAAGGAAACGTTTGTAGCCATGTGTTGTCCATAATTTTCCTACCTTGAATTTTCATTTCAAAAATCAGTTTTGCTAGGCGGTGGCAATTGTAAATTCAATGTAAAGTTAACAATAACAGCATACTTAGGAAACAGCAACCAGTAAATTTAAAAATGTTTCCACTCATAAGTACAAGTATATTTTAATCAACCAATATGTATCAATAGCTACTGAGTACCAACTAGGGCAGGCTATGGTGGGATAAACGGGCATATGACACGTATAACAGCCATTATAATGCCCACAGCCACTCCACACGTTCTTTAGAAAACTGCCTTCATGACACAAGCAAGTGTGTCTAAAGAACGTTTGAAGATGGACAAGAACAACTGTGGGGCATTTTATTTTGCAGATTTTAAAAAAGCAATTTTCTAAGAACAAAAGGACTGTTTTTGGCCTAGCAAATTTATAAAGATAGTACTGTACTGCCCTCATTTTTATCATTGTAGTTAGAAGTCTTCTTTCTACAATGGCTTATTGTGCACATTACAAAGTCTTCAGGGTCTTCAGAATTAAAGTGACAGAGTTTTTTTAAGCATACTTGAGAATGGATCATTCTTGTTTACACTTAATATAATATGCCTTTGCAGACTTCTCTAATAATTTTAGTCATCTTCACAAAAGAAAATCAGCAAGACAATACAATGATTTTACAAAGAAAAAGAATGACAGTTTCCCTTCTACTTTTCAAAAATGTTTTATTATATGATTTGAGATTGGCTTTATTCAATAGGCTGAAAGAAGAATCAATTCTTACAAAATGACACTCTATAATAAAGAACACCTACACTTCTGAACAACACATCCATTTCCCATGTTCACAATGTTATTATTGTTACCATTAGAATCTTTTCCAGAATCATTTCCTGACAGGCAAAATATGGCTTTGTTTAGAATAAACTGACAATGTCAGTAAAACAAGGAATAAAGCATAAAAGGTTGAGGGCTTTGTTTTTATTCTCACTTCTACACCTCCAATGATAGTCCCTATTATTTCTTGCTTTCACTAATGAAAATAGTATTCTGCCTATCAACAGTTTACTGACTCAACAATTACTACTTGTGTCCCTACTATGCACCATAGTGCATGGTTACTAGTGCAGATTATAGTAGCAGTCAAAGAGTTAAGCTCCTTGACTTCATATTATAGACAGATTTAGACAATTCCCACCATAAATAAACATGTAACAGCATGAATACCATGAAAGAACAATACTGGTGTCAAGAGAGAAAAACAGTACAACCTGATTTAGACTGAAATTCAACAATTTAGTTTGGGACATGAAAGATGCGAAAGAATTTGCTAGATGAAGTGTTAGAAAAGGAACATCCTAGAGGAAATGATTTGTATGAAGGTCCTAGGTTGTCCAGTAACAAATCTAAACAATGGGTTCAAATGCAAAGCAAATGACACTGCAAGTCTGGAGTGATTGGAAATCAGACAACGAACAAGACCTCTTGTTCATATGAGGGACTCCTGATTTTCTCCTCTGAGCAGTGGGAGATTAGGGAAGGAGCTAATGTGATATACTATGTAAAGATGATTTTTTTCTACCACCTGAACAATAGCTTAGGGGCGATGAACAAAGGTGTCTCAAAAGTCAAGATTTTTGGCTAAATTTCCAATCGATCCTTACCATGACCCTGAAATCTCCACTACTTCTTTGCACATGCACTGTGCCCAGCCATGAAGCGCACATGGTCATTTGCAAACTTACTTTCCCACCTCAGTGGTTTTGGTTTTGGTTTTGGCTATGGTTTTGTCTCTACCCACCTGCCCCCCGCTCACTTCCTTATTAGTAAAAATCACTACATGCTAAAGGAGATGCACATGACTCAAAGTCCACCGCCTCCTAGAATTTTCATTCTTTATCCCCTATACCACACAGTATTAAAGCTTGTAGAGCAAAAAGAGTCTAACTGGTTTTGGTTTTCATTGCTCAGCTTCAAAGTAATTTATCTCCGGAGATTACTCAATATGCAGCTCCTACCCTCAGAGAGACACACCCAAATTGTGGGCTGAAAACCACTGATAAGAGTTCTTTTACATTTTTCATGAAATGCAGAGTTGGTTTAAAAGCCAATTTTCAAGTACATTTTATGTTGCTGATATAAGTCATATTTGTACAATACATACATGCTAACAAAAACTTTAGATAATTTTTCTACTTCCATACTTATCTGTCTCCTTCTATTTGTGGCAAAAATGCATGGTTAAGTCTGATGAAATCTATTTAACTTAATAGGCTTTAAAAACAAAAAAGATTTAACTCTGAATTCAGAATCAAATAACACCCAGTTCTTCAAATTCCATGGTTCCCCAAAGCTGCACTGGAATTAAGTCTGTTTTATCTAGAAAACATAACTAAATTGACTCAGACACAAAGTTTCTTACATTACACTTTTATTCATTGTTTTGTACTGTACCTACTTCCTACAGGAATAAGGACTTCCTTTCAATGGGAACTTTCAGTGTCTAACACTTGCAAACTGCTTAAAAGTTGGCTCCTCCCTGAAAGGCGCCACAGAGTAAAGCCAACAGAGCTAAAGCAATCTGCTGCACTGTAACCAACGAAAGCAGACAGACCGTGAACATTCACCGGCATTAACTGCGGTCAAAAACATCTTATACATGTGTAAAATGTAGAATTTTTATAATAACTTTGATAACATTTGACTCATATGTTATCTTCAAAGTATTTTTACTACGATTATTGCGTGAAGAAAACATACCCTGTATTGGCTCGGTTATGAGACTTTCACTCAATGAAACTTACAAAGCAGGTGGCCATTTTTCTCTCGTCCCTACCACACGTCCTTATCACCCACCTTGATCTCTTTCATGCCATGTTCGACTTCCAGCAGCTGGTGAATTCGGAGAAGGATAAAAGTCTCCTGTAGGACTTGGCTCCATATTTTCATCTATGGATATAGTTTTGGGTCTTTTGCTGCAAAATATAACAATAGTTGTGTTAATGGGATTTCCACGAACACAAGTAATATAATATCCCAGAATCGTTTTTGATTCAAACATCAACAGGAATAGAAAATATTTTCAGTTGTAATCCCATTTATTATATGGTAGTTAATATATTTAGATTCTGAAATGTATTTACAAAGGATTATCAGTAATAAAGAGAATGCATTCTCAATGTGAGAAGTGGGCTAATTTGAAAATTGTTATTAAGCTTGTACCAGAATCTTATAATTATCATTAATATTAATAAAGTTTACTTGTACAGCACATGTCATTAGCAACTAATTCCTTTAAACTAATTGAAAGATAAGCTATTGGAATAGAGTCAGACTGGCCCTCATACCAAATCTTGACTAGGCCACTTACTACTTCTTAATAGTTAACTCACTGACCTTTCTAAACTGACTTTAATCATCTGTAAAATGGAAATAATAAAATCTAGTTCAAAGGGGAGTGTTTATGGGGATTAAATGAGTTATTAAGTGTAAAGTTCCTAGTTAAGTTAGCTAGCATTTAAAGGATACTAATTAAATAGTAATTATTTGTAGTAACCCTATAATTAATAAGAAAAAGTATTATATAATACTGTACTGATTATAAACTATTTCATATGTTATTCTTTACAACTTTTCCTTACAAATAAGATCCTTTACTTTTAAAATCAACCATGGAAAACAAACCATTGCCAAATTTAATCCAAATGGTATACTTTTAAAATGAGACATTTTAATAAAGAAAATACAACTCACATCAATTGTATTTAAAGCAGAGAATAAGAAAATCTATTTATGGCAGATGTTGCCTCACAGATCCTTACTAGTCCTCAGGCAAATAACTATCAATATGAGAAAGGTATTTTTTCATTTCATTAAGAATTCTTGTTTATAACTGTGCAGGTAAAAACTTAAAAAGAAAAAAAAACTTCTAAGGTAATTTTATGCGGTCATAATAAACATCATGTCATAGGATTTCAGCATTGGGAATGACCTTAGAAACCACACATATAAACTGGCCCTACCTTTTCTTACAAATGGGGAGACAAGTTTGTGAAAACTCAGTGAATTCCCAGGGAAAATTAATGCCAGTAATTCAATATAAAATAAAGTCTTCTGACTTCCAAGACTGTTGTTTTACTACTGTACTGTTTTTCAAACCCTGAAAGTATGTGTACACCTGAGTTTATTCATAGATACATTAGGAATTAATATTTGACACACAACTCCTAGAGAATTTTCATGATGTAGAAGATGGCAGTTTCTATCCACACTAAACAATAGTCAGAATAAATAAATAATTCTTTAGTTTCTTCCAGTGATATCCAGAGTTAGAACATACATATTTTTCAAAATCTCCTTAAGTCTATTTCCTCCATTTGTGAGTCACTGATAAGTATTAATGGAAAACTTAAAATGAGGAAAAGTTTACTCTCATGAGGATGTAACTGGGAAATAATTTTATACCTTGCTTATTCTGAAGTATATAAACTCTAAAACAGAATGATCTGTGTCCACAACATATTGATCTATGAGACAAATAGTAAATTACTACTCACATTTTAAATTCAGAAAACACAAAGCATGTCTAAGATCTCAACATGTCACAATTTTACTTGCAATAAGGCAAATTAACTTGCTCTGCAGTCTAACTACATGGAAAAAGTTTGACTATAAATGATATAAAATTGAGTTTAGTATACAAACATACAAAAAAGTTTCAAACTTAATTTATTTTTATTAATTTTATTTATGTATGCATTCAAGAACTGAGGTATAGGCCACAGGGGTTTTTTTTCTTTCTTTTTTTAATAGGCAAGAGGATTCACCAGAGACAGTTGGGAGCAGAACAGGTGGATCTACTGAAATACACTGCCAAAGGGACAAGAGATGAGATAGGAGAGGCCTGATGCATCATGTGGGTCAGCTCCCTGGCTGGAGATCAAACTCATGCTCCAGTGGCTGCTTATAGCTTGACAGTGCTGAGACTTTAACTTCTCAGCCACCAGGAAGGACCCTCATAATTAATTTAAATGCAACTGACTTTTATATTTGAGAACAGTATAAGGAACAATTATTCAGATATTCTTTTATTTTAATAGTTGACACTATAAAATACAAGTTTTGTTCTAAAATGTATAGATTCTCATATTTGATCAACAGTAAATTTAATAGTCCAGAAATATGATAGGTCTTTACATATTAAAAGTTCAACTAAAATAAATAAATAAAAATACAATATTTATGCTTTTTACAAATCTGCTTAGAGCAAGATTAGCTCATTTTTCAGTTAGTTACCTGCTTGGTGGAGAAGACAGCGACCTCTGAAGGTTGACCCCCGAGTTCATATCATGATAGTATGGTTGGCTCGGAATTTCTCCAATTGGGAAGTTGACTCCAGTTCCCTGGGTGATGGGTGCTGAGGAATAAAACAAACAAACAAACAAAAAATAACATCCAAATGACACTTATCCTCTGTCCATTCAAATGTTAAAATGTGGTATTTACTTGTAGGCAAGGACGTGGACAACTTAAAAAGTCTGAGATCTGCCAGACTTGAAAACATACTCCTGATGACAATGGTTAAGTGCTGGATCTCAAGGATCTCAGTGTATAATCAAGAGTTACCACTTGCCCTACTCTCACTCCCAAACAGTCTCACTCACTTCTTTATATTAGTTATAACTACACCTATATCTCACTAGTCTATAGATGCTTTAGAGGAAATCAAATGTTTCCTATTGCTCAGCACTAAGCAAAAAGCTTTCTAAGCCAGCTCTCAAAAACCAAATAGGTATTAAGTAAATAACAAAGAATCATTTCATAAAGGAATACCCGAGATTATTATTCTATAACAGTGATACTGTTAGAATGGATTAGAAATCATGATATGGTCCCTAGTAGAATTCCATTGTGCAACTATATCACAACTTTAGATCATTCACCTTTGGGGGACATTAAAGTTGTTTCTGTACCTTGACTATTGTAAATAAGGCTGCAACAAACATTTGGGGTTTCCTTTCAAATTAGTATTTTTTCGTGTTCTTTAGGTAGAAAAGATATGCTCATGACATTTGCAGCAACATGAACTGGAGCTGGAAGGGATTATGCTCAGCAAAATAAATAAGAAAGAAAAAAATAAATAAGTACCAGCTTTTAGACTTGTATGTGGAAAAAAGAGAATCAGAACAAAAGGTGAAGGAAAAGAGAAAACTTGCAATTGACCAGAGATCTGAAACATAAAAAATAACTGATGGGGAGGAAGGGAATCAGGATGGGGGAGGGACGAGCAAGGGGCACAGGTGCTGTGTGATAGGGCGCAGGTGCTGTGGTGGTGGGAGGGCTATGGGGTTACACCTGACGGGACAAACCAGCTACGGTACAAAAATAGAAGACTGTGGTAAGAAATGAAATGAATTGAGAGGAAAAAATCATGGCATGTAACTATTTAATACACATAATTATTCTATCATGGAAGGTAAATAAGTGGACTATATGAAATAAGAGCCAAAGGTTTTTCAACAGGCATATTCAGGTGCCATATAAAAATAGAGAATGTGGCTTTTCTTAATAATTATATTTTGTTTGAAAAGGTTGTTTTTTTTTGTTTTTTTTTTGACGCAACCATAGATGATTTAAAACATATAGTTTAAGGTAGTTTTTGTAAGTCAAGAAATGTTTTTGAATGTACCATTGTATACCATGAGATTTCCACATATAAATATTAGTTTTGTTACAACAGATGTCTGTTCAAAGTTTGAAATTTGTTTCTGAGCACAAATCTGAGTGAGTACATTGCATTATAATGAATTATTGGGAAGGACAAACTTTGAGCTGAATTCTCTGTGCCACTTCTGAGTTACATACCTCAGTTTTCAAACGTCAAAATTAGGGTGATAGTAACCTACCCATATGAGATTATTTTGAGAAGGAAATAAGGTAATGAGTGATAATCATCTAGCACCATACAATAGTTTTCAACAAATGTGAAATTCCTTTCCTTCTCTGCTTTTCCCCTAATATCCATCCCCTGACAGAGTGGAGTGATAAGCAAAGATAGAACAGCTCAACAACATGGTGAAAGCAAAGACCTATAAGTGGGCCTATTTGCTAAAGTTTGCTCATTCAACAAATTATCAGCTGTGTCCATTGTAGGCAAGTGTTACAAAGGATGTGATGGCTTAATAGAACATATTGGGCAACAGAAAAGAAAACATTCATGTAAAAACATAGAAATAACAGCATACAGCAGATTATAATCAGACAGTTCAAACAAAGAGCATGATCAATGCTGTGGGATTTCAACTGAAGTAGATTACAAAATAGGCTGAAAGGTCCAAGCGATCATGCAAAAGCTATAGCTGTCTCTGGACTTAAGGAGAATAATTATTGGTGGGAGATGATTCTAAACAGGAATTACTAGAAGAACAGAGTCATGGACAGAGATAATATGCAAGCTGGGAGCCAGGGTGGTCATGTCAAAGCACAGTGACTAAGAATTTCTATTTCTGTTAGGCCTTCACAAGCCCTAATGAAAGAAAGTGTGACCAGGGCTGTGGCAACATAATTTTAGTCACTGTGATACACTGTAGATAAAATTCCAAAGGAGCAGCAGATTTTCAAATATTTTCTTACTCAGAATTTCAAAGAAATATTTTAAAAGTGCTCACCATCAGGTGAATTCTATTTTAATATCAAGCAGGCTGAGATTAATTTAAAATAAGTAAATGATTTATTGTAGGGAAGTAATCAAGGAATATACCACCAAGAGCTCTCTTTCCTTAGTACACAAATCAATCTATACATGAGGAGTTCTAGCTCCAAACTTCTAGATTTTATGCTTTCTTTTAGATGTTTCATCTTATAGAGAGTATGTTAAACTCATTTAAACAGAAAATACATGTACTCAGTGTATAACTATGTCTAATGACTTACTTCTCTGAACAGCTAAAATGTAGTTATTTGTTGTGGCTGGAGGTACAGTGGAGGTTAAAAAAGTGCAAGGTATGAAATCTCACAGTAACCACATGCTTTAAAGTTTATTATTAGAATCATGTCCTATGTGACATTGGAAAGAGGTTACGTGCTAGAAGGAGATATTTGAGGGGCTCAGTGAAAGTAAGCAATCTGTCTAGCTTCCAACAACAGTAATGGATATAATTCAAAGAAAGTACTGAACTATTAACAGGAAACTTAAAGCTTCATCTTATATCAACTATTGGCAATTTATTAAACTATTAAGCTTATTCGATATTCAAGCAAAAATTTGTAGTTTCTATTTCATACATATGGTATGACAGTAAACACAGATGCTGGACCATAAACAGACTAGGTGTAATTTATGCAAAATGATAAAACAGATCTTTAGAAATTTTATTTTTCCTTAATTTTGTTCCAGAGGAATATCGCAGAGTATCAAGACAACAATAAAAATAATCTGCTTGCAGATTTATGCATGAGTATTGTCCAAATTTAGTGCACATTCTGACATTGAATGGGAGGGAGCTTACAAAAGAAAGTAGATTAATAATAAACATGGCCAAATTCTAAAACAAAATAAGAAAAAAAATATTTTAATAACAAAGAGCACATGAGAACAGCAAGTCCTGGGCAGATAGTCATGATTAAAAGCTTCAGGAAGAACTTACATCAGATGCAAACACCAGCTTTAGCACCTCTTCCAGGGAGCTGGAAGGGTCTGAAAGCTGCAAATCATGTTTAAGAGGCTGCCAATATCCTCTTAGAAACGAAGCTCCAAAGAACCTCAGATTCTAAAGGTTAGAGGCCAACCCTTAATCTCTCCTATTGTTCTCCTCACTCCAAAAGCTGATCCTAAATCAACTTTTAAGATGGAGATAATATCACTCAACAAAAAGATCACTATCCTAAAACTGAATAGCTTCATTAGCTAAAGTCAACATACGCATTAGAGGGTCAAATGATAATAAAACCCTAGAGGACAGAAACCATTAATGTACCATAAACCCTCCACAGTCAGAATCTGTGATATACAGCATGAGGGCTGTGCTGTAGTTTATGTTTACTTAGCAAACCCTTATTTCATAAACAATGAAGTTCAACTGTGTAAGTAAGATTATAATGTGGATTTATTAAAACACTTAGGAGAATAACTTCTCAAGCGTTTCTGAGACACCTATTTACATACGGAGTAGAAAATAAATGTTTGCTGAATAAATTAACTAATGAATGAATATAGATAATTAATGTACTAATTACAAATCAGTTATGTTTGTTATAACAGATAACTTAAAAACCTCTAAGAGATGATAGTATAAATTAAGAATAAAGTATATTAAATTTATCTTATGTCAAAATGTTACAAAAAAGTATTTTAATTTATTTGTTGTGATTCAAATTCAGAGTTCTCAAAATACTATTATGTGCTTTTTAAGACTCTAATGTGGCTCTCCTACAGAGCCAAACATGTTACATCTTATGAGATACTTATAATATTCTCTGACAGAATACTTCCTACCATCATTCATGAAAGAAGGATATAGCTAGAAAAATATATCAGGAAACTTCAAAAAGTACAAATTTAAACCATTTCATAAAATCTGGTCATTGTAGCAGTATCACCCTTTGCTAGAGAACAGTATGTAGAACACCCCCCTCACACAAACCCTCCACACACACACACACACACATACCCCAATACAACTTCAAATAGCCCCTTTCTCCCAAGTCAAAAATAGATAAAGCACTATGAAATATGAAAGGCCTTCACACCCCACATACTGACTGGGAGAATTACAGAAGGTTCACTATTTTGGCCAACAGAGTAGACCATCAAAATCCTCTTGCCCAACAAATACAAACCCTGGATGCACTAGGGAGCAGGATACTAGATTCAGACCTATATTATCCCCAAGCAAATATGCCCATAACAGAAGTGTTTCCGGCAGACACTTATGCACTGCAGAGTTAGGGCAGAAAGAATAACTTACTGGAATTCTCAAATGCCTATGGAGACGACTCCCTGAGATACATGCTGTTTGTCCTGGCCAATTCAGGACAAACTATTTGACTGATTCCAATTCAAAAGACCCAGTCATCCAGTAGTTTGAAGATCCCTGTATGACTACAGAATTTTACCTATACTTATCCTCATAAACTGGCTCTGCTTTGTTCTTATTGAATCATCATAATTCTTGCTCCTGACCTGTGTAGTTGACCCAAATGAAAAACATGACTTAAACAAGGGCCAGAGTGCTACTACATCATCTAAATAACATTATTCCAAACTGTGACACTCTCTGTCAAAGTGTCAGTAAAAAAACACCCTTCAAAGTTACCTAAGTAAGTTAAACCAGAGAAGAAAGGAAGGAAGAAATGAGTCACTTGCTTTAACAGACTGAGTGTTTTAAGAGCTGCATCGTAGCTATATTTGCACACATTAGTAGTAAGTAAAAGGGTTCATCAAGGAAAACTCCCCCCTGCCTAGGTAGCTGGCCAGGTGAACATCCAACCTACCAAGAATGGTATGTCAGGTGAAATGGCCAGTTAAAACAACTGGACATTGTTTTGGACAACAATGCTTTCTATCTATATCCAACTACAATCTGCAAAGTTAATTTCTGCATCCCTCTACATTCTGCATGCTAGTGTGTATATCCTGTACATCTCCTAAGTCCCTATGAAAATGTTAGTAAAATGAAAAAGCACTTATCTACAGGAAACTTATGTGGGTTATCATAACAACACAGAGTACATTTAATTAATCACACTTCCTTTGATATAAATGACCATCTATGGTCATAAAGAAAACAGTGAGTTAAGTGAAGACCAATCAGGACAGACTAAAAATTGTTTTTGCACAACAAAAAGATTTGATAATTTAAATGCAAATATTACAGAAACTCAGACAAATGTATGTTATATATGATTTGAGGAAAAGGGCCAAGGTTTTAAAACTCAAACTCTCCTGATATGCGATTATTTTTTAAATTGTATTTCAGATACAAAAACAAAGTAAGTTGAATCATACTCTATAATTTAATAAGAAGAAAATAATTTACTTACTTCTGGATACCCTCACAAGTTCTGATACATTGAAGACTCCCGATTTTACAAAGCTATCCTCAAGGTATCCTGAAAATAAACATCAAGAGGAAAAAGATTAACATAAGCAGGAAGCAAATAAATGATTAAACACTAGAACTTGTTCAAGTGTTTTACAAAGCAAGGTTCAAACAAAAACCAAGTGTGCTTACACCAAAGACAATTAAAAGTAAAACTTGTGAATGCACACTAAGTCTGTTTAAACAAAAGTAAAAATGTTTAGATACTAGGCAATCTCCTAGAAAACTTTTTCTTAACTTTCTAAATATGCAGGGCAATTGGTATGGCTCCATTTGCAGTGACCACATACAAAGAATGAAGATTCTGGGGTTTTTGTTGAGTGTTTCAGCTCCAAAGCACCTGGAGACTAAAGTCCACCCATTAAAAATAAAAAAATAAAAAAATTAAAAAAAAAAAAAAAGGAAAAGGAAAACCACAACCACAATTAGCACCTGTTGGAATTACTTCAAAGATCTCTTAAAACCACTGTTCTTTCACAAATCCTTCCCTGATTAAAGAAAAGTGAGTTGCTGTTCACAGCACTCCTACCCTCGTTCCAAGGTCATGACCCACACAAAAGAATTTATACATACAGCAATACTCTGCATGAGCCTATTCCTATGCATGTATACCACACATGACTTCACTGCTTTTACACCTTTGCCACGGCACCCTTGAATTTCCTTTGCTTTAAGAACTGGACATAGTTTCTGGCATAGGTGGTAAAACCAGGCCTCCAGGAATGCCCTATGACCCCTCCTAACAACTAGGCACCAGATCCCCCGATGCCTGTGTGGTAGCTGGATTCAGACCTGTGTGGTAGCTGGTCTACCTGCACATATGCACATAGTACTAGAGATGAGAACTCCCACAGATACCAGGCTAGTCTCCAAGTTCTCATCTATGAGAAGGTTTAACAGGAGTCTAGGGGAAGAGAACTTCCATAGGCAAGTGAGATATGGTTACCCTATATCCCAAGAAGGAAATAAGAGTTTGTACCTCCTCAGAATTAAAATACTTCCAGAGGAATTAAAACAATACAAAACAAAACAAAAAGCCCCGTATAGTAATTTTTTTTTATTACAAAGTTTATTTTTACATCATTTTGCACATTTTTTTTTTCCATCTCGATTGTAATCCCCGCGGGTTTCCCATCACCAAATCACCCCTGTGCCGCCACCATAGTCCCGTGCATTTCCCTCCCTTCTCCCCCCACCCCCCATTTTTGATCCCATTCCCCACTCCGCCCCCACAGAATGTCTCTGGTATATGGTTGTTCATTATTTTTGTTATTTTCTCGCCTGGTCCATTATACTCCTGCTATGAGTGCAACCATCCGGTATTTTTCTTTCTCTTTCTGGCTTATCTCACTAAGCATGATCTTTTCCAGCTCCATCCAAGTTGCTGCAAAAGACATGTGTTTCTCTTTTTTGGTTGCTGAGTAATATTCCATTGTACATATGTACCACATCTTTCTAATCCAGTCATCTACTTTTGGGCATTTGGGCTGCTTCCATGTTTTTCCAATTGTAAATAAAGCAGCAATAAACATGGGGGTACAGGTATCTTTTTCAATCAGTGTTTTTGTGTCTTTTGGATAGATACCTAGGAGTGGGATTGCTGGGTCGTAGGGAAGCTCCATGTTTAGCAGCTTGAGGAACCTCCAGACAGTTTTCCACAGTGGTTGTACTAGTTTGCATTCCCACCAGCAGTGCAGGAGAGTCAAGAACTAGTAATTTAATAAAATTTTAGAGCTGACCAGAGGATCGGACTTAGTGAGGGATGAGGCGTAGGTTTGATAATAGCATGCAACACTCAAGTAAGTCCAAGAGCTGGGACTTGATTACCAACTGGTCTCCCAGTGTGGACTCTTGGCCAAATTGTTAGACACTATATGCCTCCAATTGCTCATTTATACATCAGAATTAATGAAATTTCCTACCTTCTAGATTTGTGAGGGAAAAAAATGTGATAAAATCATAAAACCAGCAGTAGGCACAGGTTAAATGTTACCAATAAATTAAGACTGGCCAGTAGAGTCAATAATCAGTCATACCCTGAATCACACACACTGGATTCCAGGCAGTCTCAAATTATCCATAAATCTTCCTTTAGAATACTAGCAGAACAAAATTGCTTTTACCCACTCATAGGATGAACAGAAAATCCTTGAACTAGCTTAAATGTTTCACTGTTGCAAATTGAGACAGGACATATACCTGAGTGTTTTTATACCCACCTTACCCAATTTCTTTAGGAGCAGATGAAATAAGTGAATGAATCAACAGTGAAAATTTCAATATATTTATATAAATGATATATGTAATTATAGGCAGATCACCATATGTGTGATATATATCAACATTGAATATTTAAATACATAAGCACTATCTGCAATCCATTTCTTTATTATTCCAATGAGTAAATAGGGCCTCCCTTGCTCTTAGAACATACCCACTTAGACAAAGTAGTGTATGGACCAGCAGAAGCCAAACCATAAGACAGGGAGGAGCCATCCGAAGCTCTCCTTATCAGTGTGAAGAGAAGTGCAGTCACACAGTCAAATACAAGTACTGTTTCAGAGCAAAGGGAACAACTCAAGGAGCAGCAGCCTGCTTCATCCCCCTTGACTCTCAGTTCCCCAAGTTCTAAGGAATCAGATTCTACGAGGAAGATTTATGAATTATTTTACTACAGCTGTAAAACAGGAAGTGTGTCAGAACTTTGGCACCCACTACAGAAAACACACCATCACAGATCCCACTGGCCGGCCTACACTCTGGCAGGCCCCTTTATGCCTTCTGATAAAGACTCAGTGGGTATGGGGGTGATGAAAATCAGGCAATGGGATAGCTGGGAAAAAAAACCTGAAATCAACAGCTGCCACCTTCATGCATCTTTGCACACAGCACAGACTCCATAATGGACAGGCCATCACCCGTGATGGGATAGGATAGAGGAAAGAAAGAGTGGATGACACTGTGTTGGCTGCTTACTAGTGCTTGTTCACAAGCACACACAAGACAATACTTAAAGACTCTGGTAAAATATTTGGGGAGAATCTTGCAAGGTCAGAAGTCCTGCGATTATACTGAGCATGAGATTCAGCAAAATGCAGGTTATTGATGTTAACTGTGCCCCATCAGTAACCCCAGGCTGGCGGAGCCTTCCAGTATTACATACCACTGCGAATTTAAATAGCTGATACAGAGGCCAAAGATCTTAAAGCAATTTGGAGACATTCATATAGTAAATTCCCTTCATCTACCAAAGGAAATATGAGCATCTCTGAGGCAGAGCAGCTGCTTAATGGTTACAGAGTGTATTACACAACAGTTTAAGCCAGGAAGATTAGAACAACTCTGCGTTTATGTGATGCTGTATTTACACTACATGTATGCTTTTTAAAAAATAAAATTGAGTAGGAAATAAAGACTTCTACAAACTGAAAATTCTCAAAGGCAATATCAAATTATATTATTTCAGTTCCCTTTTTTATTTTTCCCTAACAAAAGCAACAATAAATCACTACTCAGAAGTTAATATAGTGTTTAACCTCTTTCACAAACAATAACAGAGGGACACAATGGCATATCTAACTGTTAATATCTCAAATTATAATCAGCACCATTTGAATGTTAAACAACATTTACATAGAAAATCCAAAGGAAGGCTGATAACGCTCATTTTTATAGACTACTGTGTTCTATTCTTGAAATTAAAAAAAAAAAATAAAGCCACAGAAAGCAGTTATTAAATTCATGAAAGCTGTCTTCAAGTATTTGAAGGACTGTTAATGTAGATGGTAGATTAGACTTATTTTGCATAGTTCTAGGAACTGTTATTTTGGCTCAATAAACAGATTTGTTGCCCAATAAAAGTCACATAAAGGAATGTGAAGCCTCACAAAGGTAATAATAACCAGCATATACCAAGCTACTATGCTAAGATCTTTAAAAGTATGAATTCACACAGTGCTGATGATGATTACCCACAAACTGCCATGTCATTGTGGCCAAGTATAGATGGGGTATTTTGTGTCTATAGTGGCAAAAGTTTTCCCAGAGGCTTTAAAGACCCCTATTCAAAGTGAAGAACTCTCACTTTGAGTATGAAATTTGGTTAAGAGAACCTCCAAACCACTGGAACTTTCAGATGCCACTGGTTTTCCTGTGTTAGATAGTTCCAGGTTTGTTTGTTTGTTTTCAACTGTATTTTTTAAATTTTATCATCGCTGTTTTCCTATGTTAGTTTTCCGGCACTGCTCATTTGATGAATGAATTTAACACCAGGTATCTCACACACTATGGTTCTAATTGTTCACTTCCTTCTGCAAAGTGTAAAAGGGGCCTAAATCCTTTAGCTTGGGAGTCCAGGGGGAAGGATTTGAAATTATTTCACAGTAGCTGTTTGCCAACTATTTATGTCAGCTATCATAACTAGCCCATTGGAGACTTTCTGGAAGTTATAAGACCTTCTTGGCTCTATCTTCAATTTGTCACCTGATCTGAACTACACATACTAATCAGTGCAAAGATAATGATTCTCGGCACAGAAATTGAGCTTATAACTGAGATTAACATTGATTTAAAATTAATTTTATCCTTCTAATAAAAACCTGATGGTGATTTAAAAACCCTGGCAAAGAGTCAAAAACTTTCTGACTTTAGCACACTCTGACAGTGCTATGTTAATGTTATTTATATTTTTTAATATTTCTCTCCAATTCCTTAAACATGTTCCTGCATAATATATATACATATGTAAATATGTATTTTTATAAAACTGAGATAATCTTAAAATAAATTCATATAATGTTTCCCAATTAGCTTTGTATCTTTCCCTTTAGCTTACATTGTTTTTCAAAAACATGATTTTAATGACAGTAAAATATTACATTGCATGGCTGTATCATATTTATTTAACCATTCTCCTATTATTTGGCATTTTAGGGTATTTCCCATTTCAAAAAAAATATTATAAACAGCACTGCCATTAACATCCTCATCCATGAATCTCTGTCGACAATTCTCATGACTTCCTTAGGATGGAGTTCCCAGAAGTGGAATTACTGGGTCAAAGGACATAAACTCGTTTAAAGCTCTTGTAAAAACTGTCAAGCTGCTTTCCACAAGGTTTTTGCTAGTTTTTACTTCTTTGGGCAGATCACAGGTATGACCATGTTACTACCTTGTTGTTACATTTAAATATCAATAGGGATTTTTTTTTTAACTGTGGCAATGGATAGAAAAGATGTTATTGTATTAACATTATTATTTTCATTCAGTCAATCAAAATAAAATTGGATTTTTCAGATACATATGCATTATTTCTCTGAACAGAACATTCAAAACTATGCAAAACAGAAACTGTGCTAGCAGGAATTTTACACTTAGGACTACTGAGATTCTATCACTAACTGAAATTCTAGAAGTAAATTCAGTAGTTATGGAATAAAATTCCTGCTGTTGTCTACTAATTGACCATCTTTTGTTATCACTTGACCTATTTGCTTATTCTTAGTTTTCTCAAGTATGTAAAAGTATTCTGATGAGAATTCATTAATTATTATTTAATGACTAACTGGCATTAAAAGAGGATATATGTTTTTCCCTTATGGCATTTGCTGTGCTATATTACTGGATTATTAGATTAAAATACCTTTGCTTGTCCAGGGAAGATGGCTTTTTTTTTTTTTTTTGAGAAGTTTCTTCCAAATTCTGCACATATCATAAGGAATCTTCTGTGGGGATAATTTTAATTTGTCAGATTTCCATAATAGGAAATTTTGATATATAAGTTTCATAAACATGGTTTAGATTTTTGGGAACAAAACTAAGTATGGTTCTCGAAATGTTCTTTAAAGTTTGGGAAGGCTCACTGGTAAAATCATCTTTCCAGAATTTGTTTCATAGAAAATTCTTTAGAGAACTTTGAGTCGTTCAGAATTATGACTCATTTCTGTTTTCTCCCATCCAAGTACTAAGCAGGCCTGACCCTGCTTAGCTTCCAAGATCAGACGAGATCGGGCGCGTTCAGGGTGGTATGGCCGTAGACTCATTTCTGTTTTCTAATCTCGAGACATTATGATATATTTTCCAAGAAATTCATCAACTGCTTCAGATTTTAAAATTTATTAGCACAGATATTTTATGATTTACGAAGAGGGCTATGTTTATTTTCACAGTGTGGCAAAATTATATTAAGATTATAGAAGAATTAAATTACATATTACTATTATAATAAAATTTACTGCAATTAATATAATCAAATTATGTTAATCTACACACAAAAAATCAGTTCTGCCACTTTCAATGTAAACCTAAGGCAAGTGGCTTACCTTTTTGACACTTCCTCATATTTCTCTTCCCTAAGCACAGAGCCTATGAATCAATATGAAAATTGCAATTGTCTTAAAATAGTGGTAAAGAGAAATATTTTATTACAAGAGTGGTGAAAGGAAATGCTGAATGTCCAAATTAGCAAAGAAACAAAATGCCAAGAATAGAAACTCTGGCAAGACAATGAAAATAAGGACATACTATGTTAAAAGAAACACTGATATAAAGTAAAATAAAAAGAATAAGATCAAGGATGGCAACCATTGCAATGAGTGAGTGAACTGAATTATCTCATAAAGAGAATATAAGGTTGACAAAAGTAAATAAAATCCAACTAATTTCAAGAAACACACTTAAGATGACATCGAAAACCCAAATTGACAAAAAATCAACAGGCAAATACAAATTAGGCGACTTTGAATAAAATACAGCAGCATCAATTGGCAATGGTTAACATATATTTTAACATGAATTACAGTAAACAGGTAAAGAGCATTATGAAAGGATAAAAGGCTCAATTAAGGAGAAAGACAAAGCTTAAGTCCAACATGTGCTAAATAATTTTGTGAAGAAATACATAGAACAAAAAGTATTAAAATACAAGAAACTTGATAAAGTACAATTATTTTGGATACAACTTTTAAAACACTGTGAATATAAGAGAAAGATTAACATTTTATCATTCAAATACAAACTGCACTTTGTCATTAGGTCCATGAAAATTTTACAAAAATTTATGATGCCTTTGACCAAAGAGAAGACATAGCCTAACAGTTTCTTAAAAGCAGAGGCTTTGGGCCCTCCTGGTGGCGCAGGGGGTTAAAGCACTGCACTGAGAAGCTAAAGCCACTTCACATTAGTTCGATTCCTGCCTGCCCCAGAGGTGACCACATGGCGTGGCAGACCTCTCCTGACCCGCCCGCTGCTCCCCTCAGCAGTGTACTTCGTAGATCTGCCTGTTCTGCTCCCCACTCTGTCTCTGGTGAAGCCTCTCACCGCCCCTGAGCCTCTGGCCTGTACCCCAGTTCTGTATGTACAAATAAAATAAATTTTTAAAACAAACAAACAAACAAACAAAAAAGCAGATGCTTTTCCAGGCCATATAATTATCTTTGGCAAATAAATGTAATGGTAAAAAGTGTCCCAAATTTCAGATGTATTAAGAAAGTAAGCAATGAACCAAAAGAAAACAAAAAGAAAAACGGTAAGTTATCTGGATAACAATGAAAAGGAAAATTAATTACCATAAAAGAAACGTAAAACAACCTAAGAAAAACAAAAAGATAGAATCAAAAAGTAAAAACTGAAATTAGCAAAATAGAAAAAAAAGGTAGAACACTTAAAACAAAAATAAAAGGAAACAGAAAAATTCTTTGTAAGCCTTATCAAGAATAAAAGAGAAGCATATGCAAGTGAAAGAGTAGAAGGGAGAACCACAAAAACCAAATACATTGAAAGAATTATAAAAGAACAACACTTGCAACTTAATGACCACAGTTTTGAAAATTATAGTGGACAATTACTTAGTAAAATAAAAGTCACCAAAATCGAGCAGAGTGAAGACATGGCACTTCAATTACTCTAATACAATGTTTTTTAAAGAAAAGTATTGATCATTGGAACCACCTGAGTTCTTGAAGGAAAAAAAAAGCTTACGCTTGACTTTTACCACCAGCTATCTTGATTTTATTGTTCTGGATGTGGCATAGACATAGAGATACTCCAAAAGTCTCCAGAGAGTTCAAATATGTGGCAAAGTCTGGGAACCACACTACTAGCATCTTACTATTCAAAATGTGGCCTCAGTACCAACAACACTGGCAGAACCTGGAGCTTGTTAGATATTCAGAAACTCAGGCCTTATCCCAGGCCCTCAAATTTAGAATCTTTAGTTTAACAAGACCAGTAAGAGATTCCTATGCTCTTAAAAATATGATACCCCTAGTAGAGGACGCAAAGGTAATTAAAGAACTAACTTTAAAAAGAGTGTCAGGTACAGATGGGCACACAGCTGGATTTTATCTATCCTTTATTTAGACTTTAAATTCCAATATTTATACTCTCCCAGGCTTCAGAAAATGTCAAGTTTCCTTATGAGGAAGGCTTACCTATAAAACTTTATTAAACTAGAAAAACTTGAGTATCTAAGTATTCAACCTCCTTTATAAAGCAATGCAAGCAAATGAAAACCAAGCATATAGGTAAATGCAGCTTCAAGAATCCTAAGTAAAACATCATCACATTGAATATAGCAATGTTATCAAAAAGAAAAGTCTCTAATATCTTCAGAGCTGTTTCATAAATGAGTGCAGTTCACTATAATCACAGAAAATTTGTCATTATGATAGAGAAATAAAAATAAATGGTCTGGCCCTTCTTTAAAGCACAGCATTAAGAAGCTAAAGTCACTTTAGCATGAGTTGATCCACATGGCACAGCAGACCTCTCCTGTCTCACCCGCTGCTCCCCTCAGCAGTGTATTTCGTCAGTCGGCCTGTTCTGCTCCCCACTCTGTTTCTGGTGAATCCTCTCACTGCCCCTGCACCTCTTGCCTGCACCCCAGCTCTATGTGCATAAATGAATAAATCTTTTTTTAAAATGTTTTAAAAAATAAATGACTATATCAAATTGACCCTGAAAATGTAGCATGATTTCCTAACAAATCTAAACAAAAAAGTAGATTAAAAACAAACAATAGGGCCCTCCCTGGTGGCGCAGCGGGTTAAAGCACTGCACTGAGAAGCTAAAGCCACTTCCGCATGAGTTCGATCCCCGCCTGCCCCGGAGGTGACACATGGCCCGGCAGACCTCTCCTGACCCGCCCACTGCTCCCCTCAGCAGTGTACTTCATCGATCTGCCTGTTCTGCTCCCCACTCTGTCTTTGGTGAATCCTCTCACCGCCCTGCATCTCTGGCCTGTACCAGTTCTGTATGCACAAATAAATAAATCTTAAAAAAAAAAAAAAAAACAATAAATAGTACAAAAACCCAGCAACAAACTATCCTTCTAATTTAAAGAATGCAACAAATCCCGTCGCTAGCAGGGCCTCCACAGCAATAAATGCCTACCTCTAGAATCAAGAAAATTCTCAAATAAATAGCCTAAACTTACATTTCAAGAAACTAAAAAAATAAAAACAAATGAAGTCTAAAGTTATTAGAATGCAGGAAATAACATGTAGATATAAATTAAAGAGACTGATATAATAGAAAAGATGAGTAAAACTAAATGCTAGTTCTCTGAAAAGAAACAAAGCTGAAAAACTTATATAGCTAGAGTCAACGAGACAATAAACTCAACATCAGAAGTCATAGAGATGTTACAATTGATACCATAGAGATACAGAGGATTATAACAGACTTAAATACAACAGAACTATGAGCAATTTTATGCCGACCTATTTGCCAGCTAAAAGAAATAAAATTCCTAGAAGCAAATAACCTACCAAGACTGAGTCATGATGAAACAGAAGACCTGAACAAACTAATCACTAAAAAGTAGATTGAATGAATAATAGTAATTAAAAAAAAAATTCCAAAATAACAAAAGTCCAAGACCAGGTTTATTCACTATCAAGCATTCAAAGAACTAATAGCAGTCTTTCTCTCAGAAAAACAAAAAAAGAAGAAGAGCAGAGATAATAATTCCAAACTCACTTTACAATACCAACATTACTTGGTTTCAAAATCAGAAAAGGATATCACAAGGAAGGAAAATTATAGGAACTATCCCTAATGACCATAGCTATAAAGATCTGTAACAAAATATAGAATATTAGCAAATTCATTTCATATGCTATGTTCAAGAGGAATTTATTACAAGAAAGTACATCCTTAAATTAGTAAATGTGATACATAATTTGAAGGAGAAAAACCATGATCCTTCATGGTTTCATAGCGTTTTCAAGGAGAAAAACACTATGATCAAGAGCAATTTATTACAAGAAAGTACATCTTAAATTCGTAAATGTAATACACAATTTGAAGGAGAGAAACCATGATGTAGGAAAAGCATTTTCAACATCCATGTATAATAAAAACTCACAACAAAGCAGATATGGAAAGAATGTATTTTCACATAATAAAGCCCATAGGTGACAAGTCCACAGATTATATCAGTAATGGAACAGATCTTTCCAGTGAGAACAGAAACACAGCAAGGATTTCCACTTTCACTATCTGTTACCATGGTATTGGAAATCCTAGCCAGAGCAATTAAAAAGGAAAAAGATAAAAGGCAACCAAATTGGAAATAAAGGAATGAAACTGTTTCTATTTGCATTTTATATAATGTTATACATAGAAAACTGTACAGATTCCTTTAAAAAAAACAACAAAAACTGTTAAACCTAACAAATGAATTCAGTCCAGTTGCAGGGTATGAAAGCAATATGCAAAATCCTGTTGTGTTTCTATACACATAAAGTATCAGGAAAAGAAATTATGATAACAATCCCATCTAAATTGCATCAAAAAATTAAAATAGGAATAAATTTAACCTAAGAAGTGAAAGACATGTAATGAAAAAAATTAAGACATAGTAAATGGAGAACTATTTCATGCTCCTGGATTATAAGAATTAAAGAATAAATTATGTTCAATATATATATTACCTAAAACAATCTACAACCCCTATCAAAATTCACATTTAACTAAAGCAGAACAAACAACCCTAAAATTTAAATGGAACCAGAAAATCCCACAATCAGATAAAAGAAATCTTGAGAAAGAAAAACAAAGCTGAAAGCACTATACTCCTTGGTTTTAAACTATATTACAAAACTGTACTTATAGAAACTCTATGATATAGGCATGGGAAAGACACAACCAAAAATGGAACAGAATAGAAAACCCAGAAATAAACCCATGCATACATTGTTAACTAATTAATAACAAAGGAAACAAGAGTATATAATGCAGAGAGGTGTGCCACTTCAATAAATGGTGTTGGAAAATTGTGCAGTCACATGCAAAAAAAAAAAAAGAAAGAAAACGAAACTGCACTATTCTATGCATTAAGTGGGAATGAAGCATGGTACATAGACTATAGAAAATAGTACACTGCTTCCCAAATAATTAAAAACAGAATTATCATATGATACAGAAACTTTACTTCTGGTATTTTTAAAGAGAACTGAAACACCAAATCAAAAACTAATATATGTCTTCTTTGTTCTCTGCAGCATTGTTTACAAGAGCCAAGATATAAAAACCACCCTAACTGTCTAATAATGAATGAATAAACAAAAAAATCATGAGACAGAGAGATGGTGAAATATTATTCAGTGATCAAAAAAAATGAAATCTTGCCATTTGTAATCATAAGAACCTCAGAGTATCATGTGAAATGAAATAGGCCAGAACAAGACAAATATTTTATGATCTCTCTCTTACATGTGAGTGTAAACAACAACAAAAAGCCAAGCTCATGGATACAGAGACAAATAGATACGTTGTTGGTTGCTAGCAGTGAGAGTTGCAGAATGGAAGAACTGAGTCAAAAGACTAAAAAATGTGATAACTAAACAAAAATGTAATCTGGAAATAAAACAGACATAAAAACAGCCATATTAATACTCCTATATGAGACGTCTAGGTTGTTAAACTCAAAAAAACAAAGTAGAATGGTGGTTGCCAGGGACTGGAGGTAGAAGGAAATGACAGTTGTTGCTTAATGGGCATAGAATATCATTTTGCAAGATGAAAAACATTCTGGAGCTTAGTTGCACAACAATGTGAACATACTTAATGTTACTGAATATACTTAAGTATACTTAAAAATAAACGGGTAAATTTGTGTTATGAATTAATGCCACAATTAAAAAAATGTAACTTGAATTTTGAACACAGCTAACTGATAGTAAATTCTTCGTTTATAAATATTCAAGAATGTCTCTCTATGATTGACATTTATGTCTATAATCTTTTACTTAGGCATAGCTACTTGACTTATTATTCTTCTCTTACTAGTCCATATCTAATAGTTACAACTATGAGTATATATCTGCGGAGTTTCGTTTCCCTTATGCTTCATATTTTCTCACCAAATGCATACTGTTCTGATTGTTATATTTTTCCCCTTTTTTAAACTTTATTTATGCCTATAGAACTGGAGTACAGAGACAGTGAAAAGCTTCATCAGAGACAGAGTGGGGAAGCAGAACAGGCAAATGAATGAAGTACACTGCTGAGGGGAGCAGCTGGCAAGGCAGAAGAGGTCTGCTGCACCATTCGCCTCCAGAGCTGGGGATCGAACTCACACTGAAGTGGTTGCAGCTAGCTTATAGTACTGCGGCCTAACCCTTTGCACCACCAGGGAGGACCTGCATGTTTTCTTTCTACTTATAGGATAGACAGTCCAAACTTTTTGGCCTAAGAAAAGCATATGGCTTTCCTTGACTATGATAACGGTCTCAGCACACATTGAGAGTGACAGCTTGAGGAATGACATAATTGAATCTGAATTCCTATCTTACTATTTACTAGCTGAGTAACTTTGAGTAAATTTTCTAACTTCAATATCAATAAAATTGATAACAACAATAATGATAATAACAACAGTGGCCATTGCTTACTAAATTCCACTGTATTTCCAAAAATGCCACATAATAAACAATGGGGTCAGCATCTTACAATACATGTCACTTTCTGTCCCAATAACTGTGTTATTAACAAGTGCATAAGATGATTTTAATGACAATAAGATTATATCTGAAGTAAAATAAGTTTCCTATCTCCTGCTAGAACACCACAGTACATGGATATGCTCGACATATGGAATCAGGGAAGGAGGGTGTCTATATCGAAATGAAGACTTAGAAATATTTCAGTGAGGGCTCTCGTTGGTGGCTCAAGGGGTTAAAACACAGCACTATGAAGCTATCCAAAGATACTGGAGCACAAGTTCGATCCCCAACCAGGGAGCTGATCCACATGGCACGGCAGACCTCTCCAGACCTCTCCCTTGGCTCCCCTCAGCACTATTTCAGATGTATTTCAATACATCTGCCTGTTGTGCTCCCTGCTCTGTCTATGGTGAAACCTCTCACCCCCACTACACCTCTGGCCTGTATCCCAGTTCTTGTATATGTAAATAAATCTTAAAAAAAAGAATCCCACTTTAAAAAACAAAGAAATACTTCAGTGAATAGAAGTATTCTTCTAGTTCTATTATTTAAAAAAAAAAATTAAGAAGTGCAAGGACCTGAAAATTAGCATAATAATCAAGACCCAAAAAAAATTGTAACAACTTTGAAAACAAAATCTGTTTTTTTTTTTACTTTAAGTTCTTCCACTATTGATGACATTCCTTTATTGTGCACAAGTCAACAAAAGCATCATGCAAATTTTTTTTGTTTACATTATTTGATACCTTAATATTCTTTTATTGTTAATGGGAAAAAAGAAGAAATTTTAGTAGACTTGCCTAATAACTTTAAATCACATTCTTCATTCCTATGAAGTAGAAACAGATTAAAAGCTGGGTAACAGCTAGCTATATATTTACTTTGTATTTTATTCTTCCTGCAATATATTACTATAAAATTGATCTCTCTTTCTAAGCAGGATGCTCGACAAGTAGGGGTCCTTTGGGTGCCTTTGTACAGGACAATGCATCCAGCAAGCTTAGCTTCTGCAGAGTTCAATGATTTTAACTAGCCTGGAGCAAGTCCACTATATTGGTGATACAGAACAATTCCAGCTTTCCAGCTGCGAGGAGGAAAATGCTTTGCATTATTAAATTGTAGCCATATGCTGCAAAAGCAGACCCTGTAGGTGCAGAGAAGGAAAAGAATTTAAATTGAGAGGAAACTTCAGATGCAGATGGTTATTGTAAAAAAAGCAAAAAAAAAAAAAAAATCTGAGGTGCCTGAATGTAAGAGCAACCACGAAAAGTGCCCAAGGCAGTGGGTACAGTCACAAATGAAACTTGGGATAGTGATGGCTGAGACCTCTTTTCACTTTGGGACCTCACCCACTCTGTGAAGAATCTAGAGAAAGATTCCACCAGGACAGGAAAGTACAGTAATGCAAAATCTATTGAAATTTGACAAATTATAACCCATTTCAGTGCAAGGTCTCTTGAAGGTTTTCTACAACTAAATGCAGTAAAAATTGCCTACATGGATAAACTAAAAATTCACCTGGACTCTATGTTACCTGTCGGCATTTCAGATATTACCAGGTCCTAAAAGAGCTGTAAAGTTAGGAAAAACAAAAGCTTACGATAGCCCAAGAATGAGTCCTTTCTCTCATGGGTTTGTGGAAGGAGACAAATGACAGTGTTCAGACTGAATTTATGTCCATGAGGGTCCTTGAGCTGAACAAATGCAAAGCACATGCACCTCCAGGCAAGATGGAGGAGGGGGACAGAGAATATTGAGCTTCAATAATTTGGAATAAAGGAATTACCTCTTTCATCAGCACTCTGATCACACAACATGGTGTGCCTTAGTTAACATGACTCCCCAAATGCATTCCCAATGAGGAAGAAACAGGTCACTCAAGACTCACCCCCATTATCTCCCAACTCTGCTCATGGCTTCTTGTTCCAGCAGCTGTTACAAATGTGCCACCCAATGTTGAGTACCATGAGACCCAGATTTCGTCCCACTAAAGCACCTCAACACAAAGATTTCTCCTTGCAGCTGTGTGTACTTACATGCACTGTGGCTAAACACAGACAACCAAACTTGTCTCGTTTTATCACGAGGTAATGCACCATAAAAAAAATTGTACTAATCATTGGAGGCTGGGCAACAGGAGCAAGGAGAAATGAACTAATATTGTAATAGACTACTAGTGGCTTAAGTTTTTGACCTATGAAAAAGAAGAATTTGCCAAGAATTAATTGGGACCTTAGGCAAATCACTTAACCTCTCTGCCATTTTCATAAGTGGAAAAGTTAAATGAATAGTCTATAAACACTGATATCCTGTGTTTTCTTGAATTATGTTTCTGAGGCTGTATGAAGCAAATAAAAAAGATATCAGATTATAGTAGTAAATTACTCATTAGAAAATACCTGTTGGAGACACAGATATGCAAACAAAGGTCTATAATATAAAGCAGCAATCATAACAGAAGCAGCACTCATTACAGAGACCGAGATGACTAGTCCTGCCTCAGAGAATCTGATGAGATGCATGGAATAGTCTTGACATAAAAGATGAATAAAGATTTGTAAGGTGGATATGTGAAGGTCATGGTAGATAGAGGAACTTAGCACATGGAAGAAAGGGAAAGAAAGGAACGTGGTACACCTGGTACCTGGTGTTGAACAGTATTTAAAGCCATCACTTAGGGTGTGGATATATAAGTATTGATGGCCAGGAAAATTTTTTTTTTTAAGGAATATCTGATTGGTTTATTTCTTCTTTTTTCTGTGTGTGTGTCTACACATACACACACATATGTATATATAACAGTTTATTTTTACATCTTTCTGTGCATTTTTCCCTTTGGGCTTCCCATCACCAAATCACCCCTATGCCATCACCATAGTCGAGCACACTTCCCTCTCCCCACTGCTTTTGATCCCATTCTCCACTCCACCCCCACAAAATGTCTCTGGTATATAGCTGTTCATCAATATCACTATTTTCTTGCCTGTGCCGTTATATTCTTGCTATGAGAGAAACCATTAGCCAGGATTTTTTTTTTTAATAATAGTTTATTTTTACATCATGTTGTGCCTTTTTCCATATCAGTTGTAATCCCTGTGGGCTTCTCATCACATCACCTATGTGCCATCACCATAGTCCTATAGTCCAGTTCACTTCCTTCCAACCCATCATTTTTGATCCCATTCCCCACTCCACCACTGTAAAATGTCTCTGGTATGTAGTTGTTCATTATTATTATTATTTTCTCGCCTGGTCTTTTATACTCCTGCTATGAGTAAAACCATCTGGTGTTTTTCCTTTTCTTTCTGGCTTATTTCACTAAGCATGATCCCTTCCAGCTCCACCCATATTACTGCAAAAGGCATGTGTTTATTTATTTTTTGGTTGCTGAGTAATATTCCATTGTGTATATGTACTATGTCCTTTTAATCCAGTCATCTACTTTTGGGCATTTGTAAATAAAGCAGTAGTAAACATGGGGGTGCAGGTGTCTTTTTGAATCAGAGTTTTTGTGTCTTTTAGGTAGATGCCTAGGAGTGGAATTGCTGGGTCTTATGGAAGCTCCATTTTTAGTAGTTTGAGAAACCTTCAAACAGTTTTCCATAGTGGCTGTAATACTTTGCATTCCCACCAGCAGTGCAGGAGAGTTCATTTTTCTCCACCTCCTCGCCAACATTTGTTGTTGCTAGTTGTTTTAAGATGTACCATTTTCACTGGTATGAGGTGGTATATCATTGTGATTTTAATTTGCATCTCCCTTATTACAGTGATGTTGAACATTTTTTCATGTGCTTGTTGGCCACCTGCATGTCTTCTTTGGAGAAGTGCCTTTTTAGCTCTTCTGCCAATTTGTTGATGGAGTTGTTTATTTTTGCTGAGTTTCACCAGTTCTTTATATATCTTTGTGATTGATCCTTTATCGCTAGTTTTGTGTGAGAAAAATTTTACCCAATCAGTGGGACAGATGGCCAGGAATTTTTGAGAAAATCAGATTTATGTTTAATAAGTGTATTTGTGTTATCATTAAGGAATGAAAGAGTGTGGAATGATAAGTAATTACAAAACTTTGGCACAGTTTTATACAACACATAATGTCTAGAGTCTAAGTAAGGAGGGGGGGTAAATTCTACAAACTTTAAAAGGAAAGAAATGAATACACAGAGGATAAGAAATAAGACAGAACTCATGAGCTACTCTGATCAAGGATGTCTGGGTAGCTTCTGGTTACCCTAAGGTATCTTACATAGCAGGACCTTGAATAATGTCATTTAATACAATGTCATTTCATTATAATATAATGTTGATGGATGGGGGAACCCCACTGGACACTGAATGAAAGGCAATTATTAGTGGACCTGGGTTTTTGTATGTCATTTTGCTTAAAATCACTGCTTCTAAGACCCTATTGATGATCTCAAGTTAGGACTTATTGTATATAAGAAAAAAACCCAACTCTGGTAGGAAAAAACATAACTGAATTTTGAAAATGTTAAAATTTCTGTGGGACATATAGAGGAACATGTCCAAAAAATAGGTTGGGTACATAAAGCATTAGAAGTGTGCTCTGTTCCAAAGGTTCATACCTAAGGATAACAAAAAATAAATATAAATACAGTAACAGTGGGAAGTGAAAACACATAGATAACGAAGATGAAAAATCCAGTTAAGAAGAAGAAAGATGTCACCATAAGCAACTGAAAGAAAACATAATGATTCCTACATTAACAGGAAAAAGTCTGTTTCTAAAAGACTGAAAGCAAAAACAAACATAAACAAATGGAACTATATCAAACTAAAAAGCTCCTACATAGCAAAACAACCATCAGAGTGATGAGGCCATCTACAGAATGGAAAAGAATAATAGCAAACCATATATCTGATAAGGGGCTGATTTCCAAAATATGTAAGGAAGTCCCACAACTTAATAGCAAAAAATAAAATCAGCTGAAAATCCCAAACTAATAGCTTTATTACATTATGGGCACGATTTGAATGGCATTTTCTCCAATGAAAACTTATAAAAGGCCATCAGGTATATGTAAAAAAGGTCCAGTGTGCTTACTGACCAATAAATGCAAATCAAAATCAAGATGAAATACTACTTTATATCCATCACGAGGTATATTCTCAAGAAAACAAAAGACAAGTGTGCTGGATATGAAGAAATTGGAATTCTGGTGCACTATTGGTGGGTACACAAAGTGGTGAAAATTCTGTGAAAAACAGTATGGAAGAGCCTCAAAAAATTCTAAAATTAAAATTAATATATGACTGTCAGTTATCCTTCTAGGTATTTATTATAAAGAAGCTGAAAACACTAATTTGAAAAGATATGTGAAACGCCATGTTCTTGTAATATTAGCCAAAACACCCAAGATATAGAAAATTATTAAATAAATGCACCCTGAGAGATGGTTAAAGAAAACGTGGTATATGCATAAAATGCAATACTATTTAGCCTTCAAATTTAAAGATGTGAAATCCTGTATTATGCAACAAATGGATGAACTTTGAGGGCAGTATGCTTAGTGAAATAAACAGCCCTGGAAAGAAATGGCATGATTCCACTTATATACAAAGTCTACACTTTATACTAAAGGATTCAGGATGTGGAGTGGGGACTGCCAGAGCTGGGAGTGGGGCATGAGGCGTTAACATCCAACAGTCATAAAATTTCAGTTAAGCAACATGAATAAATTCTAGTAATACATTGATAGATCACACTGCAAGTATGGTTAATGAAAATATATTGTACACTTAAAATTTTGCTAAGAGGGTAGAGTTTATATTAAATGTTCTTACCACAATAATTTTTTTTAAAAAGCAATGGGAAAATTTTAAGTAAAAGCATGATCAAATGAATCAATAAATGCTTAAGAATGGGAGCAGGAATAAAATCACAAGGAACACTGGATTCAGATTAGAAAAAAATTCATAAATTTAATGAGAATTATTTCAGTGGAAGCATAAGGCCAGCTGTAGGAAAAACCAAGAGGAAATATGAGTCTTTCATGTTGAAAGTGTTAGCTGATCCAGGGGCAAAAGACATATATGTTTTTTCAACAACAAAAAAGTTGCATTACTAGGATCAAGAAGTGTAAAGGGCACACAGAAAATTGGCACCGTATGGACAGGCAAGTGGAAAAAAGTTATACAATGTTAATACAAGGGAGTAAGATAAGTGCTTCCAAAGGAAGAAGCAATAGCTAGTGATACATTTATGTCATTTCTCAGTCATTATTAAAAACTATGTAACAAAATAACACTCCTCATTTTCTAAGATGCCAAAGTTTTTGGTACACAATTGACTAAAAGCTACAATTCTATGTCCCCCTACACTTGAAAACAGGTTCCTCCTATACACATTCTATATAACATTCTATTCTTAAGTATCTTATCTTTATCTAGCATTCTATTCTTAAGTATCTTATCTTGATCATAACTTTCTCTATGCCATCTTAAATCTTTTGAGTACAGTGTAGAAATTCAACAGTTTCTCTTGTTTGGAGGTTCCTCGAACTTCTAAAAATGAAACTTCCATATGATCCAGCAATTCCACTCCTACGTGTCTACCCAAAAGACACAAAAACACTGATTCAAAAAGATACCTGCGCCCACTTGTTTACTGCCCCTTTATTTACAATTGGAAAGACACAGAAATAGCCCAAGTGTCCAAAACTAGATGACTGGATTAGAAAGATGTACATATACACAATGGAATATTACTCAACAACCAAAAATAAATAAATAAATAAATAAATGAACACATGCCTTTTGCAGCAGCATGGATGGAGCTGGAGAAGATCATGCTTAGTGAAATAAGCCAGAAAGAAAAGGAAAAATATTGGATGGTTTCACTCATAGCAGGAGTGTAACGGACCAGGCGAGAAAATAATAACAATAATGAACAACTATATACCAGAGACACTTTGTGGGGGTGAAATGGGGAATGGGATCAAAAACACTGGGGGGAGGGAAAGGCACTGGACTGTGGTGATGGCACATGTGTAATCTGGTGATGGGAAGCTCATGGAGATTATAACTGGGATGGAAAAATGCCCAAAATGATGTAAAAATAAACTATTATATTATTTAAGAAAAAAAAAGAAATCAACAGTTTCTATTTGGTTCCACATCAAATATTTCCTGCAGGAAGCCATCTTGGTGAGAAAGTAGGGTTAAAGAAAAAATTCATTTTGACCAAATCCTGCTATTGGTCAGATTTGTTCTCCTCTCTAATGCCTATAAATGACTGCATTGAGTTCCTGAGAAGTTGGCCAACTTACTTATACTCCTCATTGCCCTCATGATTATTGTAAAACATGGAGTCGGGCCCTCCCGGGTGGCGCAGCGGGTTAAAGCACAGCACAAAGAACTTAAGCCACTTCCGAATGAGTTCGATCCACGCCTGCCCCAGAGGAGATCCACATGGCGCGGCAGACCTCTCCTGACCCGCCCGCTGCTCCCCTCAGCAGTATACTTCATCGATCTGCCTGTTCTGCTCCGCACTCTGTCTCTGATGAATCCTCTCACCCTCTGCATCTCTGGCCTGTACCCCAGTTCTGTACGAATAAATAAATCTTTAAACAAACAAACAAACAAAAAACCATGGAGCCCTTCTCCAGCCTGTCTCTGGCCTGTACCCCAGCTCTGTATGTATAAATAAATAAATCCTTAAGAAACAAACAAACAAAAAACATGGAGCCTTGATTCAAGGGAAAATTTTAATTCCAAAGTTTAGGTTCTTTCCACTACCCCATGCCCCTTAATGGTTGGAAACAGTATTTCACAACTGTTTGAAGAGAATTCCCATGACACGTGGATTGTAGCACTAAGATTTAGACTCTGTCGCTCTCACACACACACCCATATGTGTATGTGTGTGTATACATTTATATTTCACACACACACATCCATGTGTAATGCCCTACTTTCTCCTCACTCCATGTAGCCTAGTGTAATGTACACAATAGATGCTCATTAATTTATCTCTCACCTAAAAAAAGTCCATTTATAGACCTTTGGGAACTATTTATGCTTCTGGTGTACAGAGTGGTATGTATTCCCACCTACCCTCTCCCAGGGGGAAATGGCTCTCTCTGCTGTTTCAGAGCAGACTCGGAAATTCTTCTTTCATGACCTCATAAGATATTCCTGGTATCACCTACCCCCAATTAATATTACAAGTAATTAAGCTGGAACCATTATCAACAGTGAGCATGGTTCCAACTACTAAGTAGATCAACCTTTGAAGAATGGATTAGATGCAGCTACCCATAACACAGTCTATAAAAATAAGTACTGGAAGGCCATGCATCCTCTGGTTTTTAAAGAATAATCTGCAAAGAAAACATTTTCCTTATCCTCTCCTCCTTCACTCTAAATTCTACCCTTAATTTGAGAATTTAAGAAGTATATAAATCTTCAAAAAAAGTTAGAGGGTATAGAAGAAAAATGTTCTGAAACAAAATCTGTTAAAAAAAAATCCTTTGATTTTAGCACTGACTCACACAAACCTCATTCTCAAATTACTTAAAAGCTTTACCTAAGACGTCAGGTCTTACCACAGTTAACCAATCCTTTTACTGTCTTTCTATTTATACTTTCATGAATAGAAAGTCTGTTTATAGTCTGTTGCATATTATCTAGTGCCAAAGTTTAAAATTACTCCTAAGTATCATGAAGAAGTGTGCTTTCCCCACTAAACACTTCTTGATTCTGGTGGATACAATAAATGAGGATATAAGGAAAAAGTGGGTATGAACTGATTGAGGAATGAATGGGTTATGTTAAAAAAATTATTAGAGTAACTTTACTTTAACTTTGAATACCATATTCTAAAATAAATCTGCTCTATGAGATCTTTTAGGGCCCATGCAAATTTACCTGCCTTCATGTGCAAATAGCAAAAAGAAATGTTTTATTATATCTATAACTATTAGGGAGTATAGGTCTTTCTCAAATTCTAAGTTTTGAAAAAATCAAAGTGAAAAGTCAAGGAAATATGTGCCCTACTGACTGCAAAATGACAACCCCAAATCCAGATTCTGAACTAGTTTTTTTAAGATTTATGTATGCATACAGAACTGGGGTACAGGCCAGAGGTACAGGTGGAGAGAGGATTCACCAGAGTGGGGAGCAGAACAGGCCGACTGACAAAGTACACTGCTGAGGGGAGCAGCGAATGGGTCAGGAGAGGTCTGCAGCACCATGTGGGTCACCACCGGGGCAGGAAATCGAATTCATGCTGCAGTGGCTTTAGCTTCTTAGTGCTGTGCTTTAACCTGCTGCGCCACCAGGGAGGGCCTGAACTAGTTTTTAATAGCCTTTTTTTTTTTTTAAATAACACCCCTCTATTGATATCACACTCTGTCTATAAAATAGAACTGGGGAGACATCAATTTTTATGATGTGAAGAAATAAAATGCAAGATAAGCATATTACTACAGTCAATAGCTACCTCTTATTTTACTTATTCAAGTATTCATTCCCACCTTTGTTCCAAAAAGGGTAGAAGGTTCCTGATTCAAAAATACACCTAATACATGATCCCAATATTTCCCAGTGGTTTTGCCAGACGACATATAAAAAGTCATAATAGCATATGCACCCTATAAAACTTGCAAAAAATGAAAAGTAAGAGGTTAAGTCCATGTCATCCCAGGTAAGAACACTTTAGTTAATAATGGCTCATAAGTTTTCAGTGCAAAATTTGCAAAAGCTGTACTAGTGTTCAGCATGCCCTTGTTACAGTCCCAGTCAAGAGAAACCTCCCAACAAGACTTCCTATACTCCAAACTGACACATAAGTTTCAGACAGGCTACGAGGTAAATTTGGACCTCTAGATTGCCTTATTTTCCTTGAATAAACCAGTCTGTCACTGTGGAATTAAGAATGGAAAATCTAAATAATCAGAGGCAAGGAACATAGAACCAAAATAACAAGTCAAAGTTAACTTTAAAAGACTCTGATTTGATCACATATTTGCAAACAGTGGCAATGGAAATAAAATCAGATCTCAATCTAAGTCCCTAAATTAAACTTTTGCCCTTGTTTAGCTCATAACAAATATTTGCTATAGGTGAGAGAGGACTTCTGTCGCTCTGCTTATTATAAGGAATTAAGTTAATATTTTTTAAAAAGTGAAAATGAATATAAACATATATCTCTGATCTATCACAAATAAGGGAGATATACATTCTGAAAAAAATGAAGAGAGCTAGTGCTTCCTGAGCAAAATGAAAACAGTATGTCCTTCAATGTTACCTGAAATCTAGAACATGTTAACCCTCAAAAGATGATGGTGCCCTCCCTGTGATGCAGAAAAAAAAAAAAAAGTAAATCATAAATAATATAAGGAACTACCATTGAGATGATCTAAATGCTTTTTAAAAGAAAAAAAAAAGCTACTAAATGCTCTCAAAACCAACAAGTATCTCTCCTCTCAAAAATGTGTTGCTTTTGTTTACTTGTCTAGTATTTTTCTCACAAAATAGTAGTCACAATAAAGGCACACAAGTTAAAAATTGAGGATTTAGCCATAGATATCCACACTAGTTTTATGAGCTTATGGTTACCCTTTAAATGTGCTTCTGAATCAGCATGGAAGAAGCCTCTGTGTCTGATGTCTTAGCTGAAGCTGGAGGAAAGCCAAGCCCAGGGAATGTTCAAGTTTATGTGGAAACACATGCATCTAGACTTATAGATGGGGCTGGATGGCATTCTACCTCCTTGTCAACAGTGGAGAACAGATTTCAAAGAGCCTTTCTCTCCAAAAGAACCTGAATTTGTGCCATCTCCTCCCAAAATCTTAGGAAATAAACCCTGGAGTAGATGATAGCAATTTCCATGGGTTATACACTTCCCAGTAGAAAACTACTAGTGATAAAATGTTGGGCTTCATCCTTTTTTCCTCAAAAGTTTAGCTTCTCTTTGTTGTAACAATATAAGCAGTAGTGATTTGATTATTTCATTGCTTATGGCAGCAGAATGAATTCTTCCATAAATGAATTGTGCTGTCTTGTGATGCTAAACTTTGGTAATTTCACATTTCAGAAAATGCCAAAATGCACAGATAAAAAAGAGACTTCTAAAAGTAAATATGCTCTAAAATGGCAAGTTTGCTTATACTTACGAAGAGATTTTAATAGTAGGCATAATTTATTCCAATTGACTACAAAGGAAAACCTTAATAATCTCTTATTTTCACATTTCAAATTAGAAAATATTCTATATGCCCAGTGACTTGATCTATTCCAGTGCAGTACAGAATAAACTCCTACCTTATAATCTCTATAGTCCATAATATAATGGTATACAAAACAAGCTAAACAAAGAAGTTTTTGAATCATAAGAGAAAATTCTAATCATATCCATTTAATTTTGGTATTATATGCACATATTTTATTCTAATTTTGAAAAATTAAAATGTATTAATTTTAATTAAAAATGCATTAAATGTACAGCCTATGTATATATAATAATAAAAATCAAAACAAGCACTTATGTACAACTTTTCACTTTTAAAATAGACTTCTCACAAAAGCTTGAATTCCAAGGAAAATTAAATGGGAAAAATTAGAGGTGTTCTATTTTGAATGTTTCTGCTCATCATATTATGTGTGGATAAGATAGGAGATGCTATATTAAATGTAGCCAATGAAAAAATTCACGAAGTTCTTTGACAAATATTAAAAACTCAAGTCCTGAAACTACATAGGTATTCAAAAATTATTCAGTCAAGCTCAAATAAAGAATATGTTAAATGATCAAAACTCTTCCTGTATCTGTTCAGAAATGTATTTTGAACAATAACAATGTTACTACTTCAAATCAAGTTGTCATTTAAATAGAAAGTATATATCCTTTGCTTAGTCTAACTTAGATTGTTTTGTAGCTCTTTTCCTATTAAAGGCCTTCTCCTCGCCAGACTTGGAACTCACAAAATATATCTGGATACAATTCACTTTTGGTTACCATACTAGGCAAAAAATAAATAAATAAAAATAGTCAACAAGAAATTTTAGTAAAGATATTACAAACTAGTAGAATTTACTCAATTTCAAAAACAACATTTATTATATTCTAAATATTCTCTTTTAAAAGATAACTAATATTATTTCAATCTCCAGACCACACCAAAAATAAATTAATTTTACGGGGAAATAGGTTAAAAATTGCTCAGCTTTTAAAATACTTTGTTATCATCTTGTGCTAATAGTGTGATTTTACTAAAATAAATAGCATAGGTTTTAAAATATATAAATGTAAACGTGTAAAACTAAAATTTTGTTTTAAGTATGTATGAAGTATGTATGCTCTTGGTCAAACAATATAGTTTTATATAACACAGAAGGTATTTGTATGCATTTGGGAGAAAAGTTAATTTTTCTAAGATAAAAATGAGAACAAAATACAGGCAAGACTCAGAATGAAACAAATACGTTCTGTTTTGACTTTGCATTTTTACTTACATATCCATTTGTCTTATCTTTCTAGTGTTTTAAAACAACACTATTCTGGCAATTTTTTTTGTTGTTTGGGGGTTCTCCAAGTATTTCAACCTCACATTATCAAAGTATCACAGTAATGAAAATCAGACAATTAGAAACCTAAAACCTAGTCGACCTGAGAAATCATCATTATGTTTTAATCATCTCCTCAGTTTATTTTCAATAAAAAGGCAGATGAGATTAGGTGGGAGGCCGAGGGCCTATATGGCTAGTTTGGATTTCTGTGTTGTTATTTTATTCTTAGAGTACTCTCTTATCAAAATCACAAATATAAGGAAAATTTTATGATAATGAAATGTTAAAGATTATTATCTGCATTCACTTTGTCAGAGAGAAAAGGACATTATTGCTAATTTTACAACAAAATTCCTTATGTCCAGATTTTGAAGTAATCAAACCATGAAGACAGCCCACATTATAAAAGTCCATTTTCAGATCTGGAACAACTTCTGAAAATAAAGAGATACCAGTATCTGGCATACATTAAACTAAAAGAAAGTCCTACTTTCATTACTTCCTGAATTCTGGGAATCCAATAAAAACCTTATGGAACAAAAACCTGTTTTTGAAAGTGTTTCACGGAAAATAGACCCAACCGTCACCACAAGCCCCCTTTTAAAGCAATGAGAATTGATAAACTATAATGAGTGTAAGGAAGTAAAAAAAGAAATTTTTACTTTTCCTTGTGAGCATTAAAAGAAAGGTTAAAAGGTTCTGTGGCTTTTCAAACAGCAAGAACTTGTAGCAATGGAAAGATATGTAACTAAAATACATGCATACTTGTTTTCAAAGAAACACCAACAAAAATTAAAACGTTGGTGATTAGGAAAATACTGATGACGCCAATATAGAAGTATTTGCCACTGTGAAGGTCTGAACAGAATCACATCTTGTCCCGATTGTACCTGCCTGCCAGAACAAAATAGGCAGCTGACCAATTATGGGGTGTTTATCTATACAGTGGCACCTTTGTTCTCCCAACAATGTCTGATTGCAAACGTCCTGGAACACATATTTACCTGGAGGATTCTTGGCAGGATCATTGTGGCTTGGACTTCCTGATTGTCCAGAATCTGTAAAGAAATCACAGAAAATGTTTTCTTTTGAATTTGTTTTGAAAGAATTTCACAATCTTCAGAAGGACTTAACAATTTTTTAAAGGTACAATGATGAAGTTGAGTGTTTATATAAAGTATACTTTCCCAAGCCTTTCAAAAGTGACATTTTATTTATCAAACTAAATGAAGGTCTATACATTTCTAAGACATAAGTGGGGAAAAGGGAGAAATGGGTAATATTGTTGAGCTAATGAAAGGCTCTTTGAAACAAGAGGTGTGGTTACAAAGCCACAGAAGGTGATCTGATGACTGGACCTGACCAAGGCAATATGAAATAGAACAGACACAGCTTCTAAAAATGCAATGCAATGCAACATGCTTTAAAAAAAGAAAAGAAAAGAAAATGCTTTCATTCAATGAGCAAAATACACAAAAATGAAAGTCCTTTTTTCCCAAGATTTCATGTGCAGACACACACATCCACTCCAATAATCCCCCAATCTACTGGATCCAGGCCCAGATTTGTCTGCATCCCATAATAGCAATCGATTTGCAAACACCAAGAAAAGCATAAATTACTAGGTAGAAACCAACATGACTTTGTGGAGAGCAAATTGTTGGATCAATTTAATTTCCATCTGTGATAGACAGACAGACTCTGCAGATAAGGAGGAAGAAATCAATGTGAATTTCCTATTCCACATTATTCCTCATCAATGCTTTAGAAAGGGACATGGAAGCAACACTACTGTTAGGCAACATGCCTTTCCTAACTAATCCTGCATTGTTGTGTTTTGTTCACTCCTCTCTCCTTCATGTCCCCTCTACATTTATCTGTGTCATCTGCCCCATATTATTATACACTTACTCGCAGGTTGCTTTGTAATCTTCTTTTATTGGTTCTAGTATTTAAGTTTTGTCTCCCCAACTAAATTGCATGCTCCTAAGCAGGGGCAGAGATTATGTCTATTTCTTTGTGTCTCCTGAGAGTGGCTATGAATGCACTAGGCTTTCAGTAAATGCTGGAGGAATGGATAGCTTAGATTCAGCAGCAAAGAAGGCAATTTTGAACTTAATGGTGAATTTTTCAACAAAATGTGAGAGGTGGCTACAGACAAGCTTCTACCCAGAAACCTTCCTTTGCCCCTCCCCCCGCCCCAAGCCAAAAGAGGCATGCAATTTTATTTAAGCAGAAAAATCTTACTATGCTTTTTTTTTTTTTTTTCCTCCAAGCAGGGCTATTCTGTCCTTCCATGTTAGTGGTTAACATTCTACAATTGCTGCTTCTATTAAATGCAAGAACATCTTTGCTAGTTTATTTCTGCATAAAACTTGGTTACTTATTTCTGCCCCTTGCCTCATACTCACTCACTAGATTTTAATGACGAGATCACCATTTTATCCCTTTATCCTATTTCTGCTAATTTGTTTCTTTTTAACCTAGAACAGTTTTCATGACATCCTATCAAATATATTTAATGATTCCCACATTATCCTCCAGTTTATTTCTGAGTTTTCAAAATGGAAGTGAAGACCCTGGTGAGGACTCCTCCCCCACTCTGGATATGACAGGAGTCTCCTGCCTATATTCTGAGAGATGATTACCCTGAAGAGCTGATGTCTCATCCATTTTCTATTTATTTCTGGAATTAAGTCAAAGGTCAACATCCTATAACTTCAGGTATCAACCTTTCTCTTTTTACATTCCCGATAGTTACATAAAAACAGTAAATTATATAATTTTACTACAGCTTCAGCTATTTCTACTGGAGTTCCTCTGACAGATGTCCCTCAATACTGATACTACACTCCAGTTTAACTTATCAAATGACTCTAACATTTTGAGGACTTCTTATTCAGGCATATTAACATACCCACTGGCCAATGTCTCCCGGTTTCATGTTTACCTTTAAAAATACTTGGTTCACATTTATGAAGGCCTAGGCATGCACCCTCCTGATGGTACAATATATAAGGCAGTTAAGGGTGTCATCTGAGAACAGGAGTTGAAGGCTATATGAGACTTAGAATGTTTAGTTAAACTAATTTTAAAATGACACAAAATTCTTTTTTTTCAACATCTGGTCTAAAATTTGGTCCCAGTAAAGAAGGACGTCTCTTCCATCTGTATAAAAGTATTCCATTAAAACAATGGTGCTCCCTGTTACCACACCATCCCACTTGGGAAACCCTATTCTTTTCTACTGCAAATTACCTTTTCCTCCCATTTCCAACATAACAAACCAACTTCTTCAATTGAAAAAATATATAATTACTTAAAAAAACCACAAGCATTTGGAAGAAAGCTGAAGTAAACCTTAAATTTGAGTCAAACACTTGCTTTGAATAAGAATTCCATTTTCTAAAATGATCTGGCATTTACTGGCATACAATGGTAAATTTCCCCTCATACTCTAGAGTCTATACCCTCTCATGAAGTCAAATCATGTGTCGTGGTTCCCAAAACCATAGAATAGGGACTCCTTAGGGAGCAAGCAAGAGAACATTTACTTTCAGACTGCAAATCCTAACATTATAATCTACTCTTAAACTCTTATGTCACCTTATATCGGTCACTTAAATCCAACTGCTGGAAAAGGAAGTAACCAGGGAGTCGCAGTTGGCAGAGAAATCAAAAATGAACTGTTATTGTGGTTTACTTCAGAGAAGGAGTTATTCAGACCACATCTAAAACCCTTCCAATTCACCACCTAGGTCAAATTACTCTATACCCAAAGGTTTTATTCAACCACTTCCATCATTTGCGCAAGCAATG
>NW_004567107.1:49735129-49778660 GCF_000260355.1 Condylura cristata
AGAGAGAGAGAAAGCTTTGGCTTTTACCTTGGCTCTGTCCCTCACCAGTAGTGTGACAGTGTAAAATTACTTAATTCTTGGAGACCTGTGGTCTTAATCTTTATGATAGTATCTGTTTCTCTGAACTGTTGCAAATATCTTATAGGAAGCATCAAGTGCTGGTCAGATATATCCTATAGAGTAAGTGAAAGCTATTGCTAAACACAGGGACAACATCCCAAACATGACTGATTGACTCTAGCTCTCAGGAATAAAGGGAGAAAGGGACATGACTGAATATGTCCAGCCCAGAGCAAGTATCTTAAGATGTCTGTGGTGAACCAACTGACCCAGATAAGTTTGTGCCTTCCTGAGAATTCTTGAGTAAATTTCTTTAGTCTAATCTCTCCCAAAGGAAAAAGGTGTTGACCTTACACAGTTCTTAAGAGCTAGAGCTGTCATGCTCAAATACATGTCTAGAACCAAAACACTGAAATCCATGGAGAATAGACCGGTAAGATTGGGATTGTGAATCCAGAAAGAAGATTTTAGGGTAGTGGAGAAAGGAAAGGGGAACAGGTCATGAAGACAGTAAACCTAAACTAGTCTTCCTCTTCACGCCCCCCACGATGATTCATTCTATCTTTATTATTACATCAACATTTCCTGCATTTCTGTGTTTGTCTCCTTCTGATTGACTGGACATAATGTAGAACTCAAATACATTTCTACTTGCTTATAAAAATCTCATTCCTCAGTCTTTCTGTTATTAAAATGTGAATTAAACATATTTCTTCCAGGGTTAAATGTAGTTAATGAAGCTATCTCTAAATTACTACTTTAACACAATCATTTTCTCCTTCTCCCAAGTATAAGATTCTGCAAAACTAAGAAAAGTTTGCCACCGACATGACTTACCAACTCTCCTTCAGTATTTACATCCACTATCTTTTATCCTCTTCTAAGACCTAAACTTCCTTATGGAGCAATCAGTCTTCCCTAGTAACTCATCTTTATGGAAGACCCCTGGAATCTTAAGTGATCTAAATGGTTTTTCCAAAGCTACACGACAGCTATTAAGCCTACATGCTGCACACGAGGTGCCATGCAGACTCGTCTCCAGAGAGGCTGTGATGCAATCACGGGATCCAGCAAAGCCAAACGATCTTCCAGTAGATTAAATGCTTCTGGGAACTCACCTGTCCCTAACAGTCCTTCTCTTTCTCCTCATTTACCAATATATCCATAGTCTTTAGAAATTTCAGGAATGTAAAACACCTTTTTTTCGCCTTCTACCTAAACTGGAAATAATTAGTATCATCATCTAATCCTATAGACTAACTGATGTTTTCAACACTAAATCAAATTTAGTTTGGTTTCTTTCTGCTAAAAAAGGTAATTCTAATGTCTGACTGAGAGTCTGGTAGGAATCCAATAATATTTGTTAAATATATAAGGTAATAAAGAATGGTCTGTTAATGTTTGTTACTGAGTACTAACTTTCTGGGATGAATAAATTCAGCTATCTGATATAGGTGAATCATCAAAACTGTGAAGGATTTTTTGATCTCTCAAATGCACTTCAAGAAGTTATGTGAAGTTTGATATTCCATTTGCTGATATTTGGGACAGTTTCTTCATAAATGGTTCTCAAATTTCCATTTAATTTACAATAATGACCATGAAAATATTGTTTTCAAGAAGAAGAATAGACATTCAATATCTTTGAGAAGCACAGAAGCTGGCCAAGAGAAACTGATGTACCAATTTAAAAAACATACACTGTAATAGATGCTATGAAATGGTGTATATTAATAAGGACTAATTGGTTGTTCCTAAGAAGGATGGTGAAGGGAATTCTAGTGGGCAAAACACATCATAGGGAAGTACCTCAGAAACATGGTCTTGAAAAATGAAAAAAGTCTCACATCTTTCTGGTAAATATTTCACACTGCTACCACAATAATCTTATCAAAATCCAAAACTGCTTGTTTAATTTCCTGCTAAAATTTACACATGAGTTCCAAATACATAAAAGAAAAATTGCAAATTTCTCTGCATGCCCTTCAAGGCACTTTCAACTAGCCCTCACTAACACTTCGGCCATTTATATTTGATGACCCCAAGTCTTTACATATGGGCCCCTCTTTCTTTCTCCCTGAGTCCTCCAAGTTGAGGTTACCTTTCTTAGCGTTTGCACTATGTGAAGGGAGCAATGTTGCCCTACATAGCTGTAGAGTCCTGATCTTCAGGACATTTGCAATCTGTTTGAATAAATCAAATGAACAGAAAACAACTGGTCTATAAACTACAAAAATGCACACACACACAGAAAGACTAAGCAAGTCCCTCTGCGCAGAAATATACATTAGGGACAAATAGGCAAGTCCTTTATGGCAAGGAAAATGGACAGATGCACAATTTCCAGTGAGTCTCCTAAAGCTTAGTTCTGCTCCCCTTACTTCTCAAGGGATATTTGAAAATTGAACGGGTAGAGAAGTTATTTTGAGTCAGAAATTAATTTTTGGCTTTCTTCTTCAAATGGAAGAAATATTTGGTGGGGTCCAGGAAGAAGACCCTTCGCTTGCATGCAGGAGATCAAAAAACTTTTAATGTCTTTTGATATAAACAGTCTTTCTACTCTAGAATAAAAATTCCAAGAGTTCATCAGTCTCTGATATCATGACTAGAGTAGCAACAGGAACTAAAAGCAAATTTAAAAAGCATGATTTTAATTTGTAGTCATTTTGGTGTGAAGAAAGGACTGAACAGATAGCTTGTCAGGTCCTTCAGGCTCAAAAATCCTATGATTTTCTAACAATATAGCTTTTATATAAAAAGATATCAGAAGAGTAAATGAAACCCACACTGTAACCTGTTAACCTACAGATAGCCTCTTGCTAGAACTAAAATTAGTCATCATGTGATAAAGGGCCCTTTGTCATATTCCTTTGACTTAAGCAGGTAAAGAAATAGCCCATTGTCATCTAAAGAATATGGAGAAGTTTTTTTTTTTTTTTTAAGGCTTAGAATAGCCTCCTTCTTTCTCTCTGAAACATTAATTGCCAACATACAAAAATAGTATATTTTTACAAATTAAATATAGCATGCCACAAAGAATCACTTAGGAACGAGGGGGAAAAAAGATGATGGCAAAAAAAAAGTTGAAGGAATGGGTACAAATGCATTTTATAATAGGAAAATAAAAAGGTAAGACAAGAATATCCACCCTGGCAAAGGGAGAGAGAGCAAACTATTTTCCGTGGGCAAACACCTTCAATTTCTGCCCAAAGGGTTGCTGTCCCTCGCTCTTTCCAGTTCACTTCTAGAATAAATGTGTTCTCTGGTGAAGGGGAAGAAGCTTTTACATAATCACAGTTCCAAAGATACGACTTGCCATGTTTTCTCCAGCACAAGTAAAACACTATACAGCTTCCATTTTAATGGAGGTCTGTTTCAATTAGGGTGACATAAAACTCGAGTTTTACAATACATTCATTTTCCTCTAATATTTTATTTCCTTAGTAAAATAACACAGAGAAAGAACATGGAAAAAGTAAATATTTTCCTTGTCTCTCATAGGCATAAGAACGTGGATAAATGCTTCTTCTGGTCTTTCTCCACCAACCCATTCTAATTCTGTCTGTTTTCAATAGGATGTTACATTTTATGCTCTGCATTTCCTTGTGAAATTTGGTTAACAAGTAATTCATAAAAAGCATTAACTCTGTCACTTGTCATTTGATAGTGCCCTTGACAAATTTTTGATGAATTTCAACTCTTTCACCTAACCCCAGCTCTGAGCCGGAGGTGAAATCAAATCTCTCTACTTTTGGCAGAACCAAGATAATATTTGGAGGACATGACTTCCTAGATATTTTTAATCATGTCTTTTAATACAAGTTATTTTCATTTTTCAGCCCATACCTTCGGAATTCTCTTTTTATAGTTTAACATTGATTTCTTAAAATACATGTTCAATACAGCAAAGCTAGTAGTTTCAAAGGAGGCTTTTTAAAGGAGCTAAAATGACATTCCTTACAAATAAGGTAACTTAATTAACCAAAGAAAATATAGAACAAGAGAAGTTAAGTGTGTAACATATCCTCTACCTCTTATTCCTGTACATTGCATTAATTCTATTATTAAACTTTCTTCTAAAGAATTGTCTTTTCTTTTTCCTTCTTTCTTCTGCTTTTTTTATAATTTATATATTATTTTATTGCTTAACAGGGAGATTAAGTTCAAAGCATCATGTCTCAAGGATTAAAATAAGGATTTGTTTGGGCACAAGACCAAAATTTGTCTACATGGAATTAGCTGAAAAACACAGACCACCAAAATTTAAGAGAAAAAAAAGTTATTTAACCATAGGAAAGCAAATCAAACTTGTCCTCACCAGGGGTCCCAGAATCAGAGCAAATACCCAATACTCCTACACAAATAGTGTTAAACCCGCCAACTTCTGTGACTAGAGGTTTTCACTGCTTCATTAACTAGGCACCAAACCCCCACAAGTGAAAGCAGGGATAATCGTATCTGACCTTTCTGGCCCAAGATTAAGTTCAATGACTCTCTACTGATCCAGGGATTGAATGAACCAAAGGTCACCACCAGGATCATCTACTCCCAGCTTTCAAGGCTTTAGCCTGTAGAATGTAAAGACACCATACTGGTCATTGTCAAGATTGCTCACTTTCTACAGTGTGTTTTCAATTAAGTAAATAAAATGTGGTAATTAAATCAAGATTGCGTAATATGTTTTTGATTTGTAATCTCATTTAAATTAATTAACTGACTCAATCCTTGTTTAGTTTTTAAACTGGCCTAGTTAGAAAAAGAGTCCCTGGGAGCAAATCCAGTTTTCTATCTTTAAAAACAAGGCAAAGCAATCTGGCATACTTAAATTTAAAATTTTTTTTTTAATGCACCAGCAAAATATAAATACAGAGGTGCAAGGGTGTTAGTGTAAAAAGGGAGGAGTTTTATGGCATGATTTTAACTAAGAAAAAAAAAGTTCTCGCACTAGTGAGAAATAAACCAAAACATTATTTATTCAAAACATTTCTTTTCCAATTTTATGAAGATTGCATGTTTGTTGGAAGCAAAACATTTCCAGCTGTATTTTAAGTTTCTGAAGAGAGTTATAAGATTTATAATCTTTCATAAATGCTGGCCATATCTCATAATGCTAGATGAAAACGCCACTACGTATTTTAAGGAACAATTTGCCAATGTGCTTTGCCACATGAAAACAATGAAGTCCTTCCAAAACCCAGCCAGATCTGGTAGGAAAAGATGAGATGAACATTTTAGCTTTCCCATCTGGGAGACATTGTGGATTGCTGCTAGACTATGTAATACACTTTTTTTCTTGGAAACCAAGAAACCTGCGTTTTATAGAAAGGTATGTAGTGCAAAGAGAATGTTGATGAAATATGAATCTGGAAATGCAGACCAGAATGTCATCTGACTCAAGAACATAATTATGGAGGCAAATTGAAAATCAATACAAAATTTCAACATAAACCAAATGCAATGTTTACGATCCTAAACAGTCCCCTAAAGGGAAAACACGGAAAAACAAATGTTTTACCTCCAAAGTCCTCAATAGCACTTGCTACAATGCCAGGCCTGGTGACATATTTATCTGCTTCATTTTATCCTGGGGTCTTCAGGCTCTATTCTAAATCCTGCACATACCACATTCCATACGCATAGCCCTTGTGTGCTATGTCATTTCATGCACTTTCCCAAACTTAATATAATATTGAATATCAAGATTAAAACCAGACATAAGACTTTCCAATATTTCATTGGCAATCTTTTTTCTCAGCGAGCGAGGCATGTTTTCTCAAATCTGTATGGAGAGCCAGCTCGCCTGGGTTCCATTCAGTAACTGCCAACCACTTGTACTCTGACCCTGAGCAAACCACTTGATGCCTGAATCAGTTTTCATCTTGCCCAATCACTTAAAACTGGATAAGGAAAAAGGCAAGGGCAGTTTTTAGTGTTAGCTATTTCCAACAGGGTTAGAAATGAGATGGGGGGTGGGAGGGGACCTCATACCACAGTGAAAATATGCACAAGTATTTGTGGAAAAAGGCTAAGATTTTTTTATACGAGAAGGTTCAATTTCTAACCTCTACCACCCACAAAAACAAAAAAGAAACCACACAGTCAATCCTGTCTTCATTTTGTACTTCCTCCCCCTTGAAAACATTAAGGACACAAGGAAGTAAGAAACGGGATCTCGGTCCAATTCTCCTACTAGATTGTAAAGTTCATGGGGTCCAGATACAAGCTAGTGTTATCCATATCCTAGCATAATTCCTGGTACAGAATTCAACATTTGTAGAATAAATGGCCACTATTTTACAGTGAACCAAACCTTGATGCCTGAGAACACTAAGGACACTTTCATGTTCATCAAATCAAAAATAAATTGCCAATAATGTCAATTATAACTTTTCATTGCTTGGTTATTATCTGTACATACTCTTCTCTCTCAGTGTCCATAATCTCTCTATAAATACAAATTTAGTAACTGATGCAGTCAATGACCAAAAAGTCATTTAAAAATTTTTTTTCAGTGCTCGTTTTATCACACATGAGCGTCTAAAAATAATTATTTTACTTGAGTAGATTTCTTCATGATTTAGCAAATCATTAGAATGTTTACTTATGTTTAAATAATTATATGAACTTAGATAAAATTGAACGGGTCTTTTTACATATCCCATTAGTTACATATGATTAATAACTAATCCTTTTTTATTAAATCATGGCTCTTACGTCTATGATGATATAGTCATAAAAAATAAATGTATCTATTGAATTCAAAGGTAATGATTAGAATAGAGGAAGACAAAGATAATATAGTTTTCTGAAAATAAAGTAGATTTATATGTCAGACGTTCATTACTGGTTTTGTTTATAAATAATTTTATCATAATGTAGAAGGAAAGTATTAGAGAAGTCACTTGGTGAAACAGGAAGCTTGTTGATGTGGTAGATAATGGTATTAAATTTCCCAGCAGTTTCTTGATAAGTGATTCAAAGAACTTCTGTCCCCATGGTTTCAGGACAAAAGCTAATTTACCAGGAATAAAACTACTTAAATAATACATCATGTGAAATAACATTTTCTTCAAAAGGATAAAATGAGGAAACAAAAGAGATACTAACTTCCTCCTACAAAATAAAACTATGGATGGGGGGTGAGGAGTCAGTCACTCACTTCAATGACTTAAAAAAAAAATCACTAACATAATTTTTCCTTCTTTTAAGGAAAGGTGAGGGCTATTTTAGTTAAAAGAATAATGTCTTAGAAGAAAGTCTGAAAAGTTCATACATAACCCAGTAGCAATATGAATTTTTTTAGAATTTTATGGGTTAATATTCTTTAAAATGGTCATTGTAAAGTGAAAGGTTAAAAAGTACCTAATTTTTACAAAGACTAATAAGAGCCTATTATAAAAGCCTATCATGGAATCAATTGTTCCTTACCATGGTTATTTGGGAAATGAGGAAAATAATGATGAAGGGAATGTCCACTTGACATCGTCGGCTTTAAAGGAAGGAATCAAGAGTGTACGGATGGAGAGCTGTGTGCCATGTGCTCAAATTCCATCTTTTTTGACATTTTATTCAATTCATCTTTAATAGAGACTCAAATAGACTCCTTATGATTCAAAAATCCCAAAGCTAAATCTAAAGAGTATGAAAAAGAACAAGTTTGTGCATAATGTCCCTATCCATATGTCTTAACCCTGAATGGTATCAAACCTATGTAATTTTATATATCAAATGCCTTCCAGATGTGACAAAATTTTAACACAGAGCAAATTCAAGCTTTTTTTTTTTTTTACTGCAGACTCATCTCCCATGCTCATAAAGATTATTTCACCATACGTAACATTACATGTTGCTAATGGTCAATTTTCCAAGTTGGTTATTATGCTGCCACTTCAAAACTGACATTGCCTTCCAATCATATAGCAAACTACTCTGCATAGTCAATAACTTTCAAAAAAAAATCTCAAAAGATCCAAAAACCACATCATTATTGCCAAGTTGTAGACAGTGCTTGATTACAAGGACAGATGAACTTTTTCTTGTCCGTTCTTGGTATCTCCAAAAGATGAAAAGGTTATCTATAATTCTTTGTCAGAACTATCTGCCCAAGAGCTTGTCACCTGTTGTTTCTTGTTGTAAAGACTGACCCTAATTAGAGAAGATCAATGTCTTCCTGACATGAGTACGCTCCTATCTGAAAATTAACCGACAAGATAAGATTATGCGGGGACAATTTTCAAAAGCCTCTAACAATAAACCTATGATGAAAAGATATAAAACAAATCTGTTGATAGGATAAAAAAAATAATAGTAACTCAACGCCAATGAGTAAAACTGTTATGTTAAGGTTTTGGATAATGTCATACAAATTAAATTCCCCCATAAATTGAATATTTTAAGCTTTACCACAGTTTCACCCCCTTTTTTCACTCCTCCAACTCAGAAACACCAAGTAGCAGTAACTTGTCCTCCAAGTCATCGTTCCTTTCATTACTGAAAACTATACTTTCTAGCTGTTAACAACTGGCTTCAGGCTAGGTAGAAGCAATGGAAGGTACCGGTGAGGGTTCGGGAATTGAGAGGGCAGGAACAAATCTCTAGACTTTGACAAGTGTCTCCAAGGGGTGGAGTCCCCTTGGTGACTCCAGGTCCACCAGCTCGGGTCCTTTCTAGATGGCCCCCACCCCCCTCAAGAAGCTCTAGTTCAGGGACTCTGGAACCAACACCTTCTCTCCTCGGTCCTCATGGGTTCAGGCAGGGTGGCCTCACTGCCATTTGGCTCTTCACCTACTCTGACATGGTTGGAACTGCTTCCTCCCACCCCCGATGAAATTCCTTCTATTGACTCTCTGGTAGGAGCATTGTTTTTCTGGACTCTGACAGATAAATGTACTTTCCAAAGTTTGACATTTCATCACTCTAAAATAAATGTTAGTGCTAGGCAGATTAAGTATCATATCATTTAGAATATTAATAAATGCAAATATTTATTATGATGCTCAGAAAAAAAGGTGAGAAAGCCCTGCCATGGTTCAGTACTAAGTATGAAGTCCCAGATCCCAAAGTCTTTTGTAATGTATGACATAGATAAATAAAATCAAGTTTAAGAAAATATTAATTATTCAGATTTTCAATTCTCAGTGCTAGTATGTCTCCATGGGCAGGTCTTCTAATCATCCCACCCACCCACCTAGGTTTTTCTATTTCTTCTCTATGTGACTTTTCACAAGTTGCATAGATTGTTTTTGCACAAGTGACTCTTCTACAAACACAACAAGGCTCTGGACTGGATAAATTATGAATGATTATTTCTATAAAACTCTACGCATTAATGTGTATCTCATGACAGAACTTTGAATTTTTATCAGTTGTCTGAATGGCCAGTAGCGTTACGTGGATATAATCAATCTTCATATATAACAATCTACAGCAATATGAAAACAATGTTAATTGGACTGAGAAATAATTTCAAAATCACTCTTTTTTTCTAAGAAATAGTTCACAAGACCTCACTTGACATCCAAAATTGTTACACAGAAAATTAACAAAATAAGAGATAAAAACATTTCTTCTGTCAGAATTCTATAAATGATGATGTGTTACTAGAACCCTCCACAAACAGGAGAGAAGAAAAATATCTGTGTGTATGCATAGGGAAGTATATTACCTCACGATAGCAAACTTTTACATCAGAAAGGCAAACAGTGTGGCCATACATGATGTCTCACAGTATGCTAGGTAACAGCGTCACTAGAGGGAAATGACATCACGGAAAACAAACCATATCGATTCACATGATTCCAATTTCTCCTGATGGAACTTTAACAGATAATACTGGTGCTTGTTAGGTACCCTCAGCTGCCAACTTGCACTGTATTACCAAGTCCCTGTGTTTCTCCTCCATCATTTTGAACTCCCCTGCCATTCCCTAACCCCTAACCTCATCAGCACGAGAGTTTTACTTTTTTACCTTTCAAATGTTATCATCTTAGTTTGGAAGATTTACCACCAAACATCTTATGGAGATTTTATCAAAAAAATATCACTGCCTCTAAATTTTTTTAAACTTAAGACTAAACTCTATGTCAGCCAAGCTGTGTTATTCATGGCAAAATATTAATTCCATAAGTTATTTTCTGAATACAGAAAATGGACTATAGTCAAAATAGACATAAAATGATCATAAAGTATATCTAGCAATAATGTTTACGTTTTACATTTTTCCTATCCCCCTTTTTCCCCCAATCAAAAAGTTTGATGAACAAGCTCAAAGACAATCTCTGTAAAATGAGAGCAGACATATTGTACACACATTAAAAGTCAGAGAATAATGCTGAAACAAGATAGAGACAGCCCTTGAGTTCCTCTGCCAATGATGAGTGAGGGCCAAGAAGTCTAATACTAGAGAAAGAGAATCTAACTTTTAACTAGTCAATCCCCAGTTCTTTCAGTGTACTTGATGTGTAGAGTTAGTGATTTAAGAACCATAACATAGCCATATATTGCTAAAAAACAGAGTCAAGATAAAGTAAATTAAATTGAATTGTTTACAGTAAGCAGATAACTGAAATTATGACAGGTATAACTGTCACAGAAATAGTTTCAAAGGGGCACCCTCTTAGAAATGGGCTGATAGAGTAAAGAAGAAATAACCCCCATCTTCAGGCACTGGATTTGAAGATTTGGTTGGACGCCAATAAACACAACCCACTTAGAAAAGTCACAGCATATATATAGGAAAAGCAAAATAACATTGAAATAGTTGACAAATGATTTTCTAATACTGTAGGTGGACTGAATCACCTCAGTTCAGTGTGTTCTCTTTCTTCTTGCAGATCTTTCTCGTCTCCCCTTTCCCTTGTCCTTGCTCTTCTCCTTCTTCATCTTGCCCCCCACCACTTCTTTTCTCTCTCATTAATTCTTAGTGTGATATGCCCTAGGCTTCTCTGCAATATGCTATGACCTAGGAGGAACTAGCCTCTCCTAAAGCTTCTTAAATTGTGGTAAGCTGAGGATGCCAATGCAGATACCAAAGAGAGCTAACTGATGTTTTTCTGCCCAAGATCGCACAGAGACTATTAGTTTATTTCATAGGGTTAACCAACTGCTGGGAGAAGTGATAGACTTTTGGCACAACTGATCTAGGCAGAAATGAAACTAGTCAACTAAAACAGCAAGGTTTGATGTTGTCACAGCTTCGATCACCAACCTGCAAAGTTCTCTATCACCTGCCTGAAAAGGGCACAGTCTTTCTCCCGCCTGTGTACAGGAAATGAAATAAAGAGCAAACAGCATTTTACATTATGTTGCCAAATTCTCTCTCTTCAGTACACTCTAAATCTAAGGAATACTTCAATGAAGTAAAAATGGCTTAAAACCCAGCAGATTTTGCAAAGACCTGAAACAGTGAAATACCTAGTACAATGATTTCTGCTTTTTCTTGAAATTACAAAGTGAAATGATTTTTACTGACCTGCTACACCACTCATCATTAGTCTGTTTACCCAAGAGCAATATTAGTGACTGCAATGAAAGCAGGGTTCCAGATGCAATTAAAATACAAAAGTTAGGTTACCCCAATCCAGAGCCAAAGAGTTCCCCCCTCACATTAGGAGCCCATTCTAAAAGATCCCTGTGCTTTTAAAGGGACAAAAGAGCTCAGCTTTCTCTGCACTAAGCAAGAATCTTAGTGAACACTCCAGCAGACAACGTAAAAGGATAAAAAAAGAATCCTGGAATTTAGTTAAAGTATTGGGGGAGGGGCGGGGAAGGACAGGAGACAAGGGATGCTTAAGAAATGGTTCTTAAGTCTTCCTTTGAAAAAACAATTTATTAACAATTATAAAATAGTAATTGAAAGTTTTCTATTAATATTATCCAGCAACTACCAAAAGTGGAATAAATTAGCTGATATAATTCAATCAACTGGCTGAGGATAGCCCTGGCCTCCTAGTCCAGTCTCTGAGCCACAAGTGCTTCTAAAAGGTACATGCTTTCTTCCCACGTTATTTCACAAACAGGTTCACACTCTATTTTCTGTTCACCTGTTTACGTGGGTTCGTGTTCAGCTTAACCTTCATTAGGCATTAAGACACAAGAGGTGCAGCGATGATGAGATAAAGTCTCCAGGCCTTTGCTCTTCCCAAGAGACTGACAGGGAAGATCGGCGATAAATGGAAGACAGCTTCGTTTACTGGGATTAACGGGAGGGAAGATGAACTCACTCTAGAACTCTGAACATTACAGGGAGCGTTTTCAAACCATGTCAGTTTGTATGTTGCCTGAGTTCTCAATTTTCCCTTTAGAAGACATGGTCTTATAGAATGGGCCACCTCCAGTTCTTCAGCTACTTGCTTCTGGAAGGGGACTCTGGTGCACGGGTGCAGATAGCTAAGCTGTGAGCACTCCCCAACACCTGTACAGTGGACACTGGAGGAGCCAGCAGCCCCCACACCAAAATACGTTCTCTTTAGCCACAAACCAAACAATAGTAATTAAGGACATCAAGTTAATTGTGTCTCCTCCCCAGAGAATGTGTCCTATAAGGCTCCTTGGAATCAGGGTGGAAGATTAGTAACAATTTTACTCCCAATTCTCCTACTCCCATTAAAAAAAAAAATAGCACTTAAATTCATGACAACCTCAAAACTTTTTGGAGTCCAAACATTAAAACCCTTAAAAGTATCAGACTATTTGGATAAACTTTTTGCTGGTCAATATACTTAAACAGAGGAATCTTTTGCTTCTTAATCTGTTCAAAGTTTGTTGACATTTCATGGAGTATTTTAAGAATATTTAAGAATTACAGAAAGTGGTAAGGTGTTTAAGTATATTATTTAATTCAGAGTAATAAATGCAATTTCATCAGGCCTTCTTTAATGATCAAGATGGCACATAGTTTGGGTCTAATCAACCAAGAGTACAAAAAAGACTGCAAAAACAAGATTTGTAAAAAAAAAAAATTCTTTGTCCTATATGCTGGAGCACTAAGATGACAATAAGGCTCTTTCTCACCTTCCATTTGCACTAAGTGATAAAGATAGCAACAATACCTTTACAATTTTCAAAGCAAGTTCACCCACATTATTTTGACATCCTAAAAGAATTGTGCTTTATTCTCATCCTTCACAATGGCCAGGGGAAAAATGTAGCTTGACAACTTGCAGAGTAACAGGAAATCCAGATTTTTCATTGTAGTTCCCCTACTGACTTTCTCTGTGACCTCGGGGATGTCACTTAACCTCACTCTGCCTCAAATACTATCTCAAAACGAGCTATAATAAAACTTTTTTATTCCAGTCCACAGGGGTATTAGAACAATGAATCTGATAGGATGTCTCTAACGCACTTTGATCTCTATAGGGAAAGTTGCTATAAAAATAAAGACATTGTTGTTATTATTGTAATTGAGTTATTTGCAAATGGAGCTTCTTGATGGAGCCCAACCCTCAGATACAGAAAAGAAAATTCTGCCAGCTCTCTAGGGTACAATTGCCTCACGGCAATTATACCCATAACCACATTTCCTTATTACTGTTATAAAAGACTATGGTTCAAGGGAGGCAAAGGGGGAGTTTAAGAAAAAAAAATATGCTATTTTTTTTTCCAATGGAAGATGCTGAAGTTGCAATTTTAGGACCCAAGGCTATAGGTAAACTTTGACAGAACATGTGTTCTGAATTAGTGGAGTGTTTGTTAGTCATGTCAGAAAGGCAGAGGTGTCCCTGAGGTTGCAGCTTTTCAGCAAATTTTGGAAATAATTTAGGGAAAAAAAATGGCAAAATTGCCAAAGTAATCTGAGTCCAATTCAAAGAAAGCTACAAGCAAGGACAAGAAAGGTTCAAGGTTATGCCATCCTTACCTATAAAAAAGCTTATCACGAGGTAAAATAGACACAAGGAAAATTAAATTGGGCTTAAGGAAAAAAAAAAAGCTTTATGGCTTTATGGACAATCTCACAAGAAAAGCCAAAAGGGAACATTGGAGCAAGTTTACTATGTCCTTAAGTCTAGGTGTTATAGGGAACCCTGAGTATCCCCTTGATTAAAAAGCTAAATCACAAGAACAAGGCAGCAACTTCATCTTCAGCTCTTAAAGACCTCCATATTGCTCAAGTGGAAATATTTTCGTGGTATTGAAGAAAACTGCTTTGCATCATGAAACACCAGAGACACTTAGCTTTCCTTTTATGGCAGCCCCACCACACCAAACAGGTCCAAGGATCACCACTCATCATATGAGACACGAGGGAGATGTCCACAGTTGTTTAGCACAAAAACTGGATGGCTTATATTATATGTCATGCAGAGAGTCTTATGCTCTGCTAAAAATTCACATTCCTCTACCTCACCCCCCAAGGGCAGTACTGAGGTCCAGAAAGTAACAATTTCAACAGGTACCCCAGGTAACTCACTTGTGCATTATTCTCAGCCTGTACAAAAGTGCTTGCTTGCAGATGCCAAATTGGAAAGCAGAATGCGGTACTTGACTATAGAGTCCTAAAAAGAAAACCAAAAATGCAGCCTCCAAGCCAAGACCAATCTCCACTTTTCTTTCCCGTCCTGCCATGTGATGCAGCAGAAGTGAGCTTCAGCCAAAAATCACATGTGTATAGTGAATCCTAAAAAGCAAACTAAATCCAAATCCACAGCGAACCATTCTGAACTCTATCACACTTCACAGGGCTTTAAATAGAATTCTACTAGAAACATCATCCCCAACTGGCCAGGGGATTCTTCCTTTGGGTTCTGTTGCTTTATCCAAGTGATCCAAAGTGACCCCAGGTTCCACTCTGCATGCTCGGTTGTACACTTTTCTCCAAGTTGAAAGCAGAATGATTAAAAAGAAAACACAAATGTTGGCATAGGTGACTTGAGGTTGCTTGACCTTTCCGAAGGAAGATTTTTGGCAACCATGTCTTGGCAGCTCCCGAGAAGGCAAGGCCAGGACACAAGGAGGAAGACAGGAAGCCGGGAGCTGGCCATGTGTCCTTGGCAGGCAGCAGTGCAGCAGGGTGAACCACCTCATCCCTGCCAAACCAGAAACAGTGGGGAAAGCCCAGCTAATTGGCAAGTCACAGCCGGCTCCAGTGTACATCCTCCCCTTTAAATGCCTGATAAAGTGAAATGGTATGCCAGACCCTAATCTACTTAAACAGGATCCGACTTTACTTTCGGAAACTTAATTTGCTCCTGTTTGTGCTTCCTTGAGGAAGTGGTGAAACAGCATCTTAGGCTGGTAAGAGCTGGCGAGATAAAACTAAGTAAAGATTTACTGGAGACCAACATGTGTCACAGACATTTTGTCTTCTGAAAGGGCCATAAATGTTTGTGCTTTTGATTTTAACTAACAAGCACCCCACTTGCTCCTTTATTTCCATTCAGAGGAAACTCTGAGGTCAACGCTGCATAATGAGTATGAATTTCAATACATTCAGAGACTTCGGGCATTAAGCGAAATTTATTTTTAACAAAACCCTGTAAGACACCCCGGGAGACTACAGAGCCGTACCCTGATGGCAGTCAGCTATTGTTTTTACTTACATGTTAGCTGACTCAGTCATATTTTCTAATATAATTTGTACGCACTAGCACAATATCACCACTTTCTGAGTCTTTTACTGCTAAACTGGGTTGTCACACAGGGAGAAGGGGAGCAGAGGGGATTGTGCAAATAAATTGCTCCTCACTGCTGCTGCTGCTAACAGTGTGAATCCAGGGACCAGGGGCCAGGAGCATGATTTTCCCCCTAGGGGAATGTCTGCAGGCTTGGTAAGAGCAATTAAAGGGTGTGCTCAGTGGTTGGGTGCATTTCCTTTTATTTTCTGTGAAATTGTTCATTCCTTCTCCAAAACTCATTCAAATTTCAAGACGGATTCTGCTTCTTTCAATGTAATAGCCAATGGCAAAGGTAGGTGGAGGGCGAAAACATGCAAACCCCTCCTAGACTTAGAAGAAATTACAAATAAACATGATCCATTGTTCTTTACCATATATTTCCTAAAGTTTGTAGAACATGCATACTTCAGTTGAGCAACCCAGGACCTCAGTGTTATTGACTCTGTTTTAGCAATGAGTAAGACGCAAGGGAAAAAGTCATTACTTTCTGACCTCCATCTACAATGAGCAAATAGTAGTCCTTATCCCAAAATTATGATTATGATTCCAAAAATTATGATTTCGGGAACCCACAACTTGCCTTAACGTTCCCAGATTCTACCTAATTGGCTTTTAACACTAAATATCCCTCACTTTTATAAATTCTTTCTCTTTCATTTTACCACATCACACCTTCTTTTCTTGAGCTCCTTTACCAACTTTATGGCTTTCTGCTTCTCAGTTGCCTGCTCCTCCTTGCGTTAGGCAAGGCCTAACACAATCCACCCAAATGGCTCTTTTTCTTGTCTTCTTAATTTCCCCAAGTGACCTCAAAGAGCTCCATATTTACAAATGTTACTATTTGCAAAGGACTTCAAAATTCCATTTTAGGCCTACAGTTCTTTTAGCAATACTCTCTATTCTAGTTCACAATCCCCTACCCATTATCATAACTGGATTAATGCACCCATATCTATTCAATTTTCCAAGCTGAAAACACTGGTCTGGCATTCTAGAAACTCTACTTCCCTACAGTCTCACATTCGCTATCTGCCCAGAGCTTTGCCAATCCATTTCCTCAACCCCATCTGATCTGGTGCTAAATCCCTCATAGAGAGATAGTGAGCTCTGATGTCTCATCTGACAATGGCCTCAGGCTTCTTTGGCCACCAGAATTCATTCTTCACCAAAAATAAAAAAAAATCCATTCTAGTGCTCCCACCAGGAATCACCATTTAAAATACCTTTAAGTCTCCCTATTACCAAGAACAACTTACAACCACGTTTACGCTGCGCTCAAGGCTCTTCACTATCTGGCCGCAGCAGAGACTCACCTCTCACTCAGCCAATCAGACTCACTTGCAGGTTTTGCCCCGTCTTGTACCTATGCTCAACTTCCCAACATCTAAGCTCTAGCATGCATCTTGAAATTCCTAGAATTTACTTGGCAACTACGCTCTCTATAACTTTGCCCATATGGTTTCTATTCCTGGTATATCCCTTGATGCTAGACAAACTCCTAATTCAGCTTTCAAAGCCATCGGATTTTATCCATCATCCCTGAATCTTATCTCCTCCCACTTTGGAAAGTTCCAACCTAAAGTTCATAGGCATCTTGTGCATAATTCCAACCCAATATTTGATTTTGGGCATTACCACTACATTATGGTTGGTTGTTTATAAGTTGTTTCCCTCCCTAAGGCAACCTCTTTATATCAGAATGTACCCTGCATAGTTTTGGAATTCATTCATGCTACAGAAAGGATAGGATGTTATCTTGGATATATTGTCGATGAAAAAATTAAGACAAAAAGCATGAATTCCCCAAAGAAAGACTAAACAATCTAAAATAAAGCCTCATAATGAGCTACCAACTTACAAAGTTAATTAACACTCAATATTCTGATTCCTAATTGTACTTACTAGATTTTTTTATTTGTTTAACACAAAGACACAAAATTGTGTCCTTTCAAGGCTCCATGAATCATCCCTGAACACATTCTATAATAATGAAAAAGCATGATTTGTCCCTGTCTTCATGAAGCTTCTAGGTTAATCTGCACTACCCCGAATTTCATTTACTTGCTAACAGGTAAAATGGGAGGGGTTTAAAATTTATAAATAAGCAGTATCCATAGCTATTACATGTTGAAAATATACACTTTATATACACAGATTTGGTAGTACTATTGTCAATTGGTTTTTATTTTACTTTAATAAGTAAAAGATTTGACAGAATAAGAGCCACAGCAAATGCATGATTTAACTAAGATAAGCAGAATGTATAAAAGCATTATTATGTCAAAAGATACAGAATAAAATACAGAATAAATACAGAATAAAAATACAGAATAAAAAGACTATAAAATAATGAGACCACAGCTTTAATATTCTCTGACCTCTACGATCTTTCAGGAGAGCTAGAAGTGATCTACTCGCTAGGTTTGGGAGTCTATGCTCAAATACCTTCATATTGAGAATTACTTTGTGGTCACATCCCATAGAGTGAATGGTGATGGAGCCAGACTTAATGAGGCACTCAAAAGGAGTCCTGGGGGAAAGCATTTTAAGAATGGTTTTCTATTACTAAAATCAAGAAGAAAGAAAGCTAATTTTTAAAAAGTCATAATGAAAGCAAAGTTTCTAACAAGAAACTCTGACATGAAAGCATGAGTTGAAAATCTTTCTGTTTTAAATAAACTATCCATACAATATGGTATTTGCATGGCCTTCTCTAATTTATCTGAGAAATGTGTAAGCAAATCCATGCAGATATCATGAAATGTGATGTCACATTCCTTATTAAAAAAAAAAAACCTTCCTTTTCACAATATCAATTAAAACCAAATTTAGCTTTAAAACTCTATGACCTCTACCATTTCTTAGGTTAGCTGAAAAGGATCTATTGACTAGCTCTGTGAGTTGAACAGTTGAATGCTACTTTAGATAGAAAATTATTTCTTTCACTCTATAAGAATAATTATCACGGCGATCACACAATTATTATAATTATATCTGTAAGAACTGTTATTGAGAATTTATCTCTGAAACAGTCTTATGCATTGCAGGGGACATTTATCTTTTTTAATGATCACCAACACAAGTGTCTTTTTGTAGCTCTATAAGTGATTTTACCTCTTTCTATTAATATCCTCTTGGATGCTTTAGAAGCCAAAGGAGACAGCCCCCACATTTTTTTTCCCTAAAGCAATTGTTTCAGTTATGCCAAGCCTGTGGCAAATTTTGAGACAGAAAGTTACACTTCCCCTTCATAGCAACATAACATTCACAATGTGCTTTCCCAAATAGATGGAAAACCCCCCAAAAAAGCCCCTCAGTTCTGTGTTTCATAAACTGTACTCAAAGAGAAGTAGCAATAAAGTTTATTACAGACCTAAAGTATCTGCATAAACCCGGTTAATTGAAAAGTGGGTGGAGAAGCCTGCCAAATTAAATGTTTACATTAGCACAGCTGTATTGTAAAAACATTCTGCCCCCTGTGCTTTGTAATTATAAGATATTTCTGGACTGTGTATCTCTACAAAGTTTATCTCCACTGCCAAGAGTGTCTTGGCACAGAGCGGCTGCAGTTTTTGGCAGCCAGGAGCTCTGTGCGCGGGCAGGATCTAAAATGGCTGCCAAGCGGCCTCCTGAAATGTCGCCGGCCTGGGCCCGCCTCGCCAGGGGCAAAGGCCAGGCCCACTGCCCTGGCGGCAGGATTGAAAGTCTGTCTCCAATGAAGCCAAAAAGCGTGTTTTCCCACATAAATAAGAGCTGCTACCACAACTTTTTTTTTTTTTTTTAAGCTGTTTGTAAGGCTAACTACAAAGCAATATTGGAATCCTATGAGTTAGCAAGTGGTGTCGAACAAGGGTCTTTTATGAAATTCCACTCACCTCAACATTTCAACAATATGCCCACAATGCTTTGTGCTAATGAAAGAAACACGTTCAGTTTTGTAGAAAAAGTAAAATTAAACACTTTTAACCACATGGAAACAAACTAGAGAAAAGGGTAAGCAAAGCCTACATTTTCCCACTTGCAATGACATAATTTTGACGTGGACTTAAAGCCTTTATCAAGGCATAAGTGCACGCAAAAAAAAAAAAAAATTAATTTGCTTCCTCTAAAGTCTATACTATCATTAAAATAACACATTTTGTAAAAAAAAAAACATACACACACACCCTTCTATGGGTAATACCCATAGCGCACACCCCTCCTCAATGGCTAAATGGGAAAACTGAGACCAAATCCTTAAATCTCTACTGCAAAAAGAGGTAAAGGGAAAGGACCTCAAGGGACTGTGAAACTCTAGAAATACTGATTTACTCATGTAAGAATATAGAACCACTTGAAGAATAAATAAGGTAAAATATTTTAGAATAGCTAAATCTCGCAAGATATGTATTCTTTCTGACCTTTTTTTTTTTTTCATTATCAAACTAAGATCCAGCTAACATGCAGTTTCCACAGCTGCCAAATATTACATAATAAGGTCACTGGATTTTTCTCTTTCAGGGTGTTCCATAAGTTTAAGCTCAGGTTGAGAGACACATTAGGCCTGGTGTTCTATCCTGTAATCATTACTGGCAGTGACTGCTGTTCCGTAATTCTAAGCCTCCACTGAATCCAACATTGCCCTATGCAAGAGATAATTCAGAGGGTGAAAGATGAATTCCATAATGCTCACACAGGCTGGCGGCATTCATCACACTTATGCCAGCTAGTCCCTGAATGCCCACTCTTTCTGTCTTTAATTATATGTCCACACAACATAGTCCCACCACTTGTTTTTACTTAATTTTTTTAAATCCCCGTCATAATAAGGAGGTCTAATGTTTCTCTATTGCTATATTTTGAACACTGCTTACTTTCCAGTATTCACTTGGGGGAAACACAGACACACACATCATACTTTTTGGACCTTTTTAACACAGAAAAAATCTCACCATTATTAGGATTCTGAACAAAACACATTTTAGGGACTGTCAGCCTTTATTTCATTAATTAGGTCAAAAATCACACAAGTTTATGACAGCAGGTCATTCTTAGAACATACTCATGAACCAAAGTTGGTGTGTTTAGAAAATACTTATGTTTTCATGTTAACTTACTAATGCTCTTAAAACTTTAGCTGTTTCCTATATTTTATGTTTCCTAACATAATTGTTTCATAATATTTTATGTTTTGATTCTACTAACTTACTAACTTTTCTATTCTGTGTGTTTTCAAATGCTAAAATGACAATGTGTTCAACAGAGAGCAACTTAATAAATGTTGACTGATCACCTGTGATATGCACAGAACTGTTCTATTACATATAAACTTTACAGAAAAAAAAGCTGAACAAGTGTCAACTTTGGGTTGTTTTTAGTCTATACTGGTCATTTGGGGTACATATTGCCAAGTCAGTGTGTTTTGTATCCCCAAGTGGAATACAAGTTTCTCGAAGTCATGTAATTGATGTGTTGCTGAGTGTAAAAGAAAGTATAATACATATAAAATTGATAACCACACCTGACAGGATCATAGTGAGGCTAAAGAAATTAGTTGCATGAAGCACTAGCGCCTCATACATTGTGTTTGAAATGTTATAATATCCTTCCCTTCTTGGACAAATGTCTTAGCGATAAACAGTAATAACAGATCTATCTAGATTTGGCCCTCACAATACACTGCAGAAAATATTACTGTTATCCCCATCTGCAGGTGAGAAAATTTGCTCAAGGCTAGTCTATTAACTAGGAAAAAACAACAGGAGTTAAACTCAAACAAACTTGACTCCAGAGTCCTGTCTAAATTTAATATCACCTCACAATGGAGTGATTAGAAGAAAAAGGGAAGAAATACACTCCAGGTAGAGGCTATCCTCTACAACTACAGGGTTCTTTTGGCCAAATTTCCTAATATTTGCCATATAACTTGCCACTTTCCCAGTGGAAGCTACCCTTTGAGAGAGGCTACTGATTACACTGCGTTTATATTGTGGTTTGGTAATGGGAAAAAAACAGGGAGGAAAGTGAGACCAGAAAATCCCTCTGCCTCTGGCATGCCACAAATTGAGAACGATGTTGGTGCCCTCAGTTGAAAGGCAAAGGGCCAGCCCAGCACGAGCAGCTCAGTGCCTTGATAACATGTGAACACCAGACACCCTTCTCAAAGCCTCTACCACCTTCATTCCCCACAAACCTAATCTCCCACCAAAATCCTGAAACTTTACCACAAGATCAAGTAATTCCCCCCTCTAAGCCACATCTCACAAATGACATTCTGATTCCCCTCTTGTGCCATTTTCCCCATGGATGTTACTACAGTCTTAGCTGTACTTAACCAGGGTTTGAGGAGCGGTCATTTTTCTACTGATACAACAGGACTGCACAGAAGAGCCAATTTCCACTGACACCAGAGAGAAGATTCACCGACATGACTTTCAACACTGCCTCTACTCAAGTGAATTGAGACCCAAAGAAAGAGCACAAGGTCAAAACGGTCAAAACCCTTCCTTGCTTATTTTAGGTAGTTTAGTAATGTGAGCCCAGCATGAGCAAATCAAAGTCCAAGAGCCTCAGCTTGTTAAGTGGAAACGATGACAATGTTCAAATTCTAAGTTGAAAGATTACTTCCCAATCCCTGAATAATTTTGTCATTTTTGAAGTAAAAAAAAAAAATTATTGAGGTGCTAGTGGCATGCAGCACTGTATGATTCAGTGGTAAAGGATCACACCTCTTCACAGGTGTTTATTACAACCTCCCACCCACCCCACCACCAAGGCACCTATTCTCCTCCATGACAGACCATGCACCCCCTCCTCTTTGTCCTCCACCCTTCTCCTGTCCTGCTAGTAGCTTCAGCTCCACAGTAAGATTTCTAGGGTCTGTTCTGGGTTGGGTTTGTCTGCTTCTTTGTTCTTGTTTATATTTTACTGGTATTTGTTTTTCTCCTTCTAAGGTACTGCACTTCGTATAATCTTTGAATCACCTTTCAAATTTTACTCTCACATTTGCAGTTTGCTTTTAATGACCTCAAGTTGGGCCATTTTTAAAACACAAGGCAAGTTCTCTCTCTGACAAATAACCACTATGTGTTAAATTCAAAGGCTATTCAGATGTTCATCTCATTTGGCAGCCAGCCCACTATCAAGGTTATGTTGTCAAAGAAAGGAAAAAAAACTTATTTCTAAATTTGTTAATTCAAGAAAAGTTGATTTTCATTTCTACTAGAGCAAAATCATAAGTGATTTTATGCCTCAGAAATGTTCATGTGATTTAAAACATTCTCTTACTCAAATTCATAAAAACAGGCATGTCTTAAATGTTCGTTTTACTACTCTGAAAGTGAAAAATATTCATTCTCTTGGAATTTTGATTCAGAAGAAGGTTTTTAAATGACTCTTCACATGAACTTTTGATAAAGTGTCATAAAATTTCCCTACTCCAATGATCATAATATAAAAGTCATATAAAAAAAATGTCCTGGCAGTTTTCATAATCTTTAGGTACTTGCGATTATTTTTACAAACTGAAAAAGACCATTCAACATTCTTTTGATTGTGATATAGCATTCTCTGTAGTGGGAGAGGTAAATGACAGGGGAGGGGGTGAGTTATTTCAAAAATATTTATCTTACACAAATAGCTGCAGGATTACATTTATTTAGACCCATTGATTCACTCAGTCTGTTTTTTCAATTTAGTTTCAATATGATACAATTTCTGCCTTCATTCCCTCCTTGCAACACCCCACCCTTAAGGAAGTGGAGAGAAAATGTCAGAAGTGAAAGGACAGTAAAATTCTATGAAAATAAAAATGAAATGTGGTCTGATAAGTGGCATGTCAGAATAAAGCAGACAGGCAAAAAATTATTTTTATATTGGCTATTCCATATCATTTGCCCATATGATCTATAGCAAAATTATGCTTCCCATCTCTTACGAAAAATCAATACATCATAGACTAGGTGTTTTTTTATATCTCTCTATATAATGAGAAAATGATGTGGATTATAACTAGGTTTTCACACAGATTTTTTAAGTCACTTATCACATGCTTGTTATTCTTTTTATCAGTAAATTATTACTCATTTCAAATACTAAGCTGATAGTTCATTGCTGGTCCCTTCAGGTTTTGGAAGGAAAAAGATCAAAATTGATCTGCCAGTGTGATGATGAGCACCGATAAGGACTCAACATTTATTAGAAGGCGACTGCTAAAGAACGTGGCTTTAATTGTGCATACATATTTTAATTCATTAAGATGAATAACCAATAAAATCCCACACTATGGTGTCCCAGTCTTATAACACATTAATAAAGTTTCTTAAAGCTTTTGGCAGGGGGCCAGCACAGTCCATTAACTCTTTGCAAGTTGTAAAAAGAAGTAAAGTCATTTCAGTGTGTCTTGTGGTTATGAATGAAACAGCAGGCAGCCTGCATGGAAACATCACTTTGGATATGGCATTGGTAATGGATGCCTTGCTGCTTCATCAGGACAGTCTGGGAAGGAGATAATGACCCCACCACAACCCAACTCCTGATGCACTGCGAGGCTAATCTAGGTTAGAGTAGAGGGGAAAGAGCAGAGGACTCCAAGTTTAGAGGATCTGTTTATTTTGCTAATAGGCCATCACACTCTATCTAGGCAAACTTGGCTCCTTGTGAAGCCAGAAATTACAGAATATGTTTTAAGTGATGATAATTTTTCTGTTAATTCTTTTTCTAGTAAAACCAGGCTGCCTGGACATCCACTGAGTAAACTATAGAATAAAATTAGGAACAAGTCTTTTATTTGATGAAACAGGCAAAATCCTACCTTGTAACTTTGTTTTAATTCAGTCATATAAATAATTGCAAAAATTGGTAGCTTTGTGTTTGCCTCAGACTTTGCCTAACAATTTGAATTGGAGAGCAGAGCTTCTTCCCAAAGCTGTACAGTGCCATCTGTTCTCATTTTTCATGACACTACAAACATTTTCTTTTGGAAAAAGGATTTGATATTTTGCTTCCTTTTCAGAATGAAAAACGGAAAAATTGAATGAAACTAAATATATAGTGAGGCATCCAAATTGTACAAGTAAAGGAATAAATGTAGAGGGCAGTGAAAAACTTTCTCTTATTGTTAAGATCTTTACCCTCCCATCTGCTCTATAAAGACAGAGTTATTATTTTTTTATATTTTTTTTTTCACAAAGTAAAATATTTTTTTAAAGATTTATTTATTTATTTGTACAGTACTGGGGTACAGGCCAGAGGTGTGGAGAGTGAGAGGCTTCACCAGAGACAGAGTGGGGAGCAGAACAGGCAGATCGGTGAAGTACACTGCTGAGGGGAGCAGCGGGCGGGTCAGGAGAGGTCTGCCACGCCATATGGATCTCCTTCGGGGCAGGCGGGATCGAACTCATGCGGAAGTGACTTAAGCTTCTTTGTGCTGTGCTTTAACCCGCTGCGCCACCAGGGAGGGCCGTAAAATATTTTTTAAAAAATATTCTTTCAGCCTTGAGATAAGAGTGAAAGAAAGAATTTACAAAGAGATTAAAACTAAGTCTGAAAACACCAAAAATTCGGAATATTTTTATGAATTGGCTTTGGCGTTCGGTTAAAAAAAAAAAACTAGAATTGCAAGCACAAGCGCGCGCGCGCACACACACACACACACACACACACATACAGGTGTTGCCTTATTCCCCCACCAAATATGGACAGCATCATTGGTAAGTTACTTCGGACTGTTAAACCACAAATAGGCTGTAATGATTGTCACTTCGTATGGCCATAAAAGTAAACTTTAAGCAGAAAAGGTAATTATAATAAGTATAGTAGAATACATTATTTATTATTTTAAGTATGTTCAAATTATTTTTTTACTAAGAAAAACTAATATTTTTCACGTGTACACTACAGATTTGATGGGAAGCAATGCAATTCACCCCTAGCTGAAACTAAAGGAAAGTCTAGCTAACAGGCTGAAACTGTACTGAAGTCGTGTACCTATGTGCATGGGATTATTTTGTCTCTGTCTGGACAAAAAGTCATGTACTCATCCATTAAACCCTAAAATTTTAGAGTATTAATTACAGCATATATTTTTCTACCATATTAGGAATCACTGCAATCTGGAAAAGAGCAGCGATAAAACTTCAATCTTTCATTAAAAAACATGACTGTCCTTAGCGTGAGGCACCATCTAATGTATTTAAAAATAAATCTCGTGTGTTTTTAGCAATTATATTACCTGTGTTATTTTTTTTTCCTTTCTGGAATTAGAATTAAATTAGAAAACTTGCAAAAAAAAAACTGGATTTTTCCATTAAAAAAACACAGATTCAAACACTATTGGGCATGGGAAATATGGGAAATTTCTTAAAAGAAATATACTTCAGTTCCTAAAGCAATAGTGTGAAAAAAGGTCATAGATATAAATGTACAGAAATGCATGATATAGAAATAGATTAGATAGATAGATAGATAGATAGACAGACAGACAGACAGACAGACAGACAGACAGACAGACAGACAGACAGATGATAGATGGATGGATGGGGCCTATGGTTTCTATTGGTTAAGAAGTAAAGTCACACTAGTGACTTTAAAAACACATTAGTGGACCCTCCCTGATGGCGCAGTGGGTTACAGCACAGCACTAAGAAGCTAAAGCCACTTCAGCATGAGTTCCATCTCCGGAGGTGACCACATGGTGAAGCAGCAGACCTCTCCTGAACGCCTGCTGCTCCCCTCAGCAGTGTACTTCGTCAGTTGGCCTGTTCTGTTTCCCACTCTGTCTCTGGTGAATCCTCTCACCAACCCTGCGCCTCTGGCCTGAACCCTAGTTCTGTAGGCATAAATGAATAAATCTTAAAAAAAAAAAGACTTAAGTATAAAAAGCAGTGCAAATACAGAAAAACACTGACCACCCAATTTTTTAATTTAAAAAATGCTAGTATAGTTACTCAAGACAATCTCAGTGTGAGTCCAGAATAAGAATTCAGAGACAGGAGCAAAGCAAGAGATAGGAAATAGCAACGAGGGCAAGAGTTAAATTTGCTCACACATCACAGAGACAGAATCATCTGTGGAGCTGTCCCCACGTCTTCCTGTATTCAACCTTCCAGAATAGCCTTCTTCTGGACCCAACAACGAAATCTTGCTTGAAACATACAAATAACTGATATTTCAAAAGCTAAAGCATTTAAAAATTTACCTCTCAATTAACCAGGATATCCACATGAAATAAATATACTGCTGGACTTTGTGGTAACCTCAACTTAGCTGGTATTAAATGGAATATTGCCTTAATGTTTATGCAAATAAATTGCCATTTATTAAAGACTAAATGCCACCTCTAGAGGTAAGTGGGCATTCCTTAAAAATGAATCGTTCTCACACCAAAGACACATAAGTTAATAAAATTCCTGTGAGAACTTAGCCTACAGCTATGAGAAACTTCTCTGACCTGCTTAAATGAGCAAACCAAAGACTCATATTAAATTACCAGTACACTTATTTTTAATTTATGAAAGCAAAACTACTCCAATTCATTTTAAGGTTTGGTGAGTCACATAAACCACTCATTGACTTAATTTTGCTTAGAAATTACTCATACACTTTTGTTGCCGTTCTGGAAGGTTATATAAATAATTAAACACTCATTTACTTCTTATATTTAATCATCTCTTAAAGGACAAAATTAAAAATATTATAGTAGAATGTATCTCACAATGTGTTGGTTAAGTATCTCTACTAAAATACGAATCAAGAAAAAGAAGGAAATACGAATCAAGAAAAAGAAGGGAATTAACTATCTCAAGTAAGATTAAATGCAAAATATAAGACTGGGAATTTTAAATCAAAATTTCCATGTTATCTAAATGGATTTCCTACTGTGTGAAAACATCAATAACTTTATAAGAAACCATCTAAAAAGTTTTATAATTCTTCTGTAAAAGCACTTCTTAAAATTCTGTATCTTCAGCACTACCCATAATACATGCTTAATGTTAGCTAGATGAATGGACTTAGATTTAAATTATATGATAAAAATGTTAGTATTCACACTTATAATGCTTTACAACTTAAAAAACACTTTCACATAAGCTACCTTATCCTAACAACCCTGTTAGGTAGGTATTATTATCCCCATTTCATAGATAAGGAAAATGAGGCTAAAAGAGATTAAATGTTTCGCCCAAGGTCACAGAGCTAGTAAACTCATTGCTTAGAGAATAATTAGCTTAAGTTTAGATAAGACACTTCCTTCTTCCCCATTCCAGTCTCAGATACATACAAACATAATATGCATCACTGATGATACAACCAGAAATTATACATCACTCATTTCATACATTATATTATTTACCTATTTTCATTTGTACTTTTGGAGGCACTGTTTTTGAAAGGTAATATAACATATAATTGCATCTTCCAGCTAAAAATGCTCTGATAATCCTCTCACTGCCTAGAAGTTTGCATGGCAGAATGACTGGGCACAGTCAGGAGTTGGTGTCTTAATAATCACCCACCAAGTTAATCTTTGGTAAGTTACTTATTCACCTGGGCGCTCGGGTTTTGTCATTAGTTGAAAAGAGATTTGTACTCAAGACAAAGTCTATTCTGACATCTGTTCATCACAGTAATAGTTCTCAAACTTTAACATGTTCACGAATCATCTGGAAAGCTTATTCTAACCCATCCTTAGATCTGTTTAGGAGGCCAGAACAGGGCCCATGAATCTTCATTTCTAAAAAGTTCATGGGTGATAATGATGCTGCTAGCCTGGGGACCACACTTTGAAAAATCACTGCTCCCAATGCACACAGAACACATGTAAACCTGACCATATGACTCCCTTGAAGCCTGTAGTAGCTGCCCCAGTCCAGACCTCCTGGATTAATAATACCTGATCATCATCTGGTCTCGACCCAAAATTGTGGGTCCTTGGGGATCCCTCGTAGGGTCCCCTGCTTCAGGAAAACTTAGAAATCCCAGGCCACATTGCTTAGCTGTGTGCCTCTCTGCTGTTTTAGGAAGTGTTTTCTCTCTGTCCTAACACTTTTAAGAATGGGGACCCTGAAGGCCTCCCACGTGGCAGTGAGTTAAAGCACAGCACTAAGAAGCTAAAGCCACTTCCATATGAGTTCAATCCCTGCCTGCCCCGGAGGAGATCCACAAGGTGCAGCAGACTTCTTCTGACCCACTCGCTGCTCCCCTCAGCAGTGTACTTCCTCAGTCTGCCTGTTCTGCTCCCCACTCTGTCTCAGGTGAATCCTCTCATCGCCCCCTCATCTCTGGCCTGTACCCCAGTCTGTATGCATAAATAAATAAATCTTAAAAAAAAAAAAAAAAAAGAATGGGGATCCTGAGTTTATTCCTCCCAGTTCTTTGCTAAACTGGAAATGGTTTGTAAAAACCCATCCACTCACTTCCCAAAGCATTCGTGGGAGACTTCCCTTCCTCTCACACCCTGCTTAATACCCTGATACCGTGACCAGCAGCTCTCCAGACACATTTCAAGGGTCTCCAGCAGAACCCTCCACCACACTCCCACATTACTCCCCACTACAAGTAGGCCATGCCGAGCCCACCTCCAATCAACCCCCTTCCCTAAGAAGTGACAAATATCAGGAGAACCCAACGAAGGAGATGGCACTCAGGTGACACATCCCTAGAGCACACCACCTTCCTCCTCACTGCTAGCTGCTCCACTGCTCTTGAATTAGCTCAAGGACCTCCAGGTACTCTGGTTGACTCATGGACTTTGAGCTTAAGGCTCTGCTGTAACTACCCTTAAATTCTTAATTTTTGACCAAGAGAGGTGACACCCGTTATGGGGCCTGTCCTGCAGGCACAATGTGGCTGACCACACCTCAACCTCAGAAGCCATAGATCACCTTCCACCATTTTGACCTGCAGTACCTCTCAGCGTCATATAATTAACCCCTCTCCCCCACGGGCACTTAAGAAATTCAGACTAGGCACATTCCTCTAAGAACTTGTTATAATTCCTTGTTCCAGATTTTAAAAATTTAAATAGATGATAACTTCCTTTTTATTTTGGCTCCATGATGCTCATTAATCTAGAAGGCACCAATTTTTTCACCTTCACAGTCTAAATCTATACTCTTTATCCAGAGTTTAATTCTCCTGATTTTCTTTCCCCTTTGAAATTTATTCTTATTTTACCAATTATGAATGTCCTACTGAAAACTGCCTACTCCCCAATTTACATACCCAGTGTACTATGAAAAGGGTCACCATATGTGATTTAAACTTAAAAAATTCCTAAGATATTAAATATGTACAAACATAGACATGCTTATGTTTATGTGACAATTAAGAAACTCTGGAGGTGGAAGAAACTTAGGATTGGGAATAAGAGTCAGGAAAGACACAGGGGAAAAAAGGATATTTTTTTATTTTCACCTGTATGTCCCATTTAATTATTTTCTATAAATGTATCACCTTTAATTTTTCTAAGTTACAGGATGGTTAAAAAAAAAAAAAAAACCACTATGTCAAGCTCATTGATTGGATGCTTAGTAGACTAAGACATAGAAAAATAACAGCAAAAGCAGTCTTTACTTAATCTCCATAGCCACCAATGTTCACATACATTTCTCATAGGCTTTCCAGGATATTTATCAGAAAAAAGAACGCATGTCAATACTTGAGAAAAAAAAAAAAAAAGAACCATAATTATGGGGGGAAAAATCTAGTAAACATTTAATGGTGCTAAATAAAAAATAGAAGTAACGACTTTAAACACATGTACATAATAGTTGAAGACTACTTTAAGAGTAAAGGATTGATAAACGTTAACTTAAAATTAAGGAGGGATTTGAGTTAGGAAAAGATATCAGAAAGTAAATATATGAAAAAATATATTGCTCTGAGAATTCTTGGTTATACTAAATTTGAAATATATCCAAATTCTATTGTAAAGAAAGTAAAAATCACATGATTAAAAAAAGTCACAAGAAAAAGAATTAGAGGTTATTGCTTTTAACATTATCAGATGAATGACATGGATTAAGAGGTCAGATAGGGCCCTCCCTGGTGCAAGCAAGACCCAGCCAGTGCGAGTTCAGTGCAAGTTTGATCCCCGCCCCCGGAGCTTACCCACATGGCACAGCAGACCTCCCCTGACCCGCCCGCTGCCCTCCTCAGCAGTGCACTTTGTCCATCTGCTGTTCTGCTCTGCACTCTGTCTCTGGTGAATCCACTCACTGCCCCTGCACTCCAGTTCTCTATACATAAATAAATATTTTTTTTAAAGATTTATTTATTTGTACATACAGAACTGGGGTACAGGCCAGAGGCTCAGGGGCGGTGAGAGGCTTCACCAGAGACAGAGTGGGGAGCAGAACAGGCAGATCAACAAAGTACACTCCTGAGGGGAGCAGCGGGCGGGTCAGGAGAGGTCTGCCACGCCATGTGGTCACCTCCGGGGCAGGTGGGAATCGAACTCATGTGGAAGTGGCTTTGGCTTCTCAGTGCTGTGCTTTAACCCGCTGTGCCACCAGGGAGGGCCCCAATAAATATTTTTTTTAAAGACTAAAAAAAAAAGGTCATATAAAGATGTATTTGTTAATAGCATCTTTAGTAGATCCTCTAAGGGATCTACTGAGAAGGGGGTCTAACTTCATATGCTAACGAATTTCTACAATATTCCAGTATTATCACAAGTAAATATTCTTCATTATCAAAGCAGAATTTAGTAAGAAATTCTCAAGCTATTTGTTCACTCATTTGTTTTGCATCTGGATAAATGTTCCAACATCTCAGAGTTTCTGTCATCTTATTGTAAATAATAATAATAATAATAGCTTTCAAGCAGGACTGCATGCAGGGAGAACTAATTTGAGACACTATGAAAATTCAGAGCACAGCCTCACTGAAGGTGAGTATGCATTAAACAGTGGCTGTTGAGGTTACTTTGAATAAGGATAATAAAGATGGTACATTTCCCACTCTATTATATATAGAATTCAAATTACTCAAAAATAACTTTTCTGTAAGAAATAATACTAACTTTGTCCTGTCTAAAAAGATATGGTGGCAATGGTTAACTGAAAAATTAATAGCTGATCATAATTTTTCTTTTTGTAATTTATATTTAAAATAAATATAGATAAGGAAAAAAATACCTAACATCATTTTAAACTAATGACTATTTGCAAACAATGAAAGTGGAAGTGGATAGGTGTGCTGGATTTACCCCTCCGGGAAAGTCTGCATTAATATGAAGGCATATAACAGTTGATCAAGTCACTTTGCCCATCCCATGAGGTCCCTGTGAGGATGAAGTAGAAACTAAAGAACTTCAGTTTAAGAAATGCCAAAAGAGGAGCCCTCCCTGGTGGCACAACAGGTTAGTTAAAGTGCAGCACTACGAAGCTTTAGCAACAGTTCAATCCCCGGCCAGGGAGCTGACCCACATGACACAACAGACCTCTCCTGTTTTCGTTGCTGCACCCCTTAGCAGTTTATTTCAGTCAATCTGCCTGTTCTGTTTCCCACTTGGTTTCTGGTTAATACTCTCACGCCCAGCACTTCTGGCCTACACCCTGGCTCTTGTATGCATATATAAAATATTTAAAAGAAAGAAACAAATGCCAGAAGAAGGGCACAATGGTTCCTGCCAAGGATAGTCTGTACCCATTGGTGAGAATAAAGAGGGGTGAGGGAGTGCACGTGAGCATCTGAGAAGGGGGTGAGTCTTCCCAAGAAACAGTATACCACAAAGCAGTGATGCTGTGTCCTGTAGTCTCCAAAGACTCAGATGGCCCTGGTCACAGCACCTAAGTCAAGGCTACATGACAGTCACCTCAATTCCAGTCTCCTGTGTGACACTAAATATACTGCTTTTGCCAAAAATGCTTGTAGAGTCATAGTAAAGAAAGAAAAATCAGTATATTTTAAAGCAAAATCCTCATCAAACAGACTTGCCCCTAAAAGTCACTTCAAAAAGAATACCCCGGCCTCTGTGCCTTACATTGACAACTCTAACAGCCGCCCCCAGGCATCTTCTAAAATACTGTGTAACAGCAAAGTAAATTGTGAATAATGTTTGAAAAGTGCCAGTGGGCAGAACTTAAAGTGGAAGACATGTGAGATGTCTTAATTGTTGAATTCATAAAGATGGTACGGCTCAAAGTCACATCCTTCATATCATGGTGACCATTGTAATCAATTGCCTTATGTTGCCCAATCTTCTGGAAATAACTTTTTCTCAGGCTACATCTTTCACATATATTATATTCAACTCACATTAATTCTTATTTAAAGAAGATAGAATCTAAATTAGACTGTCTGACAAATTGTATCTGGAATGGGCATGAGTAACCAAAAGATAAGATATAAATTATCTAATTATTTAACAATGCTGGGAGATAAAAAGGAAAATGATACAAACTAGGCAAATTCCAGACTTATGTTATTTGGGAAGAGTGCTAAATCGTAATCTGAGTGGTGATATTGCTAATTATATCAGGGAAGGTAGGAATCTGCCAACCAATATTTACCTATTTGTTCACAGTCGATTTCATGCTCCCAAGAGACTTGAGAACACTTCCTTGCAGAATAAGACAATCCATGTAAATGTAGAGAAAACTAGCATAAGAAAATAAAATACATGTGAGGGGTGATGGCATCTAAAAAAAACATTAACCTTTGAAGTGCCAGATAGCTGTATTTTGTCAAACAAGTCCAGGTTGTTGTGTTTGCTGAGAGATCCCATCCTACTCTGTGGATCCAATGGCACGTTTTTTTTTAAAGATTTATTTATTTGTGCATACAGAACTGGGGTACAGGACAGAAGAGCAGGGGTGGTGAGAAGCTTCACCAGAGATAGAGTGGGGAGCAGAACAGGCCAACTGATGAAGTACACGGCTGAGGGGAGCAGTGGGATGGTCAGGAGAGGTCTGCCACGCCATGTGGGTCACCTCCAGGGCCAGGATCGAACTCATGCTGAAGTGGCTTTAGCTTCTTAGTGCTGTGTTCTGACTGGTTGCACCACCAGGGAGGGCCCTTAATGGCACTTTTAAGAAGAAGGCAAGGATTGCTGAGCCTAACAAAGGAGTAAGAATTATGAGGTGTGCGCTCCAGGCAGAATTTGGAAGGCACACATCTCCCAAAGGAAAAATACTGAAGGAAAAGGCCAGTTGTCCAGGAAATGGAAACAATCATTATTCATGTTGAAGCCAAATAGAATACAAAATGATAATATATTTTTAAAGTTGAAAGTGGTTTTATTTCCACGATACTTTCAAAGAGTCTGACTCCAAATACCCACCCCCAACTCCTGTTCCTATTGTCAGTGCTTTCTTGAATGACCCTAAGTGTTTTTCCTCCAGCGGCACCTGATAAAGCCCGGTTTCCACTCACTGGCATTCTGTTCGAACCAACATCACTGAACTAAGCCACTTGAAAAGGACTTTTCACACACTAGTGGGAGACTTTGAAGATCCTGAGCAAGCAGGAATGAGCTAAGACAGAACTCGGATATGGGCTCCGGGCCACTGGTGAGCAACAAATACAGACGTCACTCAGCCAGTCTCAAAATTCCCTTGCTTTTTATATTTTCATAGTTTATTGGGAATTCTACCAAGGGCCAAAAGAGGCCATTAGTATTGCCTGGACTTGGTCAGGGCGTGGCATCTAGATAACCTGTGCCTTTTCTCCCATGAGCTCAAAGTGGAAACGTATTGAATTGCTTTGTCTCGATCATAGCTGGTGTCTGGATTTCTAAGGGCCTTTGGTCTTACAAGTTCAGGTTATTTTAGATATTGATCCACCCTCTTTGGACTACTGTCATCATCAAAAGACATTTATTAAAGACTTGCTTGTTTATGCTGCTCTTGGAGGCACCACAGAGAATAATTTTTGAAGAACCAATTCCTGCCCTTGAGGGAACCTAAAATCATTTGTTTCTAGTCTCCTAGCTTTCTCCTACCATTAAATCATCAATTCATTGTCTGACTGCAAAGACATTTTTAAGTGAATATTAATTCATTAAACTTAATTTAAGTGAATATTAATTCATTAAATGATATCTAATAAAACCTGTGTAGATAACCCAATTTGGCAGAATTTTTTGTTGCTTTATCCTCTTTTTTTTTTTTTAAGATTTATTTATTTGTATATACAGAACTGGGGTACAGGCCAGAGGCTCAGGGGTGGCGAGAGGCTTTACCAGAGACAGAGTGGGGAGCAGAACAGGCAGATCGACGAAGTACACTGCTAAGGGGAGCAGCGGGCAGGTCAGGAGAGGTCTGCCACACCATGTGGTCACCTCTGGGGCAGGCGGGAATCGAACTCATGCGGAAGTGGCTTTAGCTTCTCATTGCTGTGCTTTAACCCGCTGCGCCACCAGGGAGGGCCCTGCTTTATCCTCTTTTCTCTCCTAAAACCTATCCTATAGAGTTTGACAGTCTCTGACTCCTTCCTCTCTGTCATCTTTAACGGTTGGTTTTGAAAATATTCTGTGTATTTAGAGTTACCAACATTTTAAATAAGAATAGAAAATCAAAGATGCAGATGGTATTTTTTATTATCGTGATTATAAATACAATTATTTATTAACTATTTACTCATTTTGGGTAGCAGATAGACAGAACTATATTATCCTCAGAGAAACTTTTAATACAGAGTCATCTTGTAGCACTAGGTTAAAAAAAAAAATCTGAGTTAAAAAGATTTTTTCCAAATAAGTTGTAATTTAGGGTTACGATGTCAAAACTGTAAACCTAAAATTAAACCTACTAACTATTTTGGTTTGCAGACTCATTTACTCAAAATTACAAACAACACCACTTTTGTTGTAAGAGCACTGATTCAAGCCAGGATTTTGTTCATTCACATGTTATTCCAGTTTTATATGTGTTTTATGAAGGAGGTATTTTTTCTGGGGGTTTGTTTTGTTTTGTTTCTTTCACTAAATGGTGAGTAATGTTACAAAGATAAATGTAACTGCCTACAAACACTCCAAGGCAGTATTCAGGATGAAAGCTTGAATAAACAGGACTACATTTCATGGGATTTAAAAAATTAAAGAGTTCTTCAGATGACAAGAAAACTGCATATTCTTTTTTATAGGGCAGAATTAAAACTATGATGTATAAAACACCGTATCAAGCAGTTTACTGGAGAGCCAGTGTCTTGATACATTACTTCAGAATCTATCCTTGACTCTGAAAGCAAAGGCTCCATGCCTGGGAAATAGAATAACTTACTTGTCGGGGCCAGAGTGTCAGCAAAGACACTTCTCCACCTTTAGTCTTCTAAAAACATCAAAACGGTAGCCCTAAAGCCCAGGAAGCAGCCTTCTGAAAGAAGCAAGCCATTGCACCTCAAGGAATTCCCTCCCAGCTGGCTGTGGTCAGGTGTGCTTACCCACCTCCTGTCCAGGTGGAGAGACGGCAAAGTTGGGGTACAAGATCCCACGAATCCTCACTGTCAAGGATTACCAGACACATGCTCTAAAGTTTTATCTCATTAATTATTACTGATAATAATGCTGATGTAGATCCATTGCAAAGCCTTATGCCACAAAGAGAAGACAACTCTTTCTAATTAGTACATGAGCCATAAACAAGGTAAACACACCCCTCCGAAGCTCTCCTAAAGCCCTTGTGGTTCACAGACTCAAAGAGAGAGGCTTTGAATTCTGTTGCCATGTATTATGGTAGAAGAAAGACAGGACATCTTCCTGCTATCACAAGCAGGAGAGAGGAACATTCAGAGGTGGGACTGTTCTGTTTGAGAGGTCCACCTTTAATCAGACCTAGAAAACTCTGGTAATCAGGAATACCCAGGAGGCCCTGCGAAAGGCTCACAGACAAGAACTCTGACACCTCTGTGTACCTGTCACTCTTCCACATTCTCACCTCTTAACAAACTTCACCCCTTTCCACTTTTCCTCCTTCCCCTCCTGCTCTTTTTTCCCTTAGCTGTTTACTCTTCCTCATTTCCTTCCAGAAAACCTTTATCAAAGTGTCACTTCCTCACCCTTCTCAATGCCCTGTTTATATGTAATGTGTCTAACCTCTGAGAGTTTCTGTCCTTTATCCAGTGAGATCTAGCCCCCCACACACACATGCTCACACACACACACACGCATAATTGTATGTGCACGCACACATGCACAAACACACGCATACACACGCATCACCTCTACCTTCCTTCCTGTCCTTCTCATGCCCTCCCAGTGAGTTTTCTGCTCTGAACTAGTTATTGTCCTGTCTACCAACCCACTCCCCATCCCAAGTCTGTGAGCTCTTCCAGAACTGCAGTCCACAGACCAAGTCAAATGTTGTCACATCAACGTCTCTCTCTGCTACTGACCCTGGCAGAAACCTAGGAAGGTTACAACTCTTCCATTTCCCTTGAAATTCAGAAACCTCTCCCTTGCAATGTAGTAACTATCCTGTATCTCAAGACCTCTCTCAGCTTCTGAGCTCTCCTAGTCCTTGAATAACATTGCAACTACTTGCTAGACATTCAGTATTAGATTATGTTAGTATTGATTATCGTGCACTGAATTGCATTATCTCACCCAGTCCTCACAACAAGCCTATAAAGTATGAGTAGATGTGGTTGAAACATGGTATTTCAAACAACTGACCTTGACCTATAAAATTGTCATATTAAATTTTATGTGCGCAAAATTATTAGTCCTACTTCACAATAGAAAAACTGAGGCTCAAGAAGACAAAATAACTTTCTCACATCACACAGTTCAAATACATGACCCCATGGTCATGGCCACTCTACCAACACTGCCTCTTGACCCTCCATGCCCTCTAGGTGTGCTCTGTTTACAGACCTTTATATAGGGAATTCTCGTGTTTTCTCCCACTTTTTTTTTCAAGATTTACTTATTTATGCATACAGAACTGGGGTACAGGCCAGAGGTGCAGGTGCGGCGAGAAGCTTCCACAGAGAAAGAGTGGGGAGCAGAACAGGCAGATCGACAAAGTACACTGCTGAGGTCTCCCACTTTTTTTTAACAGTCAAGCTGAGACACTTTCTCCCATGAAGTTTTCCTGCTAGATCACAAGCAAAGATGATCCCTGTGTTCCTTGGAATCACAATATACCTTCACAAGAGCTTCCCTTTCTTTTGCACTCAACTTCTTTCCTTACCAGTGAGTGGTCTCCTCTCAAGCGGAGCTGCATGTTTGGCTAAGTTAAGAAAGACCACCAAGTATGTCATTTTCCCTTTGAGTCACCCTTTTATTTTTCTCCTTAACAACAACAACAAAAAAAGGTGCTGGGGATGTTCAACAGTCCTCAAACTTACATTTACAATAATAAAAGCGAAATAATTTTAAAGTGAAACATCCTATCTCAACTCCCTTGATTAAGAGCCTGCCTACTAGTGCAGCCCATACCTTCCCCTTCATAAAACACACACGAGTAAGATTTTGGTTGGACTCAGGAGGTTGCAAGTTGCCAAGCCCTCCTTTTGATCCTTGAATCCCTACTTCCAATTCCCTGAAGCTCTTCTCAAACCAAATTGTTCTATATCATACTAACCAGTACTAAGCAGTTCATACTCAGCATTAATGCCTTTCTGACGTTGCAAAGAGCTTCTCCCTGGTCAACTGCTTTCAGTTTCACATTTTCACAAACACATTCTACACTCTATTAAAATTAACTTTCTAAAGCACTTCTGGAAACATGGAACTCTCTTGCTCAAACATCAGCAGAAGAACCCCATTCTTCCTGTGGTAGCAGAATAAGATGGCTCCTGAGATTTCCTGATCCCCTGGTCTAACACCCTGCACAGTTATCAGGATGATGCATGTCACAGAATTTGTTCTCACATTTAGATGATGTTATATGATGTCTGTGACCTGGAGTTAGGAACATAGTCGGGTTAGTCTGACCTATAACACGTGTTATTTAAGTATATAGAATTTTCTCTGGCTGATCTCAGAAGACAAGTCAGAAAGATTCAACACCTGCAAAGGAACTGTGTGCCTTCACTGGCTTGAAAGTGGGTGGGGATACATAGTGAGAAGCGTGGCAGTCTTCTCAATCCTCCAACCACAGGAACTAAATCCTGCCAACAGGAATGAATGTGAAAGCAGATTCTCCCCCAAAGCTTCCAGATGAGAATCCCCCAGTGGCCACCTTGTCGTCAGCCTCACACAATGCAGACTTCGTGCTGGACCAGAACAACAGAACCACAGGTTACTACACATGCTGCTTGAAATCACTACCTTGGTAATATGTTACACAGCATAGGAAACACAGAGAGCACCTGAATAATTGAGCTCTGGAGTGATCACTCCATGTAGCTTTATGGGTCTTAACAGTGATTCCCCAAACTCCAGGCTCAGCTCCACTGGCAGTATTCCCTGCACCTTATGTTCCAGGAAAGTGGGGGTGGTGCCTTTACCCACGCTTCTCCTCCGACAACCATGACCGGCTCTGTGGCTTTTGGTTTAAAAACCTCCTTCCACAGAAACAGATTAAGCACCATTTTTTCCCCTAGAACTTCTGCTCTTCAGACTTAGCATTAATCCATTCCTCTGCTCCTTCAGAATGTCACTGGCAGCTCTGTCTAGTGAGTTACGCGATTAAGCAGAAGTTCAGAAAGCTTGAGTGCCAACTGAGCTGATCAACTCTAAAACCTCCACTTACTGATGCCAGACTACATAAGATTCTAGTTAACACATGACACTAATTGACTTTTCCATTGCATCATTTTTTTCTGTAATCTATTTGCCACATTTTTACCATGTCCAGGCCCCACCTTCATTTTCCATTAGATAGCCATATAGACATAAACATTTGCTAAATATTAGCATTCCCAATTTTTTTCAGGACTTTTATCTATGAAAACATAGTAGCCACCAATTACTTAATAATTACACTGGTCCACTTCTACTTCAAAGCCTTTCACTGTTGTCCAACTCAATAGGAAAAAGAAATCAAACCAAACTTTTGAAAAATCATCTTTTCCCTGACATTTTAAAAGAATGGAAGGAAAAGGGATGAGCATGTTAAGTGAATGGGCTAGAAGAACCCACCTGGTCTCATAGGCTCTGAATTTTTCCCCTTGAGTAAGTAGCCTATACCTTTTTGCTCCCCTCCCTCCATAATCTAATACAATATTCAAATAAATTTCATTATCAAAGAAAAAAGTGTTCCATCAAATTACTCTTTCCAAGGTCACTCCTTATTGCACTTCCCTGAACAATTACCAGCTTGTAAGATAGTTCTGGCCTACCTAGCATCATCCAACAAGCATAAAGTGGGGAAAAACACACCCTTGGCTACAAAAACACTATGCCAGCATTTGCTGAGACCTCTGTTCTTGATATCTCAGTCAAATAGCACCACTACTTTTCACAGTTGGGTTGGAGAGACCCTAAATCCCTAAGTATGGAAAACTCTGATCTCACCCCTAAAAGTAAATAGAAAAGCAAAGAGAATAACCAAAATTCAAAGTGTCCTGAACAAAATCAAGATATATATGTCAGTTTAATGATCTGCCGTGTCTTGTTCCCTTCCAGAATTATATATTTTCCATTGTCATACTTTCTTTACCACTAATGTAGATGTACAGTTTCTTCCCATGGAGCATTTTAAGTGGTCTTTCAACTTTCCTCTGAAAGCATTTTTAAAGCATGAATTGTAGCTTTGATTTTGAGTGCATTTGATTTGAATATCTGAGGATCCAAACCCTAAAGAATATTATGAAAACTAAATAAATATAAATGCTACTTGTCAGTGGTCAGCAGTTATTTATTACTTTGTTCATCTCCATGCACTATATTCTTCCTCGAGAACTGAACGCTTTATAGGATGTACTTGAAGCAATGATTGAACTTGAGATGGAACAAAGTGATGGATTGTGTCTGGGGTTTTGTGGTTTAATGGCTTTTGGTTTATAAAGACATTTTCTTTTATGAAAACAACATGAAAAGGCCATCATTCCTTATGATATTAAAGTCTTGTATAAAAAAATAAATTTCCAATTATAATAAGCAGGCATTGTGCTTAGAGACAGATCTGACACCACCAAAGTTTCAAGATTCACTCTTGAACTTGTTGGAATCCTCTAGGAAAAGAAACAAAAAGTATTCAAAAGTAGACAAAACAAAATATTTACAGGTCCAGACCAATATACTTGATGCTAATGATTTTTTTTTCTTTTATGTTGATTGCATAAAATATTTGGTCATTCTGATGAAGAGTATATCATTTCCTTTTGGATGGCTATACTTTCAAAAATTTGATTAAAATATGTCTTACAACACTGATCAAGTACATTTTTAACACTAGTTCAGAAGATTCAATTACTATGATCTTAAATTGCCTCTCACTGTTGAATATAGCATTGACAAGCTAATTAATTGAGGGTTATAGTACACATTTTAAAGAATCTATTATATCATTTAATGATGACAATTTGGCTTTTGCAAAAGCCAGAAATATTAATTCATTGAAAGATGAATCATCTCTCTTTTAATAAGCTAATAAACAATATTTGAAGAATATTCTGGGTCAAACCCTATTTAGGAAACCATCATCAAGTAAAGCAAAGACCATGCAAAGTCTTCTATAAAAAAAATCACAATATTATATTTATTGATCTCACATATGTGTTTCAAAGTATTAGAGATAATTGCTAATCGTATTTTTTAAACAAACAGACTAGTACAGGCCAGGAAACCCTGAAACTAAGAGCTAGAGTTACTCAGCTAATTTTCTTTGCCATGGATTAAAATTAGCAGTGACTTTTTTTGCTCAGATTTCAAATGGTTTCCCAATTTTTCATAAACAATATTTCCTAAACATACCCAAGAAATAACTTGCAATTTAGAAAGCGTATTTATCAGTTCAAAGGTTTCTGACACTAACTATTGTCTAAATGACCAACAGCCCATTGATGAAACGTTATTTTTAGACTGTGATACCCTGGTAGATATAACCTGCGACCTGTGCTTTTTGTTCTCAAAGGCTATATGTGACATGATATACCAGTAGAGCTCATAAACTGCCTGTTGAATGAACAAAAGAGTTGATGAGATTTTTAACAATCAATTAAGAATTTGGAAGCATTGTTTTGAATGCATCTACGTAGATTTGGGGTGTTATGATAACAAGCACTATAGGAAAGACTTTAGGGCTGCTTTAGATTTTCATGAACGGGATCTTTTCCCTGAACCTAAGTAACAAAAAACCTGGCATGAAAACTAGTACCACTTAAATTCAGTATTAGAAAAGAAGTGTTCGAAATATCACAAGAAAATATAATACATCAGATTTAATTTCATATAATTTCTGTGCTCACAGATAGGTAACCCCCAATTTACTAAGGAATAGTGCTCCCAAAGATTATAAGCGAGTCATTGGTATAGAATTCAGAATTTGTATCACTGAAACATTATCATATAAGGGGGTTTTCAGTCAAGATTGTTCTATATAAAGTGGAGATAAAGAGATGCCTTACATGCAATAATATATGCAAAGCCTCCGGTACACACAAAAAAATATTTTTAGTTCCCTTCCTTTATACTCAAAGGATGAGGATTCTTAGCATTTTCTAGAAGATTCCTAAAGCAGGCCAGAATTAACGCCAAACTCTTCTCTCCTGTTTTGGCACCCTACTCCCATCTCCTTGGGACTCACTGCCCCAGCTCTAGTACTCAAGGCAATATCCTTCCCTTACTGGACCAAACACTGTGGAATTACCACTGTTGCAGGTCCTAAAATGATCATATCACGTCTCATTGCAACCTCTATCCTTATTGCTGAAGCCAGTCATAATGCCAGATGTTAAAAGTAAACCAGATACTGTGAATTAAAAACAATCACCTTCAGAATTTGGCTCAAAAAAAAAGAAAAGAAAAGCATTGTCAATCCCAGTGAATCTCTAATTAGTGTAATGTTCAAGAGTATAAGACAGAATACTTGGGAAGATGTTCAGAGACAGGGAAAAAGCCATTCCTTTATCTGTTTATTCATTATCTACTGAAAGCCATCTGGGGTGGATGTACGACAGAGATGAAACCTGATCATGTCTCCGAGAGCTTAGACTTCATCAGAGAAGATGGAACTTTCCAAGCTTAATAAACGTTCCCTAATTGGCATTAATAATATTTATTGAACCAAATGGAGAAATGCTATAAAGAATCACAGAGTACTACAGAAAGACAACATAAACAGAGCAAACAGAATGAAATGTCAAGGAAGACTTCTTTGTTGAAGGTCCCATTAGAACAGGAATTTCATCTGTTCAAATCAATCCTAAATCTCAAGGACCTGGAATAACTTCAGACACATTGTAGGAACTTATTTAAAAAAAAAAATACCTTAAAACAAAGAAGGAAAACTATCTTAAGCTTAGAAAGATAAGTAAAAAATAGCTGGAAAACTAGCATTAACAAAAATGAGGACCCTTAGGTAGAAAAAGGCTCTGGCATATTTAAAGAGAATGGATACTGGAAAAATAATGAGTCAGGAAGCTCAAGGGAGAAAAGTGAGAAATGAGTTTGGAGAGGTCGTAAAGGCCACACCGGGCCTTTCAGATATGTAAAAATCTGAGTTATTTTCCTGAAACTGTCCCAGTAGCCCCAACTTGGATAGAATTTCTCAAAACTATCTCCCACGCCAGCTTTGAGTCAGTGGAATGTGGAGTTGGGCATGTGGTGAGAGGCAAAGAAGGGTAGCAGAATTGGCACCTGTGTGGCAGAAAGATGAGTAACCAGATCATGCCTTCAGCGCTCCCATAGCTGTATTAGTAACAAACCACTAATGAATAAATATACCCACTACTTGAAAAACTTACCTGTGGCTCTTCAATGAAAGAAGAATCACTTTTGAGACATTGTTTATAAATTCAGATTGCTGGTTAGCTAAACATGCTGG
>NW_004567107.1:49778810-49828877 GCF_000260355.1 Condylura cristata
AGAGAGAGAGAGAGAGAGAGAGAGAGAGACCAGAGACAGAGAGAAAGAAAGAGAGACGAGAGAATTTTGTCAGTGGGCTGACTTTAAAAGAATGGAGGATTACACACTTCACTGTTCAAGGGTGACAGAGAGAAAACGAGGCTGGCACCAAGCAGGAAGCTCAATCCTGTCTGAATAAAATACTGCACATTTATGCAATCCCAGTACCAGATCTTTTATCACAAACTATTTTGATTGCATAGAGAGAAAAGCACTAAGTAAAAATTATTTACTCTGGGTCTATTATGAAAAGAACAGATTAACTCCCTAACACTTCGTTCTTTTTGAAGGTGTATTTTCTACCTTCCCGGTATGATTTATATTAATGAGAGGTTTAAAACAGGTTTTAACTTAAGAATGATTGCTGATGGTGAAGTGCAGTAATTATACACCTTATGACAGGACACGTGAATGGCTCATACAAGAGAACTGCATAACATGCCAAGCTAATCCTCCTTGCATAAAAAAAGGAGAATACTTTGCAAGCTGGCCGATTTTAAGCTCCAGTTAACAAAAACCCTTTTTGTTGGAGTCTAAAACAAGAATGGGTTAACAAAAGCAAGGAGGAAAAAATCTTATTTTTTTTCTCTTCTTCACAAAATATAATATTACAGGACTTAAAGGTTCTGAAAGGCCACGATGTGGCCGAAAGACTTAAGAAAGAAACAAGGTCTTTGCCAACAACAACAAACTTAAAAGATTGCAAGGTAAATCAGAACCTCTTATCAAGTAAGGAATATTATCATTTGATTCTAGTTAAGTGCTGTTGTTTTATTTCTTATTTTTGATATGTTAAAGATGTAGAGAGAAAAGGGGAAAATCGCCACAGGTAGGTAGCGATGAAATGGGTTCGTAGATGTTAAAAAGGGAAAACCATAAGCCGTGGTGGGTGAGTCGATAGTGCTTGTGCTGTTTCTGCATGACTGCTTTTCTCATACAAGAGCTACTTCTGGACAATAACAAGACCCCGTAAAGCATCTGCTTGGGGATTACGACCCTGCCACACTGGGAATGTTCCGTTAACTCAAGCAACCACCGTGGGCTTAACTCTGTGCGTGCCTGGGCTTCCTCTTGCAAAACACAAATGCATAGGGGTCCCAAATGCTCTCTGTTTCACTTCCATCAATGGCTCAGGGCAGGCAAAAACAAATAAATTCAAGCCACCAGATGTTCTTCACGTCACAGAAAGTCCTAAAAAAAAGGAAGAGCGGAAGCCTAACATTGGACAGGTGACATCCATGAGGGCCAGAGGCCTAGGGACAATTTTAGAGGGCCAGCAATCAAGCCTTAAGATTACATTCTTTTCTCAGGTGGACATCACATCACTTAGAAAAATTAATATTAGAAAGTTAAAGGAACCTTCAATTCTTCTGTCTCTTAAGTAGTATAGAATGCTGAATTTCAACAAATTCCTCTTATGGGTTGAACTATTCAATTGATTTGATTATATTTGTATGTTCATTCGCTTACCTATGTACTATCTTTTATCCTATTGTGATAATCACTGAACTCATGGGAGTCCACCACCTATGTGTGTGTCTCCCAAAGTGCCCTGGCTGCCAGTTCTCACCTACCAACCTGCCATCTCAGCAGCATAGGTCAAGGGTCAGATCTGTCTCTGGTTTCTCCTTCTGCTGCCACTTGCTGCATTTGCTTTTGATGAGACAGAACAGAAAGTTTTCAGTTTGTAAGAAAACCAAGGGAAAGAATAGGAAGCTTAATATGTGGCTTCTCCAAAGCTAACTGTATTACTACTACAATTCAAAATTCCTTTACAGATGTGTGTTTTAGCCCTACAAATAGTAAATCATGTTAAAATGTAAAATCCATAAAAAGTATAGATTAAAACATTCTCATTCCAAACGCAAATAATAATTAAACCATTTATATTCTTCTTAGGAACTGGAAGCTGAACTTTCCAATGTGAAGGAATTTCTCAGAAAGTAATCCCAAATGTTTTCATGAACACCATCTAACAATTTACCATAAAGAGTTTTGGTGGAGTTCAAGAGTTCAGCATTCAGTTGTTTTGCTGTTATTCTTTGCTATCTGTCTGCAAACTTTGTTTATTAAGAAGGTAAGCATATGTATAAGACTGAATAAATTCACTAGTACTGTGAGCTGAAAGATTTTAGTTTAAAATATTTTATTTTAGTTTGTAAATTTTGATCTGAAATAGTGACCCAGTGGGCATTTTGGACATCATTAGTACCTATTCCAACACTCAAAAGGAAAATTTCTCTGTGATTTATGGATCATCTTTCTTATATAAAGCATCTATCATTGATAATTAAGAGAGCAAGAGTCAAGGGCAATACATTATTATTATGTTACATGTCAAGGAAACTCGCTTTGAGAACTTCTGTGATTCCTGAAAAACCCTGGATTGGAAGCTGAAGTCCACGGACTCAATGACCTGTCAAACACAGGAGAAACTATCCTATTAAAAAACATCAGGGATTACTTCCTAGATCATGGGTCAGCAAGATTAGTATCCTCAGCACCACACACATTAGTAAATGTGTGTGTAAGAAAGTACAAGCAACACCCATAACATCCAAGAGAGAAGTCACACTTGGTATAATAGAATGAGAAGAGATGAGATCGCAAAGAGATAGCATATGGGTGGTTGGTGTATTACACTTTTTAAAATTTTTTTATTTATGCACTTATTCATTTAAATTATTTATTTTCAACAAAATTTTACATCTTAAAATAATAATGCAAGCATGTGTTTTCTAAAGTAGTTATATTTTGTATGCTTAGATATTTCCAAATACATTTTTTTTTAAAGATTTATTTATTTGTGCAGACAGGACTGGGGTACAGGCCAGAGGATCAGGGGCGGTGAGAGGCTTCACCAGAGACAGGGTGGGGAACAGAACAGGCAGATCGACGAAGTACACTGCTGAGGGGAGCAGTGGGCGGGTCAGGAGAGGTCTGCCGCGCCATGTGGTCACCTCCAGGGCAGGCGGGAATCGAACTCATGCGGAAGTGACTTTAGATTCTCAGTGTTGGGCTTTAACCCGCTGCGCCACCAGGGAGGGCCCCAAATACATTTTTAAAAACTTATTCAATGGCATGAGAATAGAGTAATGAAATAAAACTACTGCATCAAACAATTGCAAGGGCAAGAAATTATAGCTGCAAGAATGCATACTTGGTTTCTTCGAACAGACCTAGAATAACCTTATCTTTCAAACTAAATATTTTACTAAAAAATAAATAAATGAAACTTTTACTAGAATCAGGGATCACATGTGGCAGTCAGAGCATCCAGGGAGTCAACACCAATAAGTAGTTAATAAACACATGGCTATTGATGATGATGATCATTTCACTCAAATGGCCATTACAGAAAATGTAAGAATGACTACAAGACAATATAAAGACCAAATGATAAGCTTAGAAAAATACTTAGCATATAGCTTAAGAGCTTCCAACGGGAACAAATGAGGGAGATTATCAAACTGGTTCTTTTGAGGAATTCCTGAAACAACTTTTATGCAGACGTGCCCAATGAAGTTTCAGTATTCCTAGCTCCCTTTCTCTGCAACTCCATCCCTTCCAATCCTCTTCCTGGAAATAACCACTCCTCTGCCCCTGGTTAACTTTCACCCAGGAAACATCTCTGATCTGCAGCAACCTTTCTATTGCTTCCATAAGATTCTGTTTCAATGTTTCAATTTTGTTTTGTTGTTTTTTTTTTTTAAGATTTATTTATTTTTATTCATACAGAACTGGGGTACAGGCCAGAGATGCAGAGGGCGAGAGGATTCACCAGACAGAGTGGGGAGCAAACAGGTAAATCGACGAGGTACACTGCTGAGGGGAGCAGCGGGCGGGTTAGGAGAAGTCTGCCGTGCCATGTGGTCACCTCCGGGGCAGGCGGGAATCGAACTCATGTGGAAGTGGCTTAAGCTTCTTAGTGCAGTGCTTTAACCCACTGCGCCACCAGGGAGGGCCCTCAATGTTACAGTTTTTTTCATGCTTTTATCAAAATTGGCTGAAGGTCTCCTTGTCTGTACTCTACAGTTACTGGGTGCACACTGTCCATAAGGTCAGGATTTCTTTCCATTCTTGCTATTCACTGAGTCACTGGCTGCATGAGCATCCACAACTATTCTAAAATCTTTCCACTTTCTTCTTCAGTTTCAAGAATACACAGAATACTTTCACTACATCTGTTCTCTAAGATCAGGAAGTGCAGAGGTATATGAAAGTGCGCTTCAAAACATATATATAGAGAGAGGGCCCTCCCTGGTGGCACAGCGGGCTAACGCACAGCACTATGAACCTAAAGCCACTTCCGCAAAAGTTCGATCCCCGCCTGACCCGGAGGAGATCCACTGTCGTGGCAGACCTCTCCTGATCTGCCCGCTGTTCCCCGCAGCAGTGTACTTAGTCGATATGCCTGTTCTGCTCCCCACTCTGTCCCTGGTGAATCCTCTCACCACCCCTGCACCTCTGGCCTGTACCCCAGTTCTGTATGCAGAAATAAATAAATCTTTAAAAAAAAAATATATGGCTGGCAGATGAGAAAGTCACACAGAACAAACGACTCTCTTACATTGCTTGACTAATAAACAGAGGTATGCATTGAACACCGAAAGCAGCTGCTGACACTATTTTTTCAGGAAATTATCTATACCACTACATTTTAGATCTTTAAAGTGTTCCAGGCTTGGAAAATCTTTAATAGAAAGTTCTGGAATTCAAAGGATGTCATTTAAAACTTAGGAGGCAACTTGATAGAAAAGAATGAGTTCTGATTTTTGGAAGCTCAAAACTTCTCAGCTGAGTGCTATAGGATCCTAAGTGAGACCTTTAGTGCTAAAGGCCTCAGGTTCCTTATCTATAATTGATTAGATTAGATAACAAGGGCAACAGCCAATGTTCATACAGCTTTTGGTTGATGTTTTTGACATATGCTATCTCTACTATCTCATCCTAAAAGATCCCTTGGGTTTTTCATGTACCATGTTGGTTTTATTCAAATCTAATATTTGGTTATGTCCCACTTTCCTAACTACATTCAAGAAGTAGATTTGTTCAGATAATTAACTTCCTGTTTGTGTGTATGTATGCGTGTGTTTGTGTGTAAGTAAAGTAGATAGAACAGCTCTAATCTAAATGTAATGGGAAATTATAATTAGATGTTAAATTATTTCAAAGAAACAACTACCTTTTGTTTTGTTGGTTACCCAGAAGCATCACTGGTATCTGCCTGATAAGAAAGGTTAGGGGGCTGACTTTATTTGTACAAGGAGAAAGAAACAGCCCCCTTTATGGTTTAAAAAAAAAAAAAGCTCTGTCAGGAAAAATGTTTTTCCCTCTCAGATCCCACCAATGATCACCAAGGCTTAAACTATAATATTCACAGAGTTTTCATTGTGATCACTACTGCAACTCGATAAATTTATTTAAACTCATACTAACAGGTAAATGACTAATATTAACTTATTTCCTAAAAGCAGATTTTGATAAAAGATATGAGTCAATCTGAAGGCGTCAGGGCTGCATTAGAAAGAATATATTGATTGTTTTTTTAGGACAAATTTAAACCATAATAGTAACTCAATAATGACACCTCCATTTTGCATCCCCATAACAGAGCTTCCTAACAAAGATGTGCATATATATCATGGGTACCAATTTTACCAATTTTACATGCTCTCTAACAGCTTAAGTTAGCAGCCTTTTCAATGTAAGGTTTTCCATAATGTTGACTAGCTTTTAAATTTCTTTTTCAAAGGACCAATCACAAAGTAAAACCTTCCCTTTACAAATGTTTTCTGTTCTCCTGCTTGCAATTTCCAGAGTACTTCTCAATTTCATCTTGAGAACCTCCTTGTCAGTAGTAGCCTTAGTGACAGAAATTTAAATGGATTATTTGAGACAGAAATTTAAATGGATTATTTGAATTCTACAAGCTGCTTACCCTTGTAATTATCATAAAACAACGCTATACCCAAAATGCCCTAGTCTACTGGGAAGTCAGATGGTTGATATGAAATGTTCCATTTCCACTGTAGGTTTAAGCCAATGCAGGTAGAGTTGCATGGACATTTATAAAGACAGTCTTCTGAAATAGACTAATTGAGGAAGGAGTCACTATCCTTCTTAGAGCCCAAACAGTCTTCACTTTATTGCTAGAATTTAATTCCTTAGAATTTTTTGGATTCTATTTAATGAATGAGGATAGATTTTTCATGTGGTGTCATTGTTTTACTACTTCCCATGTTTATTTGGACAGATTCATAGCACTGGGTAGGAAATGTATTGGTTGGCAACTTCAGTTTTGGAAGAGAAAGTAAACACATGCTGATTAGCAAACAGTAAACTCTACTGTGTTTAATTTTGGCGTCTCTTAAAAAAAAAAAAAAGAAAAAAAGAAAAACCACTATTTGGTGTTGTGTTCCAAGAAGGAGCATTTGTCCCTAAGTTCTTTCCTAACCCCTTACTGGAGTGCTTCCAGAATTACTCTCATTTTTTTTCCCTCTTCCCCCTAACACCAGTGGCAAACGCCAACATTATTTAAGAAAATACTTGTGCATATGGCATCATCCTAGCACAGATTTGCCATCCAGTTGAACAGTAGGGCCACTAACCCACACAAACTAGACTGCAAAATTATGAACTGCATAAACATAAACAATTATTTCCAGTCCTGATACATTCAAGGTAAAATCATACTCCTGAAAATCCTCGAAAGACAAGCTGACTGAAAACTATCGGATTTTACCAAGAACTGAAGAGGTAAATATGACAGTAATGTCAAATTTCAAATGTTCTCTATAGAGTCAACTTCTTTTCATTTGTCTCACTTTTTGTACAATGACTCCCCAAATCATCCTTTAAGTTTCAGTCGTTCCTAACTCTCTCCTCACCCATCTCCAACGGTTCATCACAAGTACCATCATCAAAAATATGCTGAGGGGAAGCACAAACCCAGAAAACCCTAATGTACCCTAATGGTATACCACTGCCCACAAGTACACACCCTTTCCACTATTTCTGCATTCCTTTCACCAAAGAACACTCATGTTTGATCTCTGACTCCTCATCATCAGAGTTCCTTTATATTATTAACTGGACTTTCCATGATGACTTTAAGTAATGTGAAATTCTGTCCACACTTATCAAATGAGAAAATCACAGCATCCAGAAACCTTGCAATAACCTACTGAATGGCTAATCAAAGAGGTGAGAGCCACCTTTTAAACATCTACATGACTGGTTTATTCGACCACTATTATTTGTGAAGATACATTTTTGCTTATCCCTGAGGCCCAGGACAAAAGTGTGCATGATAATCAAAGTCCCAAACCAATTGAGGTTTATAGTCTTGTGGTGGTGAGAAAGAGCAAACCAAGACACAGGGAATATAAAGTAAATCAGAGAATTGTTGGGTAAACAGCACTGCGGAGGAAAGAAAGAGTATGGAAGCTGAGAGGGGCTGATAGAGTGATGGGAGGTCTCTGTGAGTACCTGTCATACAGCAGACCCCTAATACAGAGAGAAAGCCCCGCAGGCATCTGGTTCTCAGCAGAAAGAACAGGGAAGGTGAAGGACCTGAGAGTGGTAGCACAGATGGAGTGTGAAAGTGTGGAAACTGAGGTAGGGGCCAGATCTCAGAGCACCTGGAAGTCACCCTTAGGTATGGAGGCAGCAAACACCAATGAGAGTATTCTAGAACAAGGAGGCCTGTGGGAGGAGTTCGTGTAAAAGGCACTGCATTGAAAGGAGTGCATGATTCTCACTGCCACTGGGTAAAGATCACGGGGACACAGAGAGAAGGGCCCCAGGACTGAGTTTGACACGCTCAAGGAAACATTTTCATATTGGTTCATTCAGTCAAATACAAACAAGTTGCTAAATAGCACCCAGTACCTAAGAGAGAGCAAAAGCATTTCCTTCTGCAAAGCCCTGCAGCTGAGGGCCTATATCCGCCAGGTCCAATCAGTTCATTTCCAAACAAAGGTAGGAAATGGCTGCATCCTAGTATTGCATTGTGGACTCATGAGTCAGTGCTTTGGAACTTGGTATCTTTGGGAGCGAGTGTCTATTCTTCACGTCTCTTGCCACAAGGGGAAAAAGGTACAGATAAACAGTAACACAATTTCACCCTGCTGAGATATCAATCTTCAGGCTTTTCCACCCTTCTCTCCAAAAATAAATGAATGAATGAAAGAAATTCAGTCCCTGTTTATTTCTTCTCTCCTTCACTTGCTTGTTTGCTAATTTCCAGCTCTCCCCTGTGCCTCCTGACTAACAGGAGGTGAACTGATGGGAAAAGTATATTATAATAATTATTCAAAAGCTGTTAGATTATGCATTGTCATTTATAACAGAAATTAGCATTCTACAAAAGCACTGTGTCCCAACGCACAGGATCAAAGAAAGTACTTACAAAGTTTGTCTAAAGACCAAATGATGCTCCATAATTTAAACAAGAGGTATATGAAATTTTATATTCAGATTGTTAGAATAATAACTTTGAGAACTGGGAATGCAATGACCACAAAGTAAATAATCTATAAATTCCATTAAGCTTTTTGGTAAAAAGCTCCCACACTTTCTGTGAAGAAAAGGAATACGACCTAGAATATTATCTTAATTGAAAAGGCATCCAAGGTGTAGTCTACCTACAAATTACTCCTTCAGGAAAAAGTACAGCAACATCTGAATTAGCATAGCAATGCCATTTCTGATGAAAGTTATAGAAGGAAATATTTTTTTGCATCCGATATAACAAGTTGGATGGAAAAGGAAAAGAATTAAAACTAAGTAAACAAGTCTTACCCTGCTCATTGACTTAAGTAGATATAAACACATCAATCCAAACATCAAAGTTAATATGCTAATATCCATAGTCAATGTGAAAAACAAAGTTCATGTGAGTAAAAAGATGAGAAAAGTTCAAAAAAAGAACATTTCTATCTAAGCAAAACAAATTATTTTCAGAATATTAAAGATATCTGGTGCTTTCTATACACATGAACTATTAAGAAAAACAATAAAAATATCCTCCAGAAAGAGTGAGTTTCTGTATTAAGTAGACTATTACAATTTACTTTTCCACTGTAGAAATAAAGGGAGAAAAATCAAAAAGCAAAGACAAGAAGGGAGAGAAATAACATCACTTAAAACTGAGTAAAATGTAGTAACAACACAGGACGATAGCTTTAACTTACATAGTTTTTGTCTTTCTATTAAAATGCATACCTTGAAGTTTATTCTTCAACTAAATCTCCAATTCCTCAAACAATGTACTGGTAAAGGTCGAAATCCCATTAGACATATAAACTGCTTATATAAACATTCTTGGGTAGCCTTTGCAAACATTTTCAATTTCCCTCAGAACATTTCTTTTATTACTTTCTTCAGCAAAATAGGTCTTATCGTTTTGAAAAGTTTGTAGAGTAAAATATTTCTCTTGTGCATTCTCTCTCTCTCCCTTTTGCTATTATCCTACTATATGCCCAGTCATAGTGGGTATGACTTGCTCCAAATTCCTACCTATTTCCCCATCCATACATGTATAAAGCTTCCATTTTGAAGCATATGGCTGGAGAGCCAAAAGAATTTAAATTGCCTTCAAAATGTGCATCGCATTATAAATGGTGTGAAAAGCGATTTCACTATTCAGCTCTCAAGTTGGAGCATAAAGCAAAGAGGAAGCAACACAAGACTGCTTCAAACTTTATCCAAAAACTCAACAGCTTCATTTGTTTATAGAGGTACAAAAAGTATGCGACACAGTTTATAAAACAAGAACGACGCACTGTATGCAAAAGTAAAGTTAAAAGCAAAGTATAGTAACAGCCCTATCTCGTTACAAACACTTGGCAGAGTGTCTGAAGTACCGTGGTCAAAAACACGATACTGTCTGAGTTGTACTTCTGCCAGAAAGCACTCCTTAAGTCCAAGTCTCTTTAGCCATCATCACCACCTCATTTGGCAATCTCTCCCACGCCTCAGTTCATCTACTCAAAATTACTGCACAGAAACACAGAAAGCAAACTCTCAAGCCTGCGGGCTGGAAGTAGCACAGCAGAGACAGTGGAACATGTAGCTCTGAGCTTGGAAAGCCAAGACCAGCTACACTGCATCCTCGACTACACTGCTAATTTGTGCACAAAGGGATGCATGAACTGTTGTCCCTTTGGGAACACAAGGTTTCTTCTCTGCCCACTCATAATTCCAAAGGGTCTTTCTAAATTCTGATGCTGATAAAGAGAGGGCATGATAAGAGTGCACTCAGGTACCAAAAACATTGTAGGGATGTGAGAGGCATAAGTACTCATCAATAACCTGCCATTGAGCCATTCCGGGCTTGATTTCTGGATAATTCCATAATATCAAACACCGCATCCCTATGCATACATAGTGTGTCAGGCATGACCAAGACAAATTGAGCATATTGATAATGGGCATCCATATCTATACTTTGTATCTGTAACTGAAAAATGTCAATGTGTAAGGCAAACCTATACAATAGAAAAATGAGTGAAGGAGAATTAGCTGCATGAATTATTTTCTTTGGGTATGTAAAAATTGGCTTCTGAATTTTTCTTTACTGTTCTCCTAAGTAACATATTACATAATTATAAAACACAGATATTCTGATCTTCAGTTTACAGATTGCCATATTTCCTAGAAAATAAACAATAATTAACAAATTTCATAGCTGTCCCCCCCCACTCCGCCCCTTTCTCTTCAAGAAATCTTATACTTTGAAATGTAGATACATAAGCTACTTTTGGATCAGGGCCCACAAACATATGTTCTAGAAAGAAGAATATGTACAGGTTAGTCTGGTGTGTACCAGATGTAAGAAAAAGCAAATTCAAAAACAGAAATATCAGTATTCAAAAGAGAAATATATTTTTAATTAAGTCTCACTCTTCCTCTCCTCACAGATATAGAATCCAAGGAATTCAGTTGTAGGTCCAATTTGTCAAACTTTTTCCAGACGCAAAATAAATTGCAATCTGATTCATGAATCTAGGTTCTTTCTATATATGCAAAATTACAAAAGTAATATAAGATGATCGTTTATAAACTGGCCTGAGTGGAACTCCTAGCATATGATGGTATTTCACATAAAGAATTTACATGAAAGGCCAAACTCTAAGTTTAGACCTATATAGTAAAATAGGAAAAGATTGCAAAGGTCAATCTCTGGTCAGATTTCTAATATATTAAGCATCAACTACCAAAAATTTTAAGACTCTCAGTAATAACTAGTGAGTCTTCATTCACCAGATTGCTTTTATTGCAAAATAAATACAATACCTGCACATTGAAATAATTTATGTGTTCTTTCTTCAGATAAGTGACCCTGCAGGAGACTATTAAAAACAAAGTTCAAAGACCTCCTCTTCTACAAGTGTGAGGAGCCAGCTTGATTTGTATTCATCTTTTCCAATGCAAACCTATGAGGATTTGTTCAGACATTAAAAAGTTAGGAAGAAAAGTCCTGAAGGAAGACATAGATTGAGGATTTGGATCACCCGTGCCTAACCTTTTCAGGGTATCACGATGTCTCCCCTTGTTCTATACATCAGAGATGTCACTGTAGTGAATGCCAAGTTTTCATTTAGAATTTAATAAAAATTGATTAAGCATCACGGAGCACAAACAAAGCTGCTCCATAAATCTTTCAGCCCTTTTTGTGCTAGGAAGAAAGCAAGCACTGTCTGCTGAAGCAGATGACAGATGCTGGCTTAAAGATAAGTATTATTTATACTTCTGTACCAGATTTCTTCTTATGCATATCTTATCATGCATGGGTATATGCTCAACAAAGTAATTTTATATCAGTCAAAGACGTTTAAATGTACACTGGCTACACGGGAATGCTTTCAAGAGTTCAGGCCCAGGGTTGGACTAAACCAAGATGGAGAAAGAAGAGAGTTTGAAAGAAAAATAAATATTGAAATAGTCATTATCCGAATGTACTTTCACACACAGGCTAATGAATATATATGCACTGAAAATAACTTTGTTCTGAACATATGCCTATGCATTTTAAATAAATGATGCATGTTTGAGAGATAAGAGGGTTTACCAAATCTAACCATGTCAAGGTAGATCTATATTAAACCATAGTTATTTGCACAATATGTTCGTTAAGAGACAGCACCTTGAAAGAATTCCAATAGTTATGTAAAGAAATCACGAATTTAACGAAGTTTGTGAATATTTTAGTCATCAATTTGAAAGTTTAAAGCTCACTCTTCTCTTTATAGAGATGAATCTATGAAAACTAATCACTTGATGAGAATTCCAAGAGGTGTCTGGATTTACATACAGAGTGGAGAAAAGACAACCAATGATGTAAAATAGAGGTAAAAGCAACTTCCATTACCTTTTTAAAGAAAGACATTTTTATAAGAAAAGTGGAGAATCTGACATGTGATTCCAAAACAAATGTAACTAAGAGAAACTACCAATTGGGAAGGAAACAGCAATCTTAATTGTCCAGAACTTCTTTGCTATCCCAACCCCTAAGTCCTTCCAAAACCCAGAATGGGGAGTGCTTGTGGAAAATATTACTTTGTTGGCAGGGAAAGTAGGAGGGATTGTTCAGAGAAGACAAGCTGGAGGTAAATGAGTTTTAAAATCCAGCAGAAAATCAATCTATGTTAAAGTCACCTAATTAGGTGATTTAAAAAAGCAACCTGGTTCATCTACTTCTTTTCAAGGTATCTCACTGGCTCTCATTCCACTAGGCAGCATTTTCAAAACAATTCTTTCTGCGAAATCTCAGCCTCTTCTGCGACTAAAAACGTGGAGTTCTTCATTCACTCAAAGACCAGGAAACTCCAAGCAACACTCTCAGGGAGGGAGTGAAATGGATGAGTGAGCCCAGGCCAGAATCCTTGCCGCTCAAGGGCTTCCTGCCCCAGGGTGAGAGGAAGTCACAGATACAGCGGCAAACACCCACCAAGGCTTTGAAATGACACTAGTCGCTGAATTCAACTGTCTGGCTTCTTAGAAATTACTGTATAGTTATCTCTGGAGAATTAGCAACGCACTAAAATAGCATACACAAATCAGTACTTTTATGTGGTAATACTAATCTATCACATGCGATAAATTTTCTTTCCTGAATTATATATGAAAACACATCCATAAGAGCACAGCAATTATGAGCAAATATTTTCAGGAATTGCAATTGTGTATGTCTCTGAAGCCTGCAAGCCAAGGAAGCACTAAATAAAATAAAATAATTGCTAAAACTACTCAGATTTCTCTTTCTAATTTAAATAATTCTTTTTATTATACAAAAAGGCAGGTTTTAGAGGAAATGGTAGATAAGGATGGGTTTTAAATGACCTTACAATAGAAAACAAAGTTAAAAATATACCACATACTAGTGCAGTCAGATATATCGCTGCCACTAATATACTTTTAATCAGCTGATTTAAATGAGGATGTTAGCTGAACCTATAATCATAATCATTTCTCAATATACTTAAACCATCATGTTGTATACCTAAAACTTATATACAGTGATGTCAATTATTTCTCAATTAAAACCAGGGGTTGTGGTGGAAGGAAAAATGTAAATCATCCACATCCTCTCGCATCCATATGAGGGAGAAAGACTTCTACTGAGTTAAAGGGATGACTAGAGTAAGTTTTACAGATAACTGTAAACACCATCATCTCCACAGACTTTCCCCCACCAAAATAACAAAATTAAGTAACTGTTTAGTATTCTTTGCAGCATTAGAAAGTTCACAGGCTTGCTCAGTTCCAGCACTTAGTAGCTGTTTGGCCTTGCACAGATTACTTAACCTCTGGGTTTGAATTTGTTTTAGGATAACAGATTTAGGACTGAATTAGATGAGATACATAGGAGAGGCATTTAGCTAAGTGCTTGGAATATAGCAAGTACTGAAAAGAAAAAAACAGGAAATAAATACAATCATTTTTGTTCTTGCTGCCACTGTTATTATGATTACAAAGTACATTTATGTTTAAACACCCTCTGTTTAAAGACTAGCCCAGCATACATCCAATTTTTCCTTATTGAGCTGTCCTGATTCACTTTTTTATTTTTTAGTTGCATCTTTTTTATTGAGATGAGGTAGGCTGACAACACTGCATGAGATCTAGCAGTATTGCATGCTACATCACCAAAGCACCTCGACTTTTCTACCTTCCTACTTCCATTTTACTGTATTAATCCCAATTCTTCTACCACTTCATTAAAAGCCATCACCCCCTAAAGCGAATTCTTGACTCACTTTTTTACCCTCTGCAGTCTCAATCAACCCTCTGGCTTCAAAGGTTTAGGATAACAACAAAGCTAAATTCACACCTGTATGTTCACTTGCTGTAAACATCACCAGGTGGAATGTCCCTAAGCAACTGGGGGGGAAAAAAAGCAGCAGCTAATTCATCATCTCATCTACAGATTCAGTGGTTCTTTCATGTTTCTTGCTCTGTTAAGGGAATTAAAATTTATCCAGACAATTGAGACAGAAACTTCGAAATCATCCCCAATTCCTTCTCCCCACACATAATATGCCCTCCCCTTTTTATCCCTACCTACTTCCATTTACTTCCTTTTACAATAGTCTTAGCTGAGCTTGGTTACAAGGAATAAGAACTGCGTACCTACATGTGCCAAGCACACTGTGAATGAGAAACAGAACACAACAAACCAAAATAAACGAGACAATCCCTTCTCTCAAAGGTCCTTCCAGTCAAGCAGTGAGATATATAACACATAATCATACCTACGATGTGATATAAGTGATAGTAGGCACACAGAAATTATAGAAGAGGGGCTGATTATTCTTTCTGAACTGGTGAGGAACGAGTTACATGGCCATTGCTCCAGAGCCGTGTTTTCAAGATGAGTAAGAGTGTGGTTATTGTACAAAAAGAGGGATAGGTATCCTGGGTAGGGAACAGCATGTGCTAAATGGCTAACCTAGGCTCTCTCTTTCCAAATCAAACTGCACACTTCAAAAACAGGGCAAACTGTATCTATCTAATACTCACAGCAAATTGTAAAACTTTCCCAATTCCACATGACCTATGAAGGCTTTCCACTCTCCAGAATAAATATCAATTATCCTGCTTAGGGAAAGTGCTTGAAGAATTTCAAATTGTGACACAGAAAGCAGCTAAAGCTATCTATGTTCCCTTGCCTTCAACTCAGCAGGCCACCAAACCCTCATGGAGGACTGTGTCACAGGCCCCAGTATGCCCTGGTGCCTTCCACCCTGTGAAATCCCCTTTACTTTATGATAGCAACATTAAATTCACCTTTGTAAACACTTCTCCTGTTGACCCTGGGTTATTTCTTCCTCTGAGCTTTCAGACCTTGTGTTAATACCTCTATTTCCACATTTCTCCCATCTGCGTGTATAGAATGAATATAATACGATTGGCATAGCATTTTCTTTTGCTCTAACTGGGAACTACAACAAGTAATATAAAATTAATAAACAGGGCCCTTCCTGGTGGTGCAACAGGTTACAACGCAGCACTATGAAGCTAGCTAGCCACAGCCACTTCACAAGTTCTATCCCCAGCCCTGGAGGTGACCCAAATGGCACAGCAGACCTTTCCTGTCTCACCCCCTGCTCCCGGAAGCAATGTAATTAGTTGATCTGCCTGTTCTGCTCCCTGCTCTGTCTCTGGTGGTCTTCTTACCACCCCTGCACCTCTGGACTGTACCCCAGCTCTGTATGTATAAATAAAATAAATCTTCAAAAATAAATTAATCAATAAATATTAGGGAATACCCTATACCATACCTTCTTATTTGGTGCCTACAGGTTTAGAGTGAAATAGCAACATAGATGTGTGTTTGTTATAAAGCCCCCAATATCCTACTGGTATGGCCTAAATTATCTCCCCAAAATTTACAAGTCTAACCCCTAACCCAGTAGGTGACTGCATTTTCAAAGAAGGCCTTTATGGAGCTAGTTAGGACTAGATACGGTCAGAAGAGTGGGGCCATGATACAGTTGGTTTCCTTGTTAAGGGATCCCAAAGAGTAAGTTCTCCCCCTCTCTCTGTGGCATGGGGACAGAGCAAGCAGGAAGCCATATACCACCAACCAGGACAGGGCCTGACCACACTGGCACCTTCCTCTCTGACTTCCAGCCTCCAGAACTGTGAGAAAACAGATGTCTGTTATTTAAAACACTCAGTCGCTGGTATTTTTTTGATGGCAGCCAGCATGGACTAAGACACATATCCTAGTCCAAAGAACTCAAGTTATCCACAACTAAGTGCTAATGCTCATCTTAAAAATCACTGGTGTGATGCTCAGTATCTATAACTTTACAAGCTGAACAATTAATCTCCCAGCAGACTAACGGTACTATCACCATTTATAGAAGATAAAACTGAGGGGAAAGGCTTTCCGGAGTCATCCAGCTCTGCAGGGAGAGTCAGTGGCCATACCTGGAACATGATTCGCAAGACCTGGCTTTCAAAACCCTGTTCTGGAAAAGAAGCCTCTCCACTTCCCACGGGAGAACGTGCCAGTGGCCTCTGCCGCACCTCGGGCTTGGAGGGCTCTGTGACAGGGCTCGGCACTGCTACAGGCCACTCATATTCACGATGTGATGCCACCAAAGCTTGGACTGTGGGCAAGGAAGCTGGCAGCTAAAGCTGCCTCCACCAACAACTAGCTAGCTAGGTAGAATGTTTTAAAATTCTCTAGATGTAAGAAAAGGAAGAGGGGCCCTCCCTGGTGGCGCAGCTGGTTAGAGTGCTGCACTGTGAAGCTAGGCCAAGCTGTGGCAGCTTCTGCGTGTTCCATCCCCGCCCCGGAGGTGATCCACATGGCAGGGCAGACCTCTCCTGTCCTGCCCACTGCTCCCCTCAGGAGTGTACTCTGTCAATCTGCCTGTTCTGCTCCCCACTCTGTTTTGGTGAATCCTCTCACCACCCCTGCACCCCTGGCTGTACCCCAATTATATATGCATAAATAAGTAAATATTTTTTAAAAAGGAAAAGAAAGACTTAAATACTTACCTTATAGGGTGACTGTGTATAGATCACCTGAGCATGAAGACCAGGAAAAAAAATTCAGAGGTACACAGCCCACTACTTAACCAAGACTCATTGGTTAAGTCATGCCTTGATGTCATTTCATCAACAATTTCTCTCCTACCTAACTAAAAGCAAGAACAGAGGTGGTTTGAATATTCTATCTCTCCTGTACATCTCCCTGTTTGTTTGTTTGCTTCGGTGTTTACATCACAGCAACTACTTATCCTGACAGCAATGACATAATAGTTTTCACTGAGGGAGTCACTGATCCCCATCTTCCAGGAGGATGTGCGCGGTTTAAGTGTCTTGCCCTCACCTCTTAGCTCTGAGGGCATGCAGATGACCCAGGTCCAGGCAGTGACCAATTGGTCATATCATATATATCAGGTGATATATATCAGTCACTGGTTGGTGTGAACCAGCAACAACCAACCTTGGAACTCTTGCTGGAACTCTACGGAGCACTGTGGTCCTCCTTGCAAGAGTTAGTCAGCTGATGAGCAGGAATCATGAGCTTGTCGTGCTGCAGGGAGTCAGAGAGGGGCATTCCTAATGACTTCGCTGGAGCAACCACCAATTGTGCCTGGGCATGAACTGGATTTTGCAATGACATCAGCCAGTAACTTCCCTTTCTCACTTCAATGTCTTTATGATTTAAATTTTTGACATCTGCAATTATATATATATCATGATTGGGGCCCTCCCTGGTGCCGCAGAAGGTTAAAGCACAGCACTAAGAAGCTAAAGCCACTTCAGCATGAGTTCGATCCCTGCCCTGGAGGTGATCCACAGACCTCTCCTGACCCACCCACTGCTCCCCCCAGCAGTATACTTGTCAATCTGCCTATTCTGCACCCCACTATGTCTTTGGTGAATCCTCTTACCGCCCCTGTACCTCTGGCTTGTACCCCAGTTCTGTATGCATAAATAAATCTTAAATATATATATATATATATGTGTGTGTGTGTGTGTGTGTGTGTGTATGTATATGTATACATGTGTGTGTGTGTGCAACATGATTCGCAGCAAGAATCTGACACTTTTCAATGACCAAAAAACCCCCTGAAAGTAAACAAAAAGAAAAGCTAGGAAAGAGAGACAAAGCCCACCTCAAAAATGTTACATTTAGTGAATAAAATTATGGCAATGTCCACTTTAATATCAGACTGCCTGAGACATTGTGTAACTTTTTTAGAATACTAAAGCAGGTTAGTTCTACAAAGGATAAGTACGCCCAAAAGTAGGTATCAATGATACTTGAATATGACGAGAGAAAAAAACATAGGACCTCTCTATTTTAGCACATTATATTCATTATTAGAGACTTTTTAAAAAATTTCATACCATGTCAGCTAAATATTTCAAATTTAGTATTTCTGACCACATATAAACACTGGGCTATAGATATTATTATCTTTATTTCACTGGTTAGGAAATCAAGGCCAAAGAGCTGAAGTCATTGCTCAAATTTAAATAGTAACCTACAGACTTGAGAGCTAACCTCATTGTATCTCAATTTTTTTAGTATTACAAGAAATGATGCTACCCAGGTAGTTCACAGGTACATAGTAGCATCATCTCTTTTCAAGTCTCTATTGCATCATTTCTACTTAGTTCCATCTGATTAGTTACCATAATAATTGATTCTGCACCTATTTTTGCAATCATCTGATTTAAGACATCTTGTCAACCACTAGACTATAAACTACCTAAGTGCAGGACAAGCTTTACTTCTGCATGTCACTCTGCACATCTATTACACATGCTAGCAGATATTCCAGGCAGTTATGCTTACAATAAATGAAACGAAAGATTAAGGATAGGAAAAAGAGAGGGAGGCGGAGAAGAAAATGAGAGCAGAAGGGAAAGAGGAGGAGGAAGAAAGAGGGAAACAGGAGAAGGGGAAGAATGAAAAGTTAATTCCGCAAGCTCTGCACCACTTCTTCCCTACCCCAAATCCTTTTTGGGGACATAGAAGAGCCTAGAAACTGGTAATACTGTCTCCACACAAAGCGACAGACAGACCACGAGCTCCCCAGCCATGCAGGAATATCACGAGGAATATCAATGGCTTGGATAGTTTTACTGACTCTTCCTCCACAACCACAAGCAGTAGGAACCAACCTGGTAAATTATTTCGATTAATAGAACCATATTCAAACTTCCTCAGTTGCTTTCATCTATTCTTGGTAAGTCTTAGGGTGGCAAGCCAAATGAAACGCTCATTAAAATGTTCCTTGAGGCCCTCCCTGGTGGCGCAGTGGGCTAAAGCACAGCACTGAGAATCTAAAGCCATTTCCGCATGAGTTCGATCCCTGCCTGCCCCGGAGGTGACCACATGGCGTGGCAGACCTCTCCTAAACGCCGCTGCTCCCCTCAGCAGTGTACTTCGTCGATCTGCCTGTTCTGCTCCCCATTCTGTCTCTGGTGAAGCCTCTCACTGCCCCTGAGCCTCTTGTACTCCAGTTCTGTATGCACAAATAAATCTTAAAAAAAAAAAAAAGTTCCTTGAACTATACATCTGAGAGGCTGTCACTGGTGTTTTCACTCAGCAATGTAGGAGGGTCTTTTTAAGGGTTCAATGTGTCAAGCATCTTGGTGCTGGGGTAGGGAAACACGAGGTATGTGGAACAGGAAGAACCCACTTAAAAATATCCACCAGTATGGTGTTTTTCTGTTCCTTTGACACAAACTCTCTGATAGATGATAATGGCCCAAATTGCTAATGTCACAAATATCTTAAACCAGAGAGAAAAGTGGTTCCTCAAATACAGCTTTTGGAAGAAAAGATCAAAGTGGAGTCAAGAATTAAAGCTTTAATCCAAAAGAAAGAAAGAAGGCAAGAACCTTAGCTTTTGCCATTGCAACTCCCAGCTGTGGATCCAGATACACAGTCCATCACTGGCACTCCACTCCCATAGTGACACCATCTCACTGCAATCTGGCTAAATAAAGAAGTGTGGCAGCCTCACCAGGACCAGCCTACTCAGTCATACTCTCTATAGGAGAGTGCACAGGCAAGGTGAAACAAGGCAAGACTCATCACTGGATGTGCTCATCACTGGAGCACAGCATCAAGAAGATTTTTCATCAGCCTATTTAAATCTATCAATTATTTGATAGAGTAATTATTTACTTTATGTGAAAGAAGGAATAGAAGTTCCTATAGTGCCACTTTTCTAAAGGTAGATAAGCACACTGAGAGTTCAGGTTTGTTCAAAAGAATCGATTTCTCTGGACTATGACACAATGACTACAAATACCTCCTTTCTTCTAAAACACTGAATTCTCAAATTTTATTGGAAGAATATGCATAGTTACATCTGTCATAATAAATGTTAGATGTTTATAGTTTTTCAAAGGCTTCGTGTAAGTGACATCTAGTCCCAAGGGGTGATTAGGACATAGCATCTGACATCTTGAATGATTAAAAATTATAGCATTTTTGTTTTAAAATAAAGACTATGAACTTCAAGGCAAACCCATCCATTGGCATTCCTTTGAAACATATATAAAGGGGCTTTATGGTGTGTTTCCTTGCCGATGGGTGTTTGTTGTGCAAGAGAGGAATTCTATGTGCAATAATTGAATGAGAAACTGTAAGCTTCCCTCCAAAGTTTGCCTAACTACATACCAACACATAATGAAGGACATGCTATATATACGTGGAGAAGCTAAAGGGTTAATCTTTAGCAAGTCTGCTAAAAAGTCCTAATGGCAGACTGCCCATCATTCTTTTAGACAGAGCTTGTCAGAAAAACTAGGGCAGCTTGTCCAGCTCAGCAGTCAACTGATTACTAGTGAACTCAATGGGGCTTCCAGCCAACCCCTGAGATTGCTGCCAGCCCCTTGGGTATTCAAAGGCCAAGTTCCAATGTGGTTTACTTTGCCAGAATCACATGATGTCAGTGCTATTTTCTCCTGACCAGAATAACCAGTCCTTCAGGTTACTGCACATGGTATCAGTGAGGAGGCTGGCACTTCACTGCAGTCATATCCACACAGAGGTGCTGCACCTTCCACCTTCCACCCGGACCTGGATTGGGACCTAGACCGGGACTGGGGCCTTCTGGCCTCCTGTAGGAAAGTAACAAATCCCAGTTTGTCACCTCCAGCGGTCCAAATCCTGCACAGCGTCCCAACAAGAAACTACTCAGGCTCAAGGGAAGAGCTACACAGTTCCAACTTTTATAAATAAGGCTCTGGATAGGAAAACAACAGAAAGTGAGCCTTGGCTTTCACTAACATTATTTGAGGTTTAATAGGCAAGCACACGCATTCTGTGGGATTTAGTCAGCTTTATCCACATGTGCCCACATTCTTTGCTTGCTAGTAAGACATTAATTAATTTTTACATGTATCTGGAGTTTTTTTAGTGGCTACAGGACTTGCAAGGGTACATGCATTCAAGGGGCTGTCAATTTTTTTGTTGTTGTTGTTGTGTTTTTTTTTTTAAGATTTATTTATTTGTGCATACAGAAGTGGGGTACAGGCCAGAGACTCAGGGGCGGCGAAAGACTTCACCAGAGACAGAGTGGGGAGCAGAATAGGCAGATGGACGAAGTACACTGCTGAGGGGAGCAGCGGGCAGGTCAGGAGAGGTCTGCCACACCATGTGGTCACCTCCGGGGCAGGCGGGAATCGAACTCATGTGGAAGTGGTTTCAGCTTCTTAGTGCAGTGCTTTAACCCGCTGCGCCACCAGGGAGGGCCGGGGGCTGTCAATTTTTAAAACTGTGGTTTAACTCCCAGCAAGCAAAACCATGTTACTCCCCAAAAAACAAGGCAGAGAATTAAAAATAAGAGACTTTCAAACCTTTTGTCCTAGAAAAAACAATACTACTGTTAAGAATAGCAAAAGGGCTGATGTAGCCAGTGGTCTCCCATTTCCAAGGAAACATTAAAATAGATTCCAGCATTTTAAATATTACCTTGAAATATTTCTATTTACTGTAAAATATTCCTAATTTTCCTCATCGTTACTTTTTAGGGAACTAGAAGATTTGCTTATGATCAGTTCATTTTAAAACTCATCTTTAAGGAGTTTTGATTTTGAAAAATCTTAAAATCTTAAAAGTACTATAGGGTCTCCACTGTACCTTTATATTACATATATAGCTTTCATCCACTCTTTTTCCTATCAGTGAATAAAGTTTTTTTAAGTGCTGAGAAAGACTATGCAGCAGTATTTACATTTTTTAAAAAACTGTCTCCGTTATAATATATGCAAAAAAATAAATGTGATAATTCCATTAACTGTGCTATTAGCATAAAAGATGTGTGTTTGATGAATGAATGAATGAATGAATGAATTCCCTATTATTCATAAGTGGATACAGATTTACTAAATATTACCTTGGAGAAACCTATAAGCAAAGTAACTGGAACCAAGACTGTGAGGTATCTTAATATTTTTTGAGGTAGCTTTATCTTTGCATATCTCTCTCTGTCACAGTTTTATTGGGGGTGGAGGGGGTAAGGAGGTAAATGGCATCTTCTCCATTCCCTGGCAGCAAGATTGCACCTATGACAATCATCTGTATTAAATTCAAATAAACTTTGGCCCTCCCTGGTGGTGCAGTGTGTTAAAGCACAGCACTAAGAAGCTAAAGCTACTTCAGCATGAGTTCTATCCCTGCCCGGGAGATGACCCACATGGTGTGGCAGACCTCTCCTGACCCACCCACTGCTCCCCTCAGCAGTGTACTTTGTCAGTTGACCTGTTCTGTTTTCCAATCTGTCTCCGGTGAAGCCTCTCACTGCCCCTGTACGTCTGGCCTGTACGTACCCCAGTTTTATATTCATAAATAATCTTTAAAAATTTTCAAATAAACTTTTACAAGACGAAATCAATCTGTCAAGGAAATTGTGCAGTAAGAAAAGACTGGAGCCGGAAGGAGAAAGAAAGGAAAGGAAAGAGACAGAGATGGGAGAAGGAGGGGAGATGAATACGGGTGGGGAGGAAAGAAGTGAAGGGAGGGAAAATTCTTAGGAAGAAAGAAAGCAGACCCAAAAAATTATGTTTACATCAATGCTTCATAATTTTCTTTCATTTCATCCATGAAAAAAGTTTAAGCAGATTGGCAACAACTTAAAAACCAATGTTATCACCAGTCATTCAATCGAAATCAGGTGCTATAGTTAGCTTTCCCTGATGGTTACAGCTCATCTTTGACTATTCAACTTGTCTTTTGTCCTGATCTTTTATTCCTTTCTCAGATGCATCCTCATCTCATACCTCTAACATAACATCTTTAATGAACTAACAAGTGTTTAAAAGAAAGAAGCTTGCTAGACACAAGTTCTTTGGTGCAAAGGGACTAAGCAGTCACACCAATTTGATTATAGCTGGTAATTTGACAGTTCTCAAGATGATTATTTCAAGAAAGACTAGAAATGTATAGAGAGAGCAGAGTCTGTGTGTGTATCTGGAGGGGGTGGGAGGGAAGTCTGACATGGTTTTCTCTGACTAGGACAATATAACCCAAAGAAACTCCAGCAACAAAGAAGCAAGGGAAATTTTAACATTTTTCACAGTAAAGAAATAATGAACAAGTAGGATATTTTAATACTTATTCTCTTTAAGGAATAAGTAAAAGCCCAGAAGCTGACTTTAGATTACTTTGAGGAATCAGTAAACACAAGTCTCTCAAGGTTCTCTGTGAGGTGACCTCAATCGACAATCCCCGTATGTCTCCTGCTGTCCCATGGCTACCTCCCACCCATGGGTTATGTTACCCACACTGCATAACTTCCCATGCAGTCCCCTACCCTTTAACTTCTGCACAAGGTGTTTGTCTGATTTTCATGCCTCTCTTGCACTAGATAACACACATATCTTGAGGTCAATCAGAAACATTGCTTCTCTGCAGATGCTCCCGCCTCCTCCACAATCAGTGGTGAGTCCTACCACTGCACCTCAACAGCTCCACATCATTATCTCCCTTAAAGACCGCCCTGCTATAGCCTTGCATTACTTACTGGTCTTCTCTCCTCCACCAGACAGAAGCACATAAGCATGGAGACGTGTGTCTTCAGGGACCTGCACTCAATAATTGTTTGCTGATTTGAAGTGAACTGATGAGGCTAATTTATTTTACAGTACTCCAGTGCATTACTTCCCTAACAGCCGCTCAAAGGCCTTCCTCAGATCCAAAAGCTCCTTTGCTGCAATACCAGCATTTATAACAGGTACCTGAGATAAATAATTTAATTATCACTTGCTCATTAACGTCTCACCAAGAACAGAATTCTTTATGTCTTCATTGGAATAAGTTTCTGCTTTGCTTTTTTAAATGTTGCTGGTGTGTGTGTGTGCCTGTGTGTGTGTGTGTGTGTGTGTGTGTGAAAGAGAGAGAAAGAGAACAAACAAAGGGGATCAGTGGTAACAGTGATCTTTACCCTTCTCCAGTGAACTTCAGACAAAATCATTTCCATTATAAGCCTTGAATCAATAGCCTGTGAAAGTACAAACCTTCCTTCCAAATTTGAAAATAAAATAAACTTGGCTGAACACCACGAGGGAGTCCACTCGGGTACTTTTGTTGTGTCTCTGCAAAAGAATTTTGCTGAATTTGGCTTCTAATATATTAATGTCATATCATGAAATCACATGGGGACTCAATACATATCAGTAACTCTGCCTTGTTTTACTGTTCTCATTAAATGGGTGTGTGGTCAATGACTTTGAAGATGATGACCTTCACAGCAATCATGCATGATATACTGGTGATGAGGTATGAGAGAGAGGTATGGTGAGAGTCAATTAGAATCTGTACATATGCCCCAGTTTACATAAAATACTTTATAGCTAGTAACACACTAACCCTAACATCCTTTAGAAAGCTTAGGAAAAAAATAATGATTCACTTTTATTGATGAAACAGTGAGTGGAGAAGTTTCACAGGTGATTAAAAGTGATTTTTAATAGTCCAGCTCTGGACCTCCCTGGTGGAGCCAGGGGTTAAGTCTCAGCACTAAGAAGCTATCTTGCAGCCACTGCAACATGAGTTCGATCCCTGCCAAGGAGGTGATCCACATGACATGGCAGACCTCTCCTCACCCGCTGCTCCCCTCAGCAGTCTATTTCAGTCAGTATACCTGTTTTGCTCCCCACTCTGTCTCAGGTGAATCATCTCACCCTCCACACCTGCATCTCTGGCCTATGACCCAGCTCTTATATGCATACATAAGAAAAATAAATCTTTAAAAAAGAAATAAAATGTCTTTAAAAAAATGGATAAAATATAAATAATCCAACTCTCTGAGGATACATATATTTGGTCAATTGTGCATATGTCCTATTTAAGAAATAATCAAATGATGGCCTGAACACCTTTTCAAACCTCTAGTTCAACTCTCTCTACATTGGCTCTAAATTCCATGGCCCTTCATCACCTCTCCTTACCCAGTTCTACTAATATAAAAACAGAGAATGACTACATCTTGAAAGCAAACTATCTCCTTGAAATCATTTATTAGCTACATGACATTAGAAAGGTCCTTTCCATTGATTGCATGTCAATGAAGCTAATCATAATACCTGCTACCATATTACTGTTTTGAAGATGAAATGAAATAAGCTATGCACCTTTTGTTTCATCCAAAACATTCATTTTGACTTTTTCTAGAGGCCTCAAACCAACAAAAGTATCCACCAAACTCCAGATCACTTGAATTTGAGAGTGGTGGAGGTCTTACTGAGTTTTTTTTTCCTTAATAATGTCATTTTCATCTTTCATCTCATACCAAAAATCAGTGTGTGTGTGTGTGTGTGTGTGTGTGTTTGGAGGTGGGGAGAGGGTAGGAAGTATTAACCATCTCCCCATTTTCATATTTATAAATAATTAAATGTCTCTAAATTTTTTTTAAAGATTTATTTATTCATACAGAACTGGGATACAGACCAGAGATGCGGAGGGTGAGAGGATTCACCAGAGACAGAGTGGGGAGCAGAACAGGCAGATCCACGAAGTACACTCCTGAGGGGAGCAGCGGGCGGGTCAGGAAAGGTCTGCCGCGCCATGTGGTCACTTCCGGGGCAGGCGGGGATCGAACTCATGCGGAAGTGGCTTAGCTTCTTAGTGCTGTGCTTTAACCCGCTGCGCCACCAGGGAGGGCCCGTCTCTAAAATTTTTAACAAGTTCCCCTGATACATGAAATCTCTTTACTCTACACTACCAATTTGATTGCTATAAATCTAGAAGAAAATAAATAAGATAGATGAAAATTCAGAAAAAAAGACAAAGTACTAGAAAGATGTGAGGGAAGGAGAAAGAGAAGAGGTGGGAAGGAAGAATAAAGGGAGGGAGGGTGGCCAAGAGAGACAGATGGGAGGGAGGGAGAGAAAGACTGAGGGAGGGAACATAACAATCATATTCTTCCCCTCCAGTCTAACTTCCAAAAAAGAAAGAGATTATGCCATGCCATTAAAATATTTTAGAAAACATCTGAAAAAAATATATATTTTAGCAAACACTAGCCTGTTTGGCAGTCACAGCCACAGAATCATTCATGTAGCCACAGTTACAGTCATGGTTACTCAATGACCATAAGCTCATAAACTCTGACCCAAGGTGAGAATACCACTTGGGTGACAAGAGTGGGAAGGACCTGGGTAGAGGGTGATTTGCTCCAACACTCACTTCCAAAGGCCCTCTTAAAATCTGAAAAGATAGGGTGGCTTTCTCTGGCTATTAGCTCCTAATCCCCTGCCTTCTAAGCAGAGCCAGGAGCAATGTATCCATGGCTTGACTTAACCTGGCTTTGCCACATCCCCTTTTCGGATGAGATTCTGCTCCACCGCATCAAAACTGAGCCGTAGTGAGTCAAGCTGCCTTTATGTGGCCTAGAGCAAGAGCCCTTGAAGGCAGAGTCCATCTAGTAACAAAGACTCAGTCACTTTTAGGCAACAGCCAGTGTTGCCTAATGTTCTAGTACCGGCAGCTCTAAAGCCAGACCGTCCTGGTTCTAAACCTGATGTGGATACCTCTTAGTTTTCTGTCTCAGAGAAGTCAGTTATACACAGAGCCTCAGGTTCCCCACCTGTAAAATGGGAATAAAAGACAGGTTATAAGAATGTTAGAATGACTGGCGTGTGTAACTGAGTGCAGCCCAGATCTTGGTGAACACAGGTAACTGCTAGGCCTTATTCCAATTACTGCACGGCAGCAAAAGGCTGTAGGAGTGTGGAGCCCTGCATATAGAAGCTGGATGTTACACTGCGGACTCCCCAGTGCCAGAAAAGACTGCCACCCCAGTGTCTAACTTGGTGTTGAATGACAAGGAAGAAAAACCTCAACTATCTTTCAGCAGAAGAGATAATTCCAGGGATGGAGCCAACAATGGACCTTTGAAGGTGTCTTTGTCTTTGAATTCATTAATTCTCATAAAGAGAATTATTTGTTGCAATGTTAAATGAAGATAAGAGATTTAAAAGGGAGCCTTTAAAAAAAAATCATTATATCAGCCTCTCCTATTATAGGTTTTGTTTAAATAATGTGATTTACTAAACTGCCTGAAGAGTTTTGGGCTCACTCCCCCCACTTAATTTATGTTTTTAGTGGTGGTGGCTGTTGTCAAGCATCTTGAGTGTTCTTTTATTGACACAGTAAGCTGTAAAAGAACCTCTTTGATGACTCATTTTAGAAAATAAATTCAATGGAAGCAAAGGTACCGCTTATCATTACTGAGAACTTTCATACCGATCTACTACTTTTATAACTGCTCTGATCTAACAGGGCAATTGATTTCAACATGCAATTTAACCAACAGGCTGTTTAACCTTGGATGCTTATTAGTAAGGGAACAATGCACTCAGGATTGCGCAGAATCATTCAGCCTTCTAGTCAAGGAGCTTTGCTGGTTAGTGGAAACAAAGTGTTGTCAAGGTATCTGAATATATTTCTACACATCTGGGCTGCACGATCCTTCACTGCCTTACCAGATATACTCTCCTCTCCTAGTCAGGATCCTTTCCTGCCAGGGGGCAAGAGGCTGGCATAAAACTAGCTCACACATTTTGAACCGAGACTGATCTGGTGTCACTACTACTGTCCTTGTGTATTCTCTTTCTGTTGCTGCTACCAGAAATTTACTTTTGAGTATTTGTTCCTGGATATCTCATGGTGCAAACCATTCGCAATGAGATTTTACTTAACATTCAGCACGAAGTAGGAAACTGAGAAATAGCGACTATTTCCACTATTAACTTTCTATGATACTATTTCCAAACTGTGTTTTTGTTTTTGTTTTGTTTTGTTTTATTTTCCATGATGGGTATATAAATCATGTTAATAGGATGTCACTTCATCTTAAATAAGCCATATGGACACATAACAAAATAATAGACATAAATATGCATGTGTAAATGCACGTCTACACATATACTTGCTCAACGTGGAATTGGGATTCTCAATGTACTTTTTTTTTGAAGATCTGCCTTCATCAGGGGTTCAAACAGAATACCACTGTTTCCCAAACCAAATTCTAAAGTCCGTGAAGTAGTAATACAAGTTCTATAGAGGGAGGAGAGTGTTCCATAGTTACATGTAAAGTTTTGCTGAGGACAGATCTGAGTCACACATGCAAAGAACCACTCGGGAACTGCTTGATTGCTGCCAACTATTGAACAGTCACATCTCCAAGCGAATTTGTTATTCTCTCTCTGTTGGTTGCTGCAGTGTATAGTTTGTGAAGCAAAAATATTGCTTCTCTGTTTTAATAGTAACAGGCCACCCAAAGAAAAACCTGTGATGATGATGGAAGGAAAGAGAAAGTGAAGAGGCCTCCAGAGTTGGTGGTTCTTGGCCAAATACAGATGCCTGTAGAGGAAATTATTCTCCAAACAACAACCTATAACTTTAGAAACTCATTCTTGGGCAAATGTCTCATAAATGTCAAGGGTCTACTATCAAAATGGTATGAGGTCTTAGGCATCATGAAAATAAACTGGTGTGACTGCAGATAATGACTGACCAAGAGCCTGTTTTAAACATGATGGGAGGAGAAATTCCTCACACATATGGGGACGCAGTGGAAAAAGGACCCACAGGCCACTGTGATATATTACGTTTGGAAGGTCTTTTGTCTGAACGGCATGATGAAACACAGATATTTTAGATACCTGGGATTAAATTTGAGAAGTAGGCCTCCCATAGAGCCTCCAGTTAGATACACACTGGTTTCAGCTTAGCTTTTGTAGGTAAGCTTCCACAGCCATTTAAAGTGGGAGGCTTCACTATCCACAGCCACTGCAGAATGAGTTGGATCCATGGCCAGGGCGGTGACCCACGTGGTGCACAGACCTCTCCTGTTACCCCCCACTACTCTCCTCAGCAGTGTATTTCAGTCAATCCACCTATTCTGCTCCCCACCCTGTCTCTAGTGAATCCTCTCACCCCTTGCACTTCCAGCCTGTACCCCAGTTCTTGGATGCATAACTAGATAAATCATGAAAGTCTTTGCTTATTTCACTGAAATACCTTCAAAAAAATAAAGTGGAGACTTCCGAGGGAGCACTCCCTTTCACAGGTGCAGTGTAGAACTTCTGCGTCCTGCAGAGCCGACAAGACATGTGAGCAGGAGAACAGGGAGGGAGGAGCCAAAGGGCACTGAGATAAAGTGAGGCCCCATGGACTCGGTGATACAGATCCAGCTACTTTCAAACAATGAAAACTAAGATAATGGAGCGTCCAAGAGAGCTCCGGTCCCCAGTATCCCACACCTGGGGGGCTCAGCATCTCTGTGAATGTGCACAGGGTCTGTGTATGTATCAGTGAGGATCAAGACAGATGCCTAGAGTCTTCCAAACAAAAGGACATCCTTTCAAAAAACATACGTTATTTCATTATGTAGCTTTTAGAAACGTATTTTATCCTTTTCTAAAGACTAACTTTCACTGGGCTTCCAAAAGTTTCAACTTTTCCCCAAAATCTACATGTCATGGTGTTTAAGTACCAGATCCTTCACTCTCCTCTCAAGGGCTTTGTTTTCCCATGGAAGACATGGCCAGAAAAGCCATGTGCAGGTATGCACAGGCAGTCATGCCTTTCTGGCTCTACAACCAAACCAATATGCAGCTCTGTTAGTGGAGCAGATCTAGAACCCAGACAATAGCTGACTTCTCATTCGAGTGACCAGAAGAATCTTGATGGTCAGATCTTACAGTCTGGGAGAACAATTACATCTTTATCTTCCACGTCAGCTCAGACAGAGGCCACATGCTTATTAGTGGTCACAAATCATACCTCGGTGGACAATTAGTTCAGAGAACAAAGAGAAGGCAGCAAAGAGGTGGCCTGCATTACTGATTCCTGTCTTTCCATCATAACCCATCTTGACCTTTTAACTACAAGAAACCAGTGGATATATTATATGGGTGGTCTAAAGGAAAAGAAAAAAGAAAAGAAAACACAAACAGCAGAATTGAAGACTAGAAAGAAAACTGGATGAAGGGCAAGAAAGAACTCGGAAGCAGCTGCCTCTCTGACTTTATTTGAAAGTAACTATAGACCATTCATACCCGTCAGTTTGGTTGACACTCTTGTGTTTGTCATTTTTCCCTTATCTTTACCACTCACTGAGATGAACTGTACCTACCTTCATAGGGCTCCTCCCTCTCCTGCCCTCCCCACGCCCACCTAAATGCAGGCCACCAATTTGAAGGGCTATTTCAATTCTGGCTTTGAAGAAGAGGGTCAGCTTGGCACACAGGTGATTTCCTTGTAGATTAAGAACATTTACTTTCTTCCTGCTGGATCCCTCCCAGAGATACCATCAAACCTCTACCTACGCAATTAGTTTTCACAGGTGGCTGTTTTGCCTCCAGTAAAACTACTTTCTTTCTCCTTCTGCAAGTCAAAGCAGAGCGAATGCACATGAAAACATTTCAGATATGAAATAAACACTTTCATAAAGGCAACTATGATGCAATGCATCATTTCTGACTGACCCAATTTATGGAATGAACTCCACACACCAGGATCAAAGTTGGGAGGAATCGTCTCTGGAAGAAAGATTTGGAGGGGAGGGTGGGCAGTAGGAGGGGAAAGTGGGTTAGGGATGGAAAAAGAAAGAAGCCACAGTTTATGCTGGTTCGCCATCTATGGGGTGTTCTGTAAACTCTGGCCGTTGGAAGTCTATAATCACCATGCACAGAACGGAGGGTTGAATAAAAGGTGTTCATACATAGAACAGTAGTCACTGAGGCTGTTGTTTGCTTCTCCCAGTAGTACCAGAAGAGTTTCAACAAGAAACTGGAAAGTTTTGAGATCTACTTGTTTCTCAGATCCTTTTGCTAGTAAAAAGTTCCAATATTAGAGGCAGCCATTTCCAAAGGGAAAAAAATTCAATGTCGACATAAATCCCTTGAACTAAACATCTGTTTAAACTGTTTCTAGGTCAGGGGTCTAAAACTGTGAAACACTAGGGGTGCAGACAGGACTTCTTTCCCAAGATCTCCAAATACTGCAGCGTGCACACAGCCCGTGATATTGTTTAAACATCTGGCACACTTCCCCCAGAAGAGCAGGGCTGTTAGCGTGGGCTGCTGTGGCTTTTTGTTTTAACCTACAACAAGATTTTGTTATGTGTAAAGCCTCTAAAAGCAAGGTGTCTTTTTTTCTTTAATGTATTATCTAAGGATAGATGTTTCAATGGCATGTTGAGTGGGGGATTCATTTTACAAAAGCTGCAAACTCAAGAGCGAACTTGAAGAAACGGTTGCTTTCAGTTCCTTCCTGGGAAGGGCAACTTTTCCAGCAATTTTGCTTTCAGCATTCTGCCTCACTACTCTGAAAAAAAAAAAAAGCATTTATTTTGTAATAAGTACCTTTATTTTAAGCCTATTTCTGTACTATATTTGTCTATGGAAAAAGACTGTGCCTAAAATATTAAAATGGGGCCTCCCTGGTGGTGCAGTGGTTAAAGATAATGCTATTAAGCTATTGGCAGCTACTGCAAGGATAAGTTCAATTCCCCCAGCCAGCCAGGGAGCTGACCCACATGGCGCAGCAGACCTCTCCTGTCTTACCCAATGCTCCCCTCAACAGTGTGTTTCAGTAGATCTGCCTGTTCTACTCCCCACTCCCTTTGGTGAATACTCTCACCAAAATAAATAATTTGGAGGGGAGGGTGGGCAGTAGGAGGGGAATCCTCTCTCAAAATAAATGCTTTTTTTTTTTTCAGGGCCTCCCAAATGCATGTAGCTTCCCAATGGCACATAAGTATACATGCAGTGGCCTCAAAGGGACAGCCTCAGATTCACAGCTCACATCACCCTGAGACTCTGTGTTACATAGTCATTATGAAGATCAATTATGAACCTACACTATCAAACTCATAATTCAAGAGCTTAGGAACAGGAAGAAAAGTGTGAGCTCCAGACAAGGAGTAGACAATTCATTAAAAGTGAAAGCAAATGGTACAATCTACTATGTAAACCCAAACATTTGGATCTGTACTCAGAGTTACTCATTCACCCTCAGAAATTCTTCTTCCTCCTCTACCATGTCTGTGCTCCCTAAAATATGCCGAAGGTAAAAAAGGCAGCCCTAAAACAAAACTCACAGTTCAAGTGAGAAAGAGTGATTTTGCTGACGTAGGGTAGAACAATAGTCCACGGTTGTCAAATATAATAAAGGGATTAGAGATTTGTTTTGATTTATTTTAATGTACAAAGGAAGAGAGGAGACAAACTTCAAAGCTTTAGCCTCTAGCCCAGACTTCCGGCCTTAGGGGAACAAATTTCCCAGGGAACATTATAGAAATGTGGAAGTGCCTGTTCAAAATTGACCAAAGAAGAAAAGCAGAGAGCTTTTCTTCCTACTATGACTAGATTCATGGTGTACTTCAAAAACTCAAATGTCCCCCTCCTCCCTTTCTACTATGAAGAGAGACCGCCTGTTACACAGCCCTGTCTTTTCCACCCACCCAGTCAACAACTATTCTAACATTCAGGGAGGATTATTTCTGTACAGACAGAATAGGTCATTTTGTTCATTCAAAAGTGTATGCCCAATAGTGTTCTAGAAGTAAAGAAAAATGACCAGAAGAGGTTAAAATGTTTTAAAAACAGAGAGCTTAGCGGAACTTCTACCACCTGTGTGTCTGAGAGCACTTAGGTGGGATGACATATTTCTGTGTTCTCTTCAGGAAAGTAAAAATAACTGGTAATGATTTTTTATGTATCTGAAAAGTATCCAGACAAATGTTTTCATTATTTATTCAAAGGCTCTGTTGTGCTAAATCTTCTCCTACAACATTAAATACATACTTTTTCCTGGATCTGCCTTATTTTCATCAAACTATATTTCTAGGACATAGAAAAGCAAAGAATTTCAGACAGTCCTGGAAATGTAAATTTTTAAATTCCAATCAAAGAATGTTAGAGCCAATAAGAAACTTGAAAGGCAACCAGGACAATCCCCCCCACCTGAGGCAAAGCCACACCTATAGCAGCAGAACAGATTAGCATCTAATCTAATTTTAAAATAAACCAGGTTCCACAAATACCCTCCCTTATGCATTTCTATGACTGATACCCTTCCACTCATGAAATTCCTTTTCAAGCTGCAGCCTAAACACCTTCACTTATTAACAATAGTGTTATGTGAGCAAAAAGACAGGCTCAGTGGACAACACAAGAAGCTTTACTGAATATATAAGAATTACTGGATCAAAACTGACTCATTTCACTGAGGTATATGATTGATTTCAGCAACATCTTTTGAATCATGATCCAGAATAAAGGTAAATGCTTCCCTATGTGGACTGGACAATAAATCGTACTTGCAACTAGGAATATCTGTCTACCTATCTATCAACAAACCATAAATAATATCCAGCTATGAGGGAGTGTTATGGAATTAATGTTTGTGTACCCCTAACCAAATTCATGTTAAATTCCAAAGCCCCAATGTGATTACATTTGGAGATATGGAGTTATGGAGGTTAACTAAAGTTAAATAAGGTCATGAGAGTGGGGCCTTGGTCTAACAGGATTAGAGGATTAGTGTCCATTAAAAAAGAGACACTGGAGCTTTTGCTCCTGCTTGCTGCTTGCCCTCATGTGACCTCTCCCCATTCCCCCGAGTCCCTGCTATGTGAGGAAGAAGATGGCCCTCTCACTACAAGCCAAGAGAAGAGGCCTCAGAATAAACCTAGCTTGCTGACACATTGAGTTCGCACTTCCCAGTCTCTTTAACTGTGAGATGAAAATTTCCATTGTTTAAACCCCCAACCTATGGTCCTTCGTTATGGCAATAGCCCAAGCTGACCAGACAAGAAGGCCATTATACTAACTATGTGCCTCTATGTGTCCAAACTTCTCTGACTTCTGACAACTGTGAAGCAGCAGTCCTCTCACTTTTAGGATGACTCCAGTCTATTTAGTCACTTAGCACATGTGCACTGAATACCAGCTGAGTAGCAGGCATTGAGCTAGATGTGAAGAGATACATGTCTTAACAAGTTTACAGTGGAGTGAGGAGAAAAAGAACTAAATGAGCAAGTCCAATACTGTGTGGCATGTCCTATGATAAGGAAGTACAACGTGCTATGAGCGCCTTAGAAGAAGCGACTATCCCAGACAAGGGGCGGACGTGGGCCAGGAGGAGGAGCGGGTCAGCCTACCATAACACAGAAGGTTTAAGACAGGACTTCAAGGATGAATTCAAACTAGTCCACTGAAGCAAAGTGAATGGGGATGTGGAAATGGAGACGGCATTTGAAGGTCCTGAGGGCTGGGCTATATGAGTTTCTCTCCATAATCATTCACTGCACTCCTCCCTCACGGATCCTTCTATAGTCCTCAGATCTTCTCTGAAAACAATCCCTCCCCTATCAGCTGCATTTACTCCCAGGTCCTCAACTATACTCAGATCTGTATTCCTAATCATAACCTCCTGCTTTCTCTAAGCACTCTTAAATCAACTTTTAGTTATTTCAGTAGAATCTGCTCAGTAGCCTACAGAAAGCTAAGAGTCTCCATCACTCCCTCAGAATTGGCCTTGCTCTTTTATTGTCTATTTTGAGAGGACAACCTCAGCGTTCAGCCAGCACAAAGTTCTCTCTCTCTATCAGAATCTACTCATTCCCATTGTTTTCAGATCTTACGTATCAAATTTGATAACTAATTTTTATTGATTTATTATTACAGACAATAACACTTTACTTCATCAAGCGGTATAATAACCCACCAATGAAAACATAAAATCCAAGCGATAAGGCAAACAGAAAGTACAATAGTTTATCATGAAATCCAAAGAAAAAAAATAGACAAACACAAATCTTGAGCTCTGAGCTTCCTAACAAACAAGGAAAAGGAAAAAAACTGGATTGATTATATAATTCTCATCACAGAGTAGAAAGAGTATGCAAACTTATTTAAAAATAAATAAATAAGTTTGTTGCGTGGAAATGATGTATCACAGAAACAGACTTCAGCAAAGTTGATAAGGGACAATAAACAGCATAATGGAAAATATTTTTTTGTAAAATAAATAAAGGAAGGTATTCTTTATATGGATCTTTTACATATAAATACATATAAAAGAAGACCACTGAAGGTTAAATCAGGTTGGTAGTGTATACAGTGGAAATGCTTCTTATAGATAGCTGTCTAATAATCATGAAATAGTGCAAAAGCCTCAAGGAAACTTTTAATCAAAGTATACCTGAGATCACAAATTAATACCAAAAGACTGAGAGAGTAGGGCCTCCCTGGTGGCACAGGGGTTAATGTCTCCATGCTATCAAGCTGTCACCAGCAACTGTGGCCTGAGTTCAACCTCTGGCAGGGAGCTGACCCACATGGCACAGCAGACCTCCCGTCTCACCCACTACTCCCTTCAGCAGTGTAGTTCAGCGGATCTGCCTGTTCTACTCCCCACTCTACCCCTAGTAGCCTTCCTAACCCCTGTACCTCAGGTCTACACCCCAGTTCTTATATACATAAATAAAAAATAAATCTTTATTTAATAAAAATACTCAAAGATTAGTATGTGCATCCATTTATATGTAATTTCTTCAAAAGAGGACCTTAGCTAACAAAGACACCAGTTTAATCTGTAGATTCACATCATTCTGTTTGTTTCCTTACTTCAATCTGAAATTATTTGCAATAGAAGTTAAGCTCTGTGAGGCCAGAAGTCACATTTTTTATGTCCTTTTCAGTCTTTTATTCACATTCCTTGAAGTGCCAGTGGCATGTAGCAGTTGCTTATTAAGAGAATAAGCATGCACCCTATGTTTTTTGTCATAAATCTTTATGTGTTCTACCCCATACAGAGAGAACCAAAATAATATTCCACATGAAAACTAACAGGCCTGACTTAAATTGATCCCAACTCCATTATCTTGTCCGCCTTTTCAACACAGCCTTCATTTGGCTGTTAGAATTGTCTTCTAGCGCCCTCCCTGGTGGTGCACAACTTAAAGCACAACACTACAAAGCCAGCCACAGCCACTTCAGCACAAGTTCAATCCCCAGCTGGCGAGGTAGACCACAGAGCACAGCAGGCCCCTCCCGTCTCACCCGCTGCTGCCCTCAGCAGTGTGCTTGGTCAATCTGCTTATTCTGCAATCCATTCTGTCTCTGGTGAATCCTCTCACCTCTACGCACCTCTGGCCTATACCCCAGTTCTGTATGCATAAATAAGTCTTTAAAAAATTGTCTTCTAAAAGATAATCCAATTATAACTACTCAAAAATGTAAAGAGCTACTCACCGGAACATCTTTATCATGACATATAAAACCTTTAGCAACCCTACACTTTCAGCTTAATTTCTTCCAATTACCTCCACTTCCCACCACACAAAATAAAATCCAGTTAATCTCCCCTAAACATTGATGACCCAGACCACCAGTACCTTCTACCCATTCCAGTCACTGCCCTCTTCTAGTACTAATTCCAGCCTAGAAGACCACTAGTCTGAGGAAACTCATTTTTCAAACTGATTTCTCTGCTCACAAAAGACTTTATGGGATTCCTGTGAATTACTAGAGTCCCTTCTTTGCATTCCAACAACACTTTTTTTTTTTTTTTAAATCTAGCTGTGTAGTATTGTCTACCATCTGTTTTATATAATTAAGGTGGTTGGTTTTATGTTTTTGTTTCCATTACTAAATTAGATTATAAACTCGGTGAGAACAGGGATCAACACTTTATTGGTCTTTGTATCTCCCCAGCCTTTAGTACACTGCTAGGCATATAGGAGGCACTAAACAAATGTTCACTGAATTAAACATCTGCATAATTAGAAGAACTAAAAAGACATTGATGGTGGTTGTTTTGGGTTTCAATTTTATATAGTTGAAAAGTCTAGGTACAGCACAACCATTTACTGGATTAAAAATAGTATTAGTCTCCACCTCCCTAGCTAATCGTTTTCTCTTAGAATTGTGGCAAGCAGCTCTTGTGCTGCATGGAAATTGTTCCATTGCACAAACGCACAAATTTTCCTAAAAATGATTCCTGTCATCAGGTGCTCTAGTATATTAAAAATGTTTTTATAGACTCCGTCTACAGACTTACCTTTTACTTTTTAATTTGATATCACATACAAAACCTTATCTCCTTCTGGGCAGATTTCAAGTGATGTGGGGCCTTTTACCAGCATTTATTGATGAAAAGACACAACTTCAATTCTGCATCAAATGCCAGATTAGTTCTTTCCCCTTCTCTCTCTCTCTCTCTCTCTTGACAAAGAAAACTTTGTTTTTGAAGTAGTCTTATAACTCTAAGAACAAGGTTCAGAACTATAAGTGTGCGATTTCTTTCTCATTACTTTCAGTACTGCTCCCCTACCAAGATTCAGTTTGCCAAATTACATCACTTCCAAAAGTACTACCAATCATCCAAGAGGGCGACGCATGAATGTGACCATATGCGTCTGTTAGGCTATAGAGCAATAAAGCATCCAGACTAGGAGAATGGTACTGAGGCATACGTGTTTTCACCATCTGCACATGCAGCAGAGATGCACTTAACACATATGACACGTCTGAAGTCTAATTTTACACACGAAGGAGAAAAGCATTCATGGGGACCCTCCTGTCCCATCAATACAACTCATGTCACATCAGCTTCATGACTGGTGGCTTCAGGTGACTTTATGTTATAGATGCCTAGGTGATCGAAGCACTTTATCTGGTGAAAAAATAACTAAGTCACAGAGTTAAGTGCTTTCATCAGAGGGCGCTGGCTTTCATGTTACACTAACAAAATCTCACTTTAGTCACACTAAATCAGAATATTGGGGAACACCAGAACTGGTCATTTGTACTTTAATCACTCAGGAACTAAAGAAAGAAAAGGAAGTTAAACTGAATGAAAAACAAAAGTGACAATCGATATATATTCATTTTACTTCACATATTTTGGAAGAGCAAATTCATTATTTATACAGGTGCTACCTGACCTCTGTCCAGTGAGTTATTCATTTTAACCTATTAATAAGCACACTATAAACAACAATGAAAGTTACGTGACCTTGCACAGCTGTCTCAAGTCACTGTACTTCCATCGTTAAGGAAACTGTTAGATGACCCTGTTGTCAGAACACAGTAAATCTGTCTGAACAAGGAAAAACAAGACTTTTTCTGCAAAGGATAAAACAAAATCCTGGTTAGTGTTGTTGCTTACACTGTACTTTTACCATTGCTATTTATCATTTATTATTTACCTTCTTTTTTTGTATAAGCATTACAGGAAGCTTTTATGCTACTTGTGGCACATAATCAGTTGCTTATTGCCAAGGGAAAGACTTTTTCCCCAGAAAGACAATCTGTGCACACACTAATTTGAAAGACAGGATAGGAGCTGCAAGTGTTTTAATAGCCCATTATCAAAAATTATCCCTTGGCTATAAAATCCCCAGACCATTGGCTTGAGATCAGCTCAAAGAAAAATGAGATTACAGAATTTAATCTAGAGAGGGGGAGTGAGAAATGAGTTTTAAAAAGCCTTAGATCACACAAAAAAAGAAAAGACAGAGGACAGAAACAAGATCAGCTCAGATTAAACCTTCCCCATGTTTACCTCATACAAATCTAACATGTTCCAAGATTGATTTTAATTTTAAAAAGCATGCTGTTACGCTGCAACATTTTTAATAAGGAATGGGGAATGCTCTGAAAAAAAATTATATAGTGAGGTGACAGGAAACAAAACAGCATTTTGTCTTAAATTTGCACAACCTAATTTATAGCAATAAAGCAGAACCTATGAGCTCTGGTAAATGTCAGGGCCGTCATGTCCATTACATATGTGGGTAGGTATGAAGCACAGTCTCCGTAGGCCCTTCAAAAATTGCACACAGCCGCCCTAATGCAAACCAGAAGTCTCAGACTGCTGGATGAACACTCGGATTCATTCCCATGTGGATACTGAGAGGGTCTCCCTCCACAGCCCCGCCCCACCCTCATTTATGTACATTTCCAGGGACCAAACTGAGGCCATAGCCAAGGAGGTGGCTATGAGAAGACAACTCCCGCCCCAACAGAATCTGGTCCAACCCCTGCGAAGCAAACATGAGAGTCCAGTAGAACCTCCCTCTCTCCCTCTCCCTGCAACCTCTGCTCTCTTGGTTCTCCTCCCCCTTTGCTGCGCCCCTCCCTTCTCTTCCCCTCCCCATGAGCATCTGCCTTGCCCAATCTCGCCTGGGCCAGCTCCAATAACAACATCTGCTTGGCAGCTTTTCAAGCCCACGGATAGTTATCTAACTGAGGCTTTTGTGCTGTACTGTTTATTCTATGTGAAGAAATGCCTCCTTAGTTGAAAGAGTACTTTAGAAAAACTGTGCAGCTATTAGCAAGTGAAGCACGAGGCTAATAACCCCCACCTGCTCATCAAATTAATTATGACATCTGAGTCATTATAACTCAGAAAGAAAACACGACTGCAGATTTGTCACATGTAGGAATAAACATGTATTAGGACCAGGAAAAAAACTCAGACCAAGAGACTCAGCTGGACAAAACACATGTTTCCACCTTACAGAGACGGGAAATAGGATCCTATCTTTCCAAGTGGAGAAGGATGAGCCGTTGACCAGACACACACAATTGTTAAATGGAGCAAAAAGAAATAAAGTCAGAGAACATGGAACCTCAAGGAAGAATGTTAAGAGGGAATAACAATTTCTGCCAACAAACCAAAACATTACACAAAGCCACCAAGCAGAAGAAAATAAGCTGTTCATAAAGAACATGACCTCAGGTCTTTTGGTCCATTTTAAACTAAGATAAAGGATGAGGAATAGAAGGATATTTTAATGATGCTAATAACAGTCTAAGGGAAAAAATACATTACTGATGAAAATAAAAACTTGTCATGAGGTTATTTAGCAATTCTTAGTTTTATGAGGGCATAAAAATAGCATTGTTAAAAGGCAAACTCCACTCAATGGCCATAAAAAATACTATATTTAAAAGTCAGTCACTTACGCATTATATTTCATAGTCATGAAATATGCTTTGCTAATGTCTCATAGTATTATTGAACATAGCAAGTTTTCATTAAATTTTAAATAGATACTAATTTCTCATTATTTCCATATACTTACAGCATGTGCAATTATAACATATATTTTTAAATGCTTATTCTTAAACTTTAGATTTTAATCATGATTTAGAAATAAAGCATAGTAAATTTTAACAAAAGGAGAGCTATTTAAAATAAAGCATGAATTAGTAGATGATGACCCACCCAATGAAGCGATGGCATTTTTCCTTACTGTTATTTTAAAACAAATAAATTCTGAAAATTCATGTACATGATTCACAGCAAGTCACTATTATTTTAAAAGCACTCCTACTTAAATAGTGGCAATTATAAACGTAAAGCCTCATCACCTTTTTGCAATATATCATTGAAAGAACTTTTTTCTTCTGCTGCCAATCAGAAAACTGTTACTCCTCAAAACCATGTTACTATTTTGCTGCATGACATCAGCCTAGTAAACTTCTCTGTTCCACCTCCAGGAAAGTCATCCCATTGCAGCAACAGCTATAACCAGATCTTACAAATAAAAGTTTGGTTCTATTTCATAGGAGCAAAACCTACAGAAGAGTTAATTTTAAAACAGAACTTGTTAAATTGCTAAATCCATGGAGGTTTAATATAAATGAAAAGCAAGCCTCAGGAAGCACTGCAATTTACTTTTTTCTCTCAATAAAACAATTTTGTATCAGAGTCTAGCACTGAGTTGATTTATGTAAATGTATTACTTAACCTCAACTTAAGATATAAATCCAGAGCAAACATAACAATGGCAATCCTGACACTAGACTTTGCCAAATCAGGAGATTTAGTCAGCCTAGACTAAAAATGAATTAAGATTATACTGAAAGTGTCAGTCCCAAGTCAAGAGAACACGCACCGCCAGAGCAGGCCACAGAGATCACTCATTAACCAGCCAACAATGCAACAGAGCCTTTGCCGGTCTGGGAAAACATGTTCCCAGTTTTGAACTCCACAGCAAATCAAGGCCCTCTTTTTAAGTGGGCGAATTTTCTGTTCTTTTCCACATCATCAATCCTGAAAAGAAACCTGGTTTCTCTGTTTATTATCTGCATAACTCTCCACATGCCGAAACTGAACAGACCTCGCATCCTCTAGGGGTACCCAGGCCAGAGGCCATGAAGTGGCCCACTCAGGACTCTGAGGAGTTAATGCCTCCCGTCTGAAAATAACCTTGCAGTTGCTTTTTAACAACCTGTTCCCACAATTATTAAATTCCTTTGCCATGATAGGTAACAGTTATATGTCCACAAAGGTGGAGTCTCCAGCAGCGGCTCTTCACCTGCGTCTCAGCAGACATGCACAAACCAAGTGACAGCAACCCTGCTCAGGCAGGTCAGATGGAAGTCAGTCAATACATTTTTGTGGAAAATATGGTTCGCAACTTTTAAGATTATTGACAGTCTGTCTGAAAATTCTGCAGGCGGGCCAGAGAGAGGAATACATAAAACCCAGCAGGTCCCAGATCACACACAGCACAGTTTCTCATCTCAACTTAATCTCAGCATGCATCTCCACCCCGGCGGCTTCCTTCCCAATACTATGTGGTCTCGAAAACACAAATGTTCACGTTTCCTGAAGTTGAGCTGCAAAGGAAAAGTCCCCTCCCAAGAGAGAGCTGCAGGGTTTTTGGTGCCCCTGAAATTGTTCATGATAATACAATATAATGTGGCACAATTAGCCACAGGGAACAGTCTCTTTTTCTGCACCTCTGATGTCATATATTGGATAAAACCGTGATTTGAGATCTTATCAGTCACCCATGGTATCTACAAAAAAAATATCTTAGGAAAAGTTTGTTAAGAAGACCACTATATTGCAAGGGTTACTAAGAGTGTCAAAATAGTTCATATCACTCAAAATCTCACCTGGACAAATATGGAATTTGTTGAAAAGAGAAAATAGCAGGTGCAAATTATTTTCCAGAAATTAGACATTTTCACGAGTAGTTCTTCATCCTAATTACTTTTTTCACCCCTATCTCTCTCTTTTTCTCTTTACACACACACACACACACACACACACACACACACGATGACAGCCATTAATATTAAGAACAGCCTTGTATAATGTTTTTCAGGATTTCTCAGGGGCTTAGGACGACTGCAGCCTTGCCAAAATTATAAGCTTTCCTCTAGTCAGAAGGGATGTCTTTTCAAGGCCCAGCCCTCATTTTTCAGTCTGATGTAAGTAAATTTACCTCTGTGTGCTGAGCTGAGCAGCTTTTCTTTGTCGTTTTTGTTTTTCTAATAGCTGCTGCTCTGGCAGTGCTATTCATTTCAAAGGGAAGCTAGAAGCATTCTTCACTCTTCCCCATTTAGATTATTTGCAGTTACTGACTCTTCTGAAATCTTAGATTTGAACAGAAACCCAAAGCATAGCACCATTTTAAAACAGCAAATCACCAGCATTCCTGGGATCACATTTCTCTTGAACAAGTATTCAATATGAGGCACGAGAATTAAGTCCCAGTAAAATTCACAATATAGAGAAGACACATTATCTTAAAAAAAAAGGAACGGGGTGCTACTCCCTTCTGATGGCACGCCAAAGGATAATAATCTTTTGGGGACATTGCAGAAGTACCAGACAAGAGGTGTTAGAGTTAGGTTTGCCTTTTAGCTAAATTAACTGAATTCTTGAGAAAGTCAAATGACCTGTTCCAAGGTACTTAACTTTTAGGGACACTTAGGCAGCTGATAAGCAAAAGTGGAGCTTCATTTTTTGAGCTGATTATCTCATGAGAAAGACAAATCAATTGTCCCAGACCATTAATCTGATAAGATTGATGGTAAAATCCAGTGAATGAACCACCAGTAAAAGTACTTAACTTATCCAGCCTCAATCTATTCAGTGCTCCTGTGTTTGTTACATTGCAACACCAATGTGAAATGGATTGGCCCGACTGTGGTTCCTCAACCATGTGCTTAAAAGGGACTTATAATGAGACTCAACAGCACACAAAAAGGTTAATAAAGGATTTATTTGCAAAAAGGGGAAATAAAGAGAGAAGTAGTTGGGGGAGAAAAAGACTCCAAAAGCATGCTGAAGGCTGATGAACAACCCCCCCACCCTCACCCCAGCCCCATGTCTCTGGTTATATACCACGCCTGGCTGCTTAACTCTACCCCCAGTTTCCAGCAATCCTCCTTTCTGTTGTGATGACATTATGGGATTTGCTGTTCTTGGTGCCTTGGATCTCTGGCCTAGGGTGGGGGTGGAGTCCATAAAACCTGAGTTTGTAAGAGTTCATTAAGGATATCCTCTTCCCCCCCTCCCCAAAAAAATGTAGGGGTTGATCCTGTTAATGTAAGTTTACACAGACTGGGCCAATATGGCCTCTATGTACCTCAGGCTCTTCTAACTCTCCATCTGGGCACACACTTAAATGAGTAATCTAGAGATTATTACCTCTCTGGTTATCTAATATTGACTTCCTCTTTCTCAACCAACATTTACCTCCTATAATTACTGACACACTTGAATGCAGAATGGTTTTGGGGTTTTGGCAATTGTCAATCTCAAAATCATGGTAAGAGATATAATAAGGGAATCTCAGTGTAGCTGGAGTAAACAGTGAGGGAAAGTCCATGCAGCCAGGGTGAGGAAACCTTGCCAGGCCAGGAAGACTCTCATTACTGCCTCCTGAGTCATCGTTCACCAGCATTACCTTGAAGAATAACAATTGTATATATAAGTGAAAACCCAACTACACATTAAGGCTTAAGTCCTCACCTCTGTATTTCCTGGATGTGCATGTTTACCTAAAGGAACAAGAGCAAGACACTCTCCTATCTGCATACTGAGGAATGGATGCAAAACAATCCCACAGCAGGAGAGGTGAGAGGCCCCCAGTAATTTTCAAATGGGCCTACAAACAGAAAAGCAAAGCACAGAGAACTAACTCCTTCTTCCCTCCCCTTTCTGATTCCTTTTTTATTATTTAAGTTTGGATAAACCGAGTAAGAATAATATATGTAATCCTATTATGCCTAATGAAATCAAAGACTAAAAGTTGATGGTGGAACCCCACCAGGATACTACAAACTTTCTAGAAATGAGGCAGAAAAAAACTCATCCTCATAACCAAAAATGCGTACTCTCTCAAGCATATGTAGAAAGTTCAACCAATTAATTATCAATTTGCACCTGTAATATGAAATGATGCTCACACAGCATAATATGATCAGGTGCAACAGATTCATTTTTTACTTAAGTCAAGCAAGTAAAAACTATTCTAGGCTTACCATATGTAGGAAGCAGGAAGTAAAGCATAGATTTTCAGGTGATTGAAATGCAATAGAGAAAAATAGCTGGGCAAAGGCCCTATACTTAAGCACCAGCTCTGGACTACTGGGTGGATGAATTACTTAATGGTTCTTGGCTATAAAATGGAAACAAAATCTATCTCATCCAATTGAGATAAATATCAAAAAAAATTTTTTTAAAGATTTATTTATTTGTGCATACAGAACTGGGGTACAGGCCAGAGGCTCAGGGGCGGTGAGAGGACTCACCAGAGACAGCGTGGGAAGCAGAACAGGCAGATTGACAAAGTACACTGCTGAGGGGAGCAGTGGGCGGGTCAGGAGAGGTCTGCCACGCCATGTGGTCACCTCCGGGGCAGGCGGGAATCAAACTCATGCAGAAGTGGCTTTTTAGCTTCTCAGTAATGTGCTTTAACCGGATGCACCACCAGGCAGGGTCCACAAAAAAGACATTTTAAGCCAAAGATGAAACTGCCAAGTGATTTACAAATATAAAGCATAATTTAACCCCTTAATAAGGAAATCCATTAATCTACATGCAATTACCTTCTGATTAGTGTGGCTTGCAATTCAAAGAATGGTGGGAAGTTGAATAACTGACAAGGGTGGATTTGTAATATCTCTCTCCCTCAGAGGAGTCTGGAAGGGTCCAGAGCATTAATGGTGATCAAAAAGACTTCAGATTTATTCTACTTTTGCCACCTCTTTGCTGTATGGTCATGACTACCCTATTTAAACTCTTGAGAGATTCAGCTTACTCACTTCTAGAAATGGATTAATTCTTACCTTAGAGAGGACTCATAAAATACTACTCATAAAAATACCTGAGTTTTAAAAATAATATTCATGCAAGGGTAGATGGACCACACAAAAGATTTCTGATGGGCCATTTTCCCTCTACCTTTGCTTCTTACTATCATCTTCATTAGTTAGTTGCTTTCTGAATATTGTCAAAAATTATGGATCAAATTGAGGTCACATGCTTTTTTTTAAAGTACATCTTTTCTATATAAAGCAGAAAGGAAAAGTACTTCTGTAAAAAAAAAATTAGGAAAGAATAATTCTCAGCCTAAGAAATTTCTTTATGGTGCTATGCCTGCATGACGAATTCTTCTTATAATGAGTTGCTATTTATGACCCACCTGTTTAAAAAAAAAAAAAAAAGACTCCAAACCTCAAAACACATAAAAACAAATGACATAGTCTAACGTCCTAATCAGCTGACAGCTTTATGTGTTATATTTTATAGTTTTCGGGATAACAAAGAAAATAAGAGAAAGCAACTGTCTGATAAAACACCTTTCTTTTTTGCTTTCTACAATTCGGAATTTTGAGAGTTCCCCACCCCCAAAACAAGTAAAATATACACGGTTTGCTCACAGAATTCATTTTGATTTAAGCACATCACCTCGAGACAATATGCATGTACACATATGTGCACATACATGTGTATGTGAGCGCGTGCACACACACACACACACAAATTTTTGAATCAGTAAGTCATTTGGAAGACTCTCCAGAAGTGTGCCGAGGCATGTTTTTGGGGTTTTGCCAAATTATGTGCTTCTGTTTGTGGCTTTCAAATATGGATTAGACAGACGCACAAGCATGTACTGTTTGGCAAGTAGCGACAATGGTCTAGTCTGAATTTAGTAATTTAAGCTTTTCATTAGCCCTCTTAGGTGAAAGAAAGAATTAACAACAACTTGTTTGAGCTCTATCTTTATATCCCTTTGTCATCCATTCTTGTTCACTTGCCATAGATTGGAAGCCAAAGGAATTTCAGATGTCCTCTGCCGATAGACCTAAAGCAAGGGCTTCAAACAAAGGACTCAAATGTCAAGTACACTTAAACTGGAACCTGAGCTTTTGTTCACTGTTATTTTAAAGCTATAGCTCTGCCCTTCTGAGATCCCCACTGCAAGTGAACATCCAGCGGGGCCAATTTTTTCCTGACAGAGATAGAAATCACCTAAGAAGGTAAAAAGTTACTTGAGATTTCTGTATTTCTCATGTCTTGAAATAATTACACAAGAGTGGACTCCTACCTGACAAAGTGCTCAAAATATGTGTCTGTCTCCTATGACTGTTCTGGAAAAAGCTATGTCCTTGCCACCCCACTTCATACTACAGTTACCGTAAACTTTTAAGGTCAATTTCTTAAGACATTGGTATTAAATTCCAAAACAGTCCCAAAGCAAAGTGAATCCCAAATTCCATCAGAATGCACAGATGAGCAGTATGTCTTTCTAATCAAGACCAATAAAGGAGTCATTCTTATCGCCAGCCCTTCTCCTGAATCACCTTAGAGACCAAGGGAAGTTCAATTGACTTGTAGTATTTGACATTTTCTTCTATTTGTGGGTAAGAATAATCCTGATGGCCAATAGAAAAGTTCACAGGAACCAAGAGGTAAAAGGATTAAATGCTGACAGTGGTCCATTGTTAATTGAGTCCCCTGTGTGAAGCTACAGAACCATTAGTTTATACAGCTGCTGCTATTTGTCATAACATTGCTAACAAGATACATATGTTCCATCGAACTCTTATTTGGGACCTCCAAAAGGGGGCAGTCCGGTGGTCTGGAACACACAAGGAAATCAACAAACACTATAGAGAAGACCAGTGTGCTCCCTGGTTGTCTCACTGGCGAAGAACAGAAATTATGTGAGCATCTGTGTGAGAAAAGAATGTTCTGGTTGTGAGGTGAGTGAGCAAAACTTGAAAATCAAAGGTGAGCTAGGGCAGGGTCTTGTAAGAACAATGCCAGGCAGTAATTTGGACTGCTTGGTAGGGAATTTAGACCTTTAAGCCCAGGCCAATTGGTTCTTAAGTGATGACTTTCACTGGAGAAAGTGAAAAAAAAGAATTCAGAGAAAATATTTTCAGTCAGAGCATGAAACTAACCATGTTATTTACCCTATGTTATTTTCCAGCAGATGTCTGTCCTACTTATAAACTAAAGGCACAATGAGAGGAGAAATATGTTAGCTAACTTAAGGAGATTTTTAGTAAAACATCTAAGATATGCTCAAAATCCAAAACAATTTCCTTATAAAAACAATCAGTACTACATACTATATAAAGTATAAGGAAAGTCATATTTCCTCATCTCAGGATTTTTTTTTGTTGTTGCTGGAGACAGAAGAAGTAATGTCTACATGCCTTTGTGTGTGTGTGTGTGTGTGTGTGTGTGTGTGTGTGTGTGTGTGTAGAGAGAAAGAGAGGGAACATATGGTTATAGTTCATTCAGAAAGCACTTTTGCACACTTACCAATATCTATCCTCGGGAGTAACTATTAATATCACACCGTTTACAGGTGGTGAAAGTGATGATCCTGTCTCAGTACTGAAAATGGAACCAAAAATGAGGCCAGGTTTTCCCACCATAGCCACTATTTTCTTTTATTGTAATAAAAGAATATTATGTGTAGTAATCACTATGATAAAGAAAGTACATTATACCTAAAAACCCAATAATCTGATTCTTAATATTAATAAATATATTCTCAGAGTTGTATCACTTTCCCATTACCTAGTTGATACTCCACTGTTGGCTGCCTAAGATCGAGAACTTATTGGAAATCCAAATAAAGGTAAGTAGAAGCTAACAGTCATCAGTCTGTTTCCACAGAGAAGGGTTTCAAGGACATTTCGGGTAAGAATATAAAGGAACAGGAATGGAAATAACTAACTTCAGTGAACAAAATATAAATCGAGTTTTACATAAGTTACTCATCTACAACTCAAAGTAACCTAAGAAATTTTCCTGGATGAATATTCATGGATCTCAACATCAACTGCTTGTAGTCTGAATCTGCTACTTCTACATACTCCTTTCATACTCTTTCCCTCCAGTTCATCACCCTATTATGAGTAGGCTGAAGAAGCCATCTTGAACCTCAATGAAAGGTACAATTAGCAGAAAGCACCCAACTGTAAACAATGGTGGTATAAAAATAATGCAAACTCTAGAGGTGAAGATGGTGTTCAGATACCTTTTGCATGTTATTTCTCTAAAACAATCCTCCTACCCCCAATCTTCCACACATTTAATTAAAGCACCAAAACACACTTTCAAAGGAAGTAGCAGGATTGCTCAGCTAGCAGCTGAAGTGCCCATTCCAACCCCATTAACTTGATCCAAGATGGTACTTCAAAGGGCATATTTGAGAGATGGCAGGTAGATTCCAGTATTTTATTTCCCGGGAAAAGGAATTAATCTGAGTCCTGTGTATCTAGTGTAGTATGAAGTCTATTAAGTAGGTTATTCCTGTGTGGGATAAATCTCACTATGTGACTTTAGTAGTTAATTTAAAATAACAGTTTAACCAAGTTGCTTATGTCCAAATCTTAGTTTCACCACTTATTATTTATGTGACCCTGAACAGATTATTTAACTTTCCTGTTCCTAATAAAGGAAATAATAATAGAGTTTACCTCTGGGACTGATGTTAGGAAGAGCTAACTATACGTATGTGAGTGCCTGCAAGCACAAATGCACATATACACATGCACATATTTGCAAGAATGCCCAGTATCCACCACTTCCTTCCAGTCTTCGTTCAAATACCACTTTCCTGGTAATACCTCCCTAACCAATTTTAGTATTCCAGTCTTCCCTACCGTTACACTCCCATTTTATTTAAAACTAGCTGTGAGACAGTATTTCTCGCAAGAGCGATTCCTCCCATGTTCAGTTTTCAATTTATAACATGCCTTAAAGGAATGAGGGAACTCATTGTCTCTTGGAGCAACCAGCTCACAGGGAATTCCATCCCTAAACCATAAAGTACTAGAAAGGATGGGACCCAGTAGACAGCTCAGGGAGGGCATGCAGGAAGTATCTGAAGTTCCTTTTAGGAGGCATCACTTCTGTGAACAAGGGGACGCTCACTCTCGTCCATGAAGAGCAAAGCAGAAAACATTCCAAGACGAAAGAAGGACCTGGAAGGGTTACAGACCTGACAAATAAGAGTGGTTTCCTTGGAGGAGAAGCAGAAATTAGCCAAAGAGAATTTTAGTTTAATTAATTTTAGCTTTTACAATGAGAAAGCTATTTCAGTGTCACTCACGCAACTACAAATATTAGTTTAAAAACTGTGTATCGGGTCCTCTGGGTGGAGCAATGGGTTAAGATGCAGCACTGCAAGCGAGCCACAGCCCCACAGTACCAGTTCCATTCACCCCCAACCCCCCATC